>NW_020664417.1:14597959-14598668 GCF_002925995.2 Terrapene triunguis | reverse complement strand
CTCCTTCCCCAGCACCGCCCCGCCGAAACAGCTAAGGTGTGGGGGGGAGGGGGTGTGATACTTTATTAAGAATTTTTCAATTAAATCAAACAATTTTTTAAATTATTTTAATTTTTTTTATTAATCATGGAAAAATGAAAAATATCTGTTCCGTTGAAAGAAAACATTTGTACTTTTCATAATTACCTTGCAAATTTAATGAGAAATATTACATCTCTTTTCGGCAACAAGCTTGTCACATTCAGGGGTCATATTTGAAGTGGATATTTTCATAATGTCTTCCAAATGGTCATCAGTCAGAGAAGAACGTTGCTTGTTTTTATTCACGTTCATGATGGAAAATGTTTGTTCACATATGTAAGTGCATCCAAAAATGCTGAACGTTTTCAGTGCAACTTCATTGTCCAGACTTTTGTAAAAGTCCCTCAAGCTGCTTTCTCTGTGCTTATTTCGGTAAACTGCCGAACACTGAAGTTCAATAACCTCCAACTGCAAATCTAGTGGCACTTCCTCTGGATCCACAGAAAAGGGATCTTCAATCTGGATGTCTTCTTCTTTAGACAAAGTAAGTCTTCTGTCAAATTCTTCAATCAAAAGAATGATGTCCACGAGCAATTCCTGGACAGTGTCCATGTAGAGACAGCTGAGGTAGCTGTCCCAGTACACAGGACTGCTGATACACCACTGGTGGAGGAGGAGATGGCTCAGG
>NW_020664417.1:14560430-14592959 GCF_002925995.2 Terrapene triunguis | reverse complement strand
CCCCCCCCCCCCCAGCGCCGCCCGGCCCCGCGGAAACAAACCCTCCTTCCCCAGCACCGCCCCGCCGAAACAGCTAAGGTGTGGGGGGGAGGGGGTGTGATACTTTATTAAGAATTTTTCAATTAAATCAAACAATTTTTTAAATTATTTTAATTTTTTTTATTAATCATGGAAAAATGAAAAATATCTGTTCCGTTGAAAGAAAACATTTGTACTTTTCATAATTACCTTGCAAATTTAATGAGAAATATTACATCTCTTTTCGGCAACAAGCTTGTCGCATTCAGGGGTCATATTTGAAGTGGATATTTTCATAATGTCTTCCAAATGGTCATCAGTCAGAGAAGAACGTTGCTTGTTTTTATTCACGTTCATGATGGAAAATGTTTGTTCACATATGTAAGTGCATCCAAAAATGCTGAACGTTTTCAGTGCAACTTCATTGTCCAGACTTTTGTAAAAGTCCCTCAAGCTGCTTTCTCTGTGCTTATTTCGGTAAACTGCCGAACACTGAAGTTCAATAACCTCCAACTGCAAATCTAGTGGCACTTCCTCTGGATCCACAGAAAAGGGATCTTCAATCTGGATGTCTTCTTCTTTAGACAAAGTAAGTCTTCTGTCAAATTCTTCAATCAAAAGAATGATGTCCACGAGCAATTCCTGGACAGTGTCCATGTAGAGACAGCTGAGGTAGCTGTCCCAGTACACAGGACTGCTGATACACCACTGGTGGAGGAGGAGATGGCTCAGGGTGGACACTGGCAGCTGGTTACTTCTGGCAGCAGGCAGTGCTCCACCCCTGCTCCGAACCCTCCCGCTGTGGTAATAGGTAACCGTTATGCTCTTCTTGATACAGGAAAGAAGGCATCACCCCCTACAGTAAAGGAGGAGAAGCCTCGTACCCCTAAGGCTGGGAGGTCTGCTGCCACCACTGCGAATAGGAAACGTAGGGTAGTGGTGGTCGGAGACTCTCTGCTGAGGGGGACGGAGGCGCCCATCTGTCGCCCTGACATTTCATCTCGGGAGGTATGCTGCCTGCCGGGAGCCCGTATCCGAGACGTTACGGAGGCATTGTCGATGATTATCCAGCCCTCTGACTACTACCCCATGCTACTCATCCATGTGGGCACAAATGATACTGCGCGTTGTGACACTGAGCAGATCAAGAGTGACTACAGGGCTCTGGGAGTACGGGTGAAGGAGTTTGGAGCGCAGGTGGTATTCTCTTTGATTCTTCCTGTCAAAGGTAGGGGCCCGGGCAGAGACAGATGCATCATGGAGGTGAATGCCTGGCTGCGAAGATGGTGTCGCCAGGAGGGCTTTGGCTTCCTAGACCACGGGATGCTATTTGAGGAAGGACTGCTAGGCAGAGATGGCGTTCATCTTTCGAGGAGGGGAAAGACCCTATTTGGACACAGACTGGCTAACCTAGTGAGGAGGGCTTTAAACTAGGTTCGACGGGGACAGGTGAGCAAAGCCCGCAGGTAAGTGGGGAACATGGAGACCTGGGAGATGGGTCGGAAACGAGAGGGAGTGTGGGCTATATTGGCAGAGAGAAAGGAGGGTCAGGACAAAACTGGGAGGAAAGATCAAACCAGTATCTTAGATGCCTATATACAAATGTGAGAAGTATGGGTAATAAGCAGGAAGAACTGGAAGTGCTAATAAATAAATACAACTATGTCATTGTTGGCATCACTGAAACTTGGTGGGATAATACACATGATTGGAATGTTGGTGTGGATGGATACAGCTTGCTCAGGAAGGATAGACAGGGGAAAAAGGGAGGAGGTGTTGCCTTATATATTAAAAACGTACACACTTGGACTGAGGTGGAGATGGACATAGGAGATGGAAGTGTTGAGAGTCTCTGGGTTAGGCTAAAAGGGGTAAAAAACAAGGGTGATGTCATGCTAGGAGTCTACTACAGGCCACCTAACCAGGTGGAAGAGGTGGATGAGGCGTTTTTTAAACAACTAACAAAATCATCCAAAGCCCAAGATTTGGTGGTGATGGGGGACTTCAACTATCCAGATATATGTTGGGAAAATAACACAGCGGGGCACAGACTATCCAACAAATTCTTGGACTGCATTGCAGACAACTTTTTATTTCAGAAGGTTGAAAAAGCTACTGGGGGGAAGCTGTTCTAGACTTGATTTTAACAAATAGGGAGGAACTCGTTGAGAATTTGAAAGTAGAAGGCAGCTTGGGTGAAAGTGATCATGAAATCATAGAGTTTGCAATTCTAAGGAAGGGTAGAAGGGAGAACAGCAAAATAGAGACAATGGATTTCAGGAAGGAGGATTTTGGTAAGCTCAGAGAGCTGATAGGTAAGGTCCCATGGGAATCAAGACTGAGGGGAAAAACAACTGAGGAGAGTTGGCAGTTTTTCAAAGGGACACTATTAAGGGCCCAAAAGCAAGCTATTCCACTGGTTAGGAAAGATAGAAAATGTGGCAAAAGACCACCTTGGCTTAACCACGAGATCTTGCATGATCTAAAAAATAAAAAGGAGTCATATAAAAAATGGAAACTAGGACAGATTACAAAGGATGAATATAGGCAAACAACACAGGAATGCAGGGGCAAGATTAGAAAGACAAAGGCACAAAATGAGCTCAAACTAGCTACAGGAATAAAGGGAAACAAGAAGACTTTTTATCAATACATTAGAAGCAAGAGGAAGACCAAAGACAGGGTAGGCCCACTGCTTAGTGAAGAGGGAGAAACAGTAACAGGAAACTTGGAAATGGCAGAGATGCTTAATGACTTCTTTGTTTCAGTCTTCACTGAGAAGTCTGAAGGAATGCCTAACATAGAGAATGCTAATGAGAAGGGGGTAGGTTTAGCAGATAAAATAAAAAAAGAACAAGTTAAAAATCACTTAGAAAAGTTAGATGCCTGCAAGTCACCAGGGCCTGATGAAATGCATCCTAGAATACTCAAGGAGCTAATAGAGGAGGTATCTGAGCCTCTAGCTATTATCTTTGGAAAATCATGGGAGACGGGAGAGATTCCAGAAGACTGGGAAAGGGCAAATATAGTGCCCATCTATAAAAAGGGAAATAAAAACAACCCAGGAAACTACAGACCAGTTAGTTTAACTTCTGTGCCAGGGAAGATAATGGAGCAAGTAATTAAGGAAATCATCTGCAAACACTTGGAAGGTGGTAAGGTGATAGGGAACAGCCAGCATGGATTTGTAAAGAACAAATCGTGTCAAACCAATCTGATAGCTTTCTTCGATAGGATAACGAGTCTTGTGGATAAGGGAGAAGCTGTGGATGTGGTATACCTAGACTTTAGTAAGGCATTTGATACGGTCTCGCATGATATTCTTATCGATAAACTAGGCAAATACAATTTAGATGGGGCTACTATAAGGTGGGTGCATAACTGGCTGGATAACCATACTCAGAGAGTTGTTATTAATGGTTCCCAATCCTGCTGGAAAGGCATAACGAGTGGGGTTCCGCAGGAGTCTGTTTTGGGACCGGCTCTGTTCAATATCTTCATTAACGACTTAGATATTGGCATAGAAAGTACGCTTATTAAGTTTGCGGATGATACCAAACTGGGAGGGATTGCAACTGCTTTGGAGGACAGGGTCATAATTCAAAATGATCTGGACAAATTGGAGAAATGGTCTGAGTTAAACAGGATGAAGTTTAACAAAGACAAATGCAAAGTGCTCCACTTAGGAAGAAAAAATCAGTTTCACGCATACAGAATGGGAAGAGACTGTCTAGGAAGGAGTACGGCAGAAAGGGATCTAGGGGTTATAGTGGACCACAAGCTAAATATGAGTCAACAGTGTGATGCTGTTGCAAAAAAAGCAAACATGATTCTGGGATGTATTAACAGGTGTGTTGTGAGCAAGACACGAGAAGTCATTCTTCCGCTCTACTCTGCTCTGGTTAGGCCTCAGCTGGAGTATTGTGTCCAGTTCTGGGCACCGCATTTCAAGAAAGATGTGGAGAAATTGGAAAGGGTCCAGAGAAGAGCAACAAGAATGATTAAAGGTTTTGAGAACATGACCTATGAAGGAAGGCTGAAAGAATTGGGTTTGTTTAGTTTGGAAAAGAGAAGACTGAGAGGGGACATGATATCAGTTTTCAGGTATCTAAAAGGGTGTCATAAGGAGGAGGGAGAAAACTTGTTCACCTTAGCCTCTAAGGATAGAACAAGAAGCAATGGGCTTAAACTGCAGCAAGGGAGGTTTAGGTTGGACATTAGGAAAAAGTTCCTAACTGTCAGGTTGGTTAAACACTGGAATAAATTGCCTAGGGAGGTTGTGGAATCTCCATCTCTGGAGATATTTAAGAGTAGGTTAGATAAATGTCTATCAGGGATGGTCTAGACAGTATTTGGTCCTGCCATGCGGGCAGGGGACTGGACTCGATGACCTCTCGAGGTCCCTTCCAGTCCTAGAATCGATGAATCTATGTGCTTTGCGTATTTTTCTCCTAACTCGGCGTGTTTGTGCTGAGGGATACGCTGTGCACAAGTGGGAAAGTGACACATTTCACCTTTTGACAGCTGACTTCTGAAAAGTTTCCATTTCATTTTGAAAGCTTTCACTGCTGCACACATTTGAAATATAAGTTGATTTTTTCCCTGAAGTTGAATGTTGAGATCATTCAGTTGTGCTGTAATATCACAAAAGAAAAAGAGATCTTGATTCCAGGACTCATTTTCAAGCTCTGGGAATTTTATTGGCCCATTTTCTAGGAATTTTGCTACCTCCTCTTTCAAAGCAACGAAACGCTGGAGCACTCTTCCTCGACTCAACCACCTCACTTCTGTATGGTAGATTAAGTCATTGCACTCGGTGTCTACCCTTCAAGAAAGGCTCGAAATGTCCTATGTTTTAGTCCTCTAGAACGGATGTAGTTTACAATGGAAACTACCACTGACATTACATGCTCAAATTTTAAGACTTTGCTACACAAAACCTGCTGATGTATAATGCAGTGATGTTTGGTTATTTCTCTCCCGATAAATTCTTCAAGAAGAGTAACTGCTCCAACATTTTTTTGGCATATAGCTGGAGCACCATCAGTACAGATGGCCACCAAGTTTGTGAAATCTAATCCCGACTTATCATTCATGCACTTTATCACTTCACTGGAGATTTCTTTTCCGGTTGTGCGACCCGTCATGGAGCACATGCCAGCAAGTTCTTCAGTAATTTCAAAGTTTTTATCAATACCTCTAATAAAAATAAGAAGTTGGGCGGTGTCTTTTAAATCGGTGCTTTCATCCATAGCCACTGACTCTCTGCTTTAACTGATCACTTAGATTGGTAGAAATGTCAGCTATTCTTCTCCGTACAGTCATGCGTGATAGACTGACATTCTCAAATATTCCCCTCTTTTCTGGACATAACTCAGATACAGCAATCAACATTCACTTTTTTAATAACTCGCCTTCTGTGAAGCATTTCCCAGCAGCAGCAATTTCCTTAGAAATTTTAAAGCTTACTTTAGTAACTGTATCGTTCTCAGTGCTCACTTTCTTGAAAATTTGCTGTTCTCTACTAAGGTTTTTCGCTAAACTGGCTGCTTTAATTATTTTTTCATTTGGGCTCAATTTGGCGAGATTGGGATGCTTAGTTTCAAAGCGCCGCCGAAGGTTGTATTCTTTCGGAACGGCTAACGTTTCGCAACACACGAGGCACAGTATTTTGTCTTTGGAAATAGTACATAAGTATTTATTTGTCCATTCAGTGTTGAAAACTCTGTGCTCTGATTCTATTTTTCTCTTTTTCTTTTCACTCATGGTATCCATTATGAAGCTCAAGATTTTGTTGAATAAATTCACACACAAGGGAAACACTCACAGTCACACACAAAGAGAAGAGATATCTCACGGCGCATGGCACACTAGCAAAGGTGTGTGGAAGCCTGTAGGTCCAGAGGTCACTATATTACTGCACACAGCAGTCAATCAATGCAGTTGTAGATAAATCTCTGCATTATGCATTTTTGTATAACTTTTATATGACTTTGTATTGAACCTTGGTACTATGTTATAGCGGGCTCCTAAGATAGTATAATTAAGGTAAAAGAAAAATTTCTTCTGTGCAAATTTTTGAAGCAGAGTTCAAATTTGTGTGCCATGAGGCAAATGCGCCCAAGTGAGTAAAATGCTTATATATTTAAAAAGTTTTAATTTGCAATTTGTGTCAATTTATATGGGTTTTCAGATAGAGACATCATAAGTAAAAAAAGAAAAACAAAAGTTTGTGTTTTAAATTGAAAATTTTCCTAAAAAATATCAATAAATGATTATCAGCCAAGAATAAGATATGTAATTACAAATGCATTTTAATTTCCTTATTGGTCGAAATGTCAAAGACGGCTAAACTAACCTTACTGTTTTTCCCTGCGATCTTTTTCATTTGCCCATTCAATATAAACTCTGTCCAGATCTATCAGTCCTCAATCCAGCTGGTAACTCTTAATACACATCAGCACCCCACACAGAACCCCCGACTCGCCAGTTTCCCAATACACACAGATTTCTCCTCCCTCCCTCCCAGTGCCCTTCCCCACAGCCCCACCACCATAACTAAACAATGCCTCACACAGACCCCCAGTGCCCTGACACACACAGATCTCCCCCACTGCCCAGCACCCCCCAACAGACCCCCACTGCCTAGCACCCCAAAACACACAAACCTCCCCCACTGCCCAGCGCCCTCCACACCCTCACAGCCCAGCACCCCCTGCACACCTCCCAGACACTCACTCCACCACACCCTTCCCCCTTCCCTGGCCGCACTCACCAGCCCTGCTGGGAGGTCTCTGGCTCCTAGGGTGAGAGCGGCAAGGGGAGTCTCCAGTGGTGAGCTGGAGCCAGTTCGCACCGGTTTGCGGGAACCAGTTGTTAAATTTAGAAGCCCTTTTAGAACCAGTTGTCCTGCGTGGGACAACCGGTTCTAAAAGGGCTTCTAAATTTAACAACCGGTAAGTTGAAGTGACCAGGAGCGTAGCTGGGAGGGAGCAGAGGGAGCGGCTGCTCCCCCTGAGCACATTATCCAAAAGTGGCGCCTTAGCAGACGACCCCATGGGTGCTCCAGCTCTCTGCCCCGCTCCCCGGCTCCAGCTCACCTCCGCTCCGCCTCCGCCTCTGAACACTCCGCCCCGCTTCTCCCCCTCCCCCCCCACTTCCCGCGAATCAGCTGTTCGCGCGAGAAGCCTGGGAGGGCAGAGAAGCAAGCAGTGGCTTCGCGCTCAAGCCCAGGGAGGCGGAGACGGAGCAGAGGTGAGCTGGGGTGGGGGGAGTCGCCCGCGCCACAGCAGGTAACCCGGGGGGAGGGGCGCGCAGGGGAACTGCTCCCGCCCCAGCTCACCTCCGCTCCGCCACCCTGGGCCTGAGCGCGAAGCCGCCGCTTGCTTCTCAGCCCTCCCAGGCTTCCAGCGCGAACAGCTGATTCGCGGGAAGCGGGGGGGCTGCAAGCTCAGCCTGACCCGGTGCTCCAGGCACTTCGTGGTGGCAGCGTGGCCCGGCTCCAGCTGAGCGGCGCGGCTGTAGCGCCGCCAGCCACCTCCAGGCAGCGTGGTAAGGGAGCAGGGAGGGGGTGTTGGATAGAGGGCAGGGGAGTTCAGGGGGTGGTGGGGGGGTGGATAGGGGTCGGGGCAGTCAGAGGGCAGGGAACAGGGGGATTGAATGGGGGCAAGAGTGCCGGGGGGCAGTCAGGAAGGAGCAGGGGTTGGATGGGGCAGTGGGAGGCAGTCGGGGCAGGGGTTCCAAGGGTGGTCAGGGGACAGGGAGAAGGGGTGGTTGGATGGGGCAGGGGTCCCGGGGGGCATCAGGAATGAGAGGAGGGGTTGGATGGGGTGGCGGGGGGCAGTCAGGGGACAGGGAAGGGGGTGGATGGGGCAGGGGTCCCGGGGGGGGGGGGGGGGGGGGGGGGGGGGGGGGGGGGCGGGGGGGGGGGGGGCGGGGGGGGGGGGCCAAAAGGCGCTCGGGGGGGGGGCGGTGGCTGAGCCCCGTGTCCCCGCTGGGGGCGGGGCGAGGGCTCCATGCCCGTGTCTCGCTGGGGGGGAGGGGGCGGCGGCGGCGCATGAGGGCTCTGTGCCCATGTCCCGCTTGGGGCAGGGGCAGCGGCGCATGAGGGCTCCGTGTCCTGCTTGGGGCCTGGGGGGCGCGGCGGCGTGCGCGGGCTCCGTGTCCCGCTTGGGGCCAGGGGTGGGTGGAGGCGCGGCGGCGCACGAGGGCTCCATCCCCGTGTCCCGCTTGGGGCGGGGGAGGGGGGCCGGTAGCACGCGAGGGCTCCGTGCCCGTGTCCCGCTTGGGGCAGGGGGGCCGGTGGCGTGCGAGGGCGCAAAAATATCCTTGCGCTGGCGTCGGGTCGGGGGGCGCCTGAAAGCCCCGCCCCCGCAGCTCTGATTGGGCTGGACTCAGCCGCCCGCATTGCTGGCTCCTGTTGGTGGGCGGGCACGCCACTGGGAGCTGCCCCAGGAAGCGCCGCCACGCCAGCTTCAGGACTTTGGCGGTGATGGTGAGCGAGCGGTTAAAGGGCGTCCCGACCGATGTGCGGTTGGGACACGAGACAGATGTGTGCATGGGGTTTAGAATCCCCCCGCGGGCCGCACAGTGAGCCCCCACGGGCCGCATGTTGTGCAGGCCTGGTTTAGAACACGGCATTCAGCCTTATGGAACCTTTCCTAGCAATACCGCTGAACAAAAAGATTCTTTCTTTTGGAAAATTATCAGTGACGCTGGATTAGGATATCATATATCCATGTATACAGTGTTTTCAAACCAGAGTCCACCAATTATTAATGAAATCAGGACTGGATCGTCTACCACATTCTTATGGACAGAACATTTCTGATCAAAGAAAGTTGAGAGAAATCATTTGAATGATTACTAATCCCCCTTAGTCACTCATTTCCCCCTTTCAGTGACTTTAAAAAGTTTATACCCCCTTTAATTTTTATTTTAGCATGTTTCAAAGGATTTAGACTGCATTGGACAGGAGCTTCTAGATGAAAGGTGTGTACATTATGAAGTGCAAACCTAATTAATGAAACTATTGAATCCTGAAAAAATGGTTAGTGCTACTAGTGACAATGGTTATTTCTCCTATTTTGTTGCTATTCTATACAAAAGTGATTTGATATACCTGATCGGAATGATATTTACAGAAACTTGTCCAAATTCTGCTGATATTAATGTAGCGTAATTGTAAATGAAGGCAAAAATTGGTCCATTATCTGCACTGTGTAGGTGATTTTGTATGTTAGAAATCTTAGAAAGTTATATTTTCCTGTTTTGGTTCTGTAGAGATAAGATTCTGAAGTTTAGTTTGATTGCCCTGAGACACTTCTGGTTTATTTCTGTTTGAAATGGCTTTGGATATTAACCTGAATTTGTTCCTTTGACTGAATAGGTTTTGTTGACATATTGGGGTCAGCAGAGTGTCCAGATAAACATACAGCAACTGAATGGGGTAAATGAAGAGCTGTGACCTTAAGATGTTGCAATAGCTCTTTAATTTAATTTAATAATATCTTTACTACACAGTACATATTTGTAGTGCACAGTTACATTGTGCTAACTACATCTATTAAAAACATCATCTCCTTTATGTATTACTCCCAAAAGGGAAAATGCCTATAGTGGGACGCAAATAAGATAGGGAGGGAGAGGGGGAGGGGAGGAGAAAAAAAGAAATTGGCATTAGCTCATAAACTGTTCATGTTAATCCTCTTTCTAATCACACATGACTTCAGCTGAAAAACCTCTCACATTTTTCAATCTGTTGCAGCCGAACAAGCTTAGTGACAGTCATCAGAACCTCTTAAGAACTTTTAAAGCACTTTCTGACATCCCTCTGTTTCATCTTCTGAATAAGCTGTCTGCCTCTGCTCAGAAAACCTAAGAGTAAATGATAAATGCTAACCCTGTTATTTTATCTCTCAAATAGTCTATTATACCATGACTAGCACTTCAAAATGACATGCCAGGAATTGAACATATTTATTTTTTATGTAATTTGCAAAGAGAAAACTACACTGAGTTTTGCATTTTAAAAGCATATTTATAAATTTATGAAGTATATTCTAACACACCACTAGAATCCTCTGTTGTAGTCATAGAAGTAAGAAATAGAAAAGAACTATTACAGTACTTGATTTAGTCTATCCCCTTGCCTTGCTCCAGACATTATCTTTTCTAGTGGTTATTCAGTCTAATTTTAAAGGTCTCAAGGAATAGTGTTTCCTATCATATGTTCAAGGATTGAGATGGAGGGTTACTTCTGTGGCTATCTTTTGTGGGGATGCAGGTTTTTCTTTAGTGACAGTTCTCTTGAACGGATCATGGAGAAAATATTGGTTCTATGAACACAGTTTTATAAAACAATTATGATGTCTGGCCTGACAGTAAGCAGAAGCTGTGTCACAGTGATATTGCGTTTTAAAAAGGATCTTGTATCTTAGACAATTCATAAAAAAGATCTAATAGCTAGCCCAGAAAGTCAATGTTCAGGTGACTTTTCTCTATAGTGAATTTCTCTATCATATTTAAGCATCCCAACTGATGGGAAAAATAGGCAGCAACTTTTTGTATGGAAAATGCTACCAAGAATAAACCTGCACTGTTTCATCATATGAGATTTATTATTTTTTCTTTGAGAGAATTATGCCACCTGTTTGTGCTTACATTTATAATGCATTGGCACAGATTAACTTTATTGATTATTCATTTCCCGTGTTAGGAAATGAGATACATAAAAAGTCTGGAAATGCCTAGAAAACCATTTAGCTCTATGTGGTGCTCATCAGTTATTAGAGCTTGGGTTTTGTTTCATTTGCATATTAGAGTTTGGGTTTTGTTGCATATCTACATGGGAACAATGGTGAAACTCTCCAACAAATGAAACAAGAAAAGTTAATCAGAATGGGTCTTTCCTACATAATTATTTGGGGTGATGTAATGCAGGATAATAGATGGAGTATTATTTCCTTAACATATTATCCTTGAATCTAATTTTGAGTAATGATTCTTACATTCCTTGGTTCATCCATACCTGATCCCCGCACCATTGCCAGCATGGGGAGTATAACAGTATTTTAAACACTGTATTTTATAAATATAAATCTGGCTGCTTTTGATGGTTGCACAACTGATCCCTTGTGAACGCAAAGGATAGCATTTACTCATAAAATCCCTTTGTGTGTGGAAATGAAGCATAAATTGATTTTCCGCATTTAAATCTGTGTGTACAAATGATAGTGATCAAAAACATATGCAGAAAGGTGAACATGCATCAACAGAGCTGGGGTTGTCACCCCATTGAGAACCTGGCCCTGAAACGAGGAGAGCCAACAAATTTTCATAATACTGAACATTTACATGGTATGAAACACTTCTTGTCAAAAACTCTTAGCTGTATATGAAATGGGTATTTTTTATTCCAGTGAGAGATGTCTATAAATAGGTGTACAATTACACTTACATACACCTTCAGATTCCAACAGGTAGAACTTGAATAACAAACACTATTGTACATATAAAGGGGACAGTGAGAGTAGAAACACTTAGGCAGGTTGGGGTATGGTCATCTACTTACAAACACAACTGTATTTTCACCATAATTAGTTGTCTAATTGAGCATCCAAATTTAGCTGATGCATTTGAACATGTAATTTATTCAAATGCACTCTTCTTTGTAATCTGTTCCTAATGTTATGTTCTTAATTACTGAGTGAGAGGCTTGAATATGAATTCATTTTGAAAGTGTTCTTATGATAAATAGAAAGAGAAGAGAAACGATTTATTTAGCAACCCTGATAATAAACTGTCTATAGAAACAATTTAAATTTCATCAGAAAATTAAGTGATTAAAAACCCCGCAGCACTGAGACTTAGACCCTGGCTCAGCTGACTCGGGCTCTTGTGGCTCAGTCTCTGCAGGGCTATACAATTGCAGTGTAGACATTTAGGGTTGGGCTGGAGCCCAGGCTCTGAGACACTCCTCCCTTGTTGAGACCCTTGCAGTGAATATCTGCACTGCAATTTGATAGCCCTGTGGCTGGAGCCCAGGCTCTGAGCAGCATCCCCACCCTCCGGGGGGGGTCTCAGGGCCCTGGGCTCCAGCCTGAGCTCAAATGATTACACTGCAATTTTAGAGCCCTGCAGTTGGATCCCACAAGCCCGAGTCAGCTGACCTGGGCCAACTGTGACCATGCCTTGGGTCTTATTGCAATGTAGATGTATGCTCGGTGGTCACTATTGTAAGCTGTGTGAAAGAAGAGTTCATCCTGGCCAATTCAGTCTCCTGTACACAGGGTTTGGGGTAATGGACAAAGCCGAATGAAACTTTTTTTCAGTGTGCCAAATTGTTTTGCAATGTTTGGATTCAGTTCGACCCAAACCGATTTTTGTTTAAAATTAATCCTGCGACTCCCCCAGCATTGGAGGGGTGCAGAGTTTTCTTGTGTGGACTCCCTGCTCCGTAGCACTCTCCCCAGCAGAAACATATAACAGCAACTGTATGTTGGGTGTTGTGTGCTCACAAAGGGGGCTTTAGGAGTCGTTTGCAATGGGTATTATATTTATTCGTCAGTGAATGTATTCCAAATCTCCTTTTAGTTCTTCACAGAATCTAATTTATTTTTATTGAGCTAATCAACTCTAAACTAATCATACGCCCATGCATTTGCAAAGCATTTTTATTATCTATATCTGTATACCTCCAGGATTTCCTAATAAGTTAATTGATCTTTTTCAAGCTGAAAATAGATTTAAAAATCTCCAGACAATCCAATGCATCATCTGGTCAGCCAGTGCACTTTGTGTTGGACTTGTATTGTTGATTTTAATCTACTTAAAATTTCTTGGGCTAGAGACCTGGTGTGAAATCCTGGCCTCATAGAAGTCAGTGGCAAAACTCTCATGTCTTCCTTTATGTTCCATACAGTGCTGAGCACAATGGTGACACCAAATAATAATACTAATAACCAAAGAAGCTCCATCAGCAGCCCTGGCTCTCGGCTTTGAAGGCAAAATTCAAGTCTATTTTGTTTCAACAGGCTCATACATCTACATATTTAGATGTTTTCCTGTGTTCTCTCATTTTTGTATTTAAAAACCACTCCATGTTCTAATTTGTATTAGTTGGTAATTGGTCTTATGTTGGTAGACTGGCTGAAAGTAATCAGGTTTTCCTTTGTGCCAATTCCTTTGATTCAACATGGCTACATACTTGAGCTGGCTGGATCTCTATTTTGATTATGATTTTTGTATTACTTTCATTGCAGTGGGCCAGTGCAGCTATCGTGTACATAGTTTATTAAAGGAGACTGTCAAAATGTGCAAAAGCAATTCCATAGCTGAAAATCAAGAGTATCAGATACCACAGAGGTGCTCAGATACCATGGTGACGGGGTGTGGTCTAAGAACCTAAAAAGAAAGATAGCTGCCAACAGCATTAAGTAGCCAATAGGGCAGCCAGGGATTGCTTGACCCTGTAGATCATCACATTGAGTGGGACAGGCCCAGGAGCCACTATGTCAGCTCTTCACCTACCAGAGGCTGCCCATTCTACCAGCTTTAAGTCCAGTATCTGCCAGTGATTCAGTAAAAAGTAGCCACGCCACGGGGGGTATCTGGGCCAAAGTTTTTAATGATATATTTTGCCTTTCAATGCCATCAGGTGGTGGTGACCATCATGCTGAAAAAGGCCATTTCTCACCTCCATACTAGAAGTCTGAAATGTACTAGGCTTTTTATCCTGTTATTAATATCCTGAGTCACCCAGTCTCATCACTGCACACCCTCCCAGACACATTGGTCAGCCTGGGTGTTCTAACCTCTTTGTTACTTAAAGTTAAGCTGCTGTATATAACTATGCTAACTGCACAATCAGATTTTTAAGTAGGTTATTCCAGTTTGCATTTCTGCTTCCAGCACAGCATCATTTCTCATTTCTTAGCTCTTGACAGAGTCATTGTCAGGAGGTCAGATTCATATTGTGCCCTGCATTGTGTTCAGTAAAGCCTTTATCATGAGAATAGGTATTAGAATGTTAATGCCAAATGCATCCTGTTAAATAGAGTAAAGCTCTCTACTACTTTGACCTTTCAATATTTTGCATTTTATTTCATGTTATTATTCATTTTACATAAATTAGCAAGGCTTCCATAAATTAGCAAGGGAAGAGGACAGCCTATCAAAAACTCTCTCTCTTACCTGGCTGCCGTATCTATTGGGCATGCTTTAAATATTTTGACTGTAAAATCACTATAGTGCTTACTTATTCAGAGGGGAAGAAAGAGATCTTTCCATTTAAAAGGAAACAACCCACCGTTTCCTGTTGAACCTATGAAGTGATGAGCAGCCTCAACACCACTCTGCTCTTCTAAATAGGAGTCCAGGCTATTTGGAATCACCCAAGCAGTGCTCAGTACTTTGCAGGATAACTCCTATGTTACTTAATTTTTCAAATATTTCAACAGATTTGAATAAAGTCAATAGTCCAGTTCTTCACTCAATCACACTGAGGGAAATCAGAAAATCAATGGAGTTATGCCAACCTGATTTAAAGCAGGATCGGTTTCAGTTGGAGTTGTATAGTTTATACTCCCAGACAACGCTTGAAAAATATATGGGTAAAGAAGCATTCACTGCTTTAAATAATCTGTAAATAATTCTTTTACTAAGAAACGGAGTTAATATTTCACTTTCTCTCAACTGACTGTCAAACTGCCCAGCAAATAAAGAGGTTTCAGTGACTTACCCAATTACCTAAAAACATAATGTTGGACATTTCAAGTGAATACAGAATGAAGAAATCGTAATGAGCTGGTCAGAATTTTCCCACTGAAATATTTTTTCAACAGAACCCTGCTTTTTGACAAAATGAACTTTTTTGTGAAAAATTGTTTGTTTTCATCTAGAATTTTTGAGGTTCATTTTTTTTTTATTTTTATGAAAATCCAAAACATTTTGAGGAAAATTTGTTTTGTTCAGATTTGTTGAAATAAATGGATTTGAATTACTATTAAAAATACCCTCAAACAACTAATATGATATTTCATCTGAGCCTATATACTTCTGTTCACATGAATATTTATATCATTTATACCATTTTCTTGTATTTAAAATAAATAAAAGCCCACAACTGCAACCTGGCTGGCAAACTGAGAGAATACTAGATTAGGTTTTATTCTTACTCAGTTTTATTTAAAACTCTGAAGAACAGGTTTTTGAAATAAATTGACCTGACCTATCATGTTAGTTAGAAGTCAAATCAGTCACAATAAACATTCTCTCTCTCTTACACACACACACACACACACACACACACACACACACCCATGTATGGGTGAAAGTTATTTTGCTTCTTTAAATAGCTCAATGTTTATTTTGTATACCAGTCTTGCTCTAGGATATTTAATATTTGGATGTACCTGAGAAATCAAAGCTATTGGGCTAGATTTACACCCCCCTGATACAGGGGCATACTAGAGAGCAGCCAATCTCATACTAGAAGGTCTTTCAAAGAAGATCAGTGGCAGTACATTGACTGGAGACTGAACTTATTGTGCATGCATCTTGCATGATGCCATAACCTTGAACTGATACTCGCATGGTCTGCAGACAGGAGCTATGTCAAATGAACCAAAAAAGAACTGAGTGTTGAGAAGCCTCACTTGGACAATGAGAGAGGTGTGAGAAGAAAGCATTAAGGAGGATGCCAGTTAAATAAATTATCATTTCTATTACAAACGGTTTATTCCCAGGTTTCTGAGATGTCAGTGCGGTTTTCTGCTTTTAAAGAATGTAAGCCAGCCAGAGGGGTGATGTAGAAAGGGAAAACAAGCCTGTTATATTTGTCCTAACTTATGAATAGTAGATGGTGGATAGATTTTATGGGAAATAATGGTATCCTTTTCTTAACATTTGTAATGAGGAATGGGAAGAAAGGAAATAACCATCTTTTGATCCAGAGCAATTATCTATATAGCTGCCCTTCATAGAGAGTCAGTTAATTCAGGATTTGCTTAACTTCCTACAATTCCCCTTTTCACAGGCACCAGATTTTTAACAGATTATTTTAATAACAAGTAAGTGAATTGAGAAAGTGAATGAATTAAACCTCCCAACATGATTATGAGGTGGATAAGTATTATTAACTGTTCTCCGGTTACTTCAATTGGATTACTTCAGGGATGAATTTGAGCCATAATATATTTTACATGGATCCTGTGTTTTTACAGGACAAGTCAAATAGAGGGTAAAGTAGGTATGTCCCATGGTTATATCTCATTGTGTAAATTGGCCTGTGATCTGAAAGTCCTTATTTTTTCTTTACTGAAAGAACAATGAAAGCAAACAGAAAAGTTATTAAACAACCAAGCCTACTGAAATAGAAATCAGGAACTTCTGAGTGCTAAGCTTGGCTCTGCTAATGACTTTCTCTGGAATCTTTGACATTCACATGAAGCCATATTTTCAGAAGTGTTGACTAATTTTGTGTGGCCCAGCTTGGATGTCCAGGCTTCTTTGAGTTAGATTTCTGTTTGCTGGTTGGATATGCATTTTTTTGGAAGCATTAAGTTACTTAGATTGAATATTTAAAATATATGCAGTAATATTTGAATTGTCTCTGTCTTTAATTTCTCTGAATCGTAAGGGTATGTCATTTCTTCTCTTAATTATTTTGCTGTCTTGTTAGTATCAAAAATTAGATATTATTGTCTTTTTTAAAATTTTTGCAAAAGTTAAATCTGGAGAAGTTGTACTTAAATAGGAACTTATTTAGTCACTTGTTTGGATCCTCCCTCCTTGCAGGGTCCTAGAGTCCAGGCTCCAGCCCAAGCCCGAATGTGTACACTGCAATTAAACAGCCCCTTAGCCTGAGCCCTGCAAACCTGAGTCAACTGGCACTGGCCAGCCACAGCTTTTAATTGCAGTGTAGCTATACCCATAGTGTTTTGGACACAGAACAGATTCTCTTGCGCTAGAGTCTGCCCACAACTCTAAGAGCTTGTGGACAAATTTTAAGCTTTCATTTAAAAAAAAGGAAGGGTCTGATCTTTAGAGGTGCCATTCACACTCATCTCCCATTGAAGACTCAGATTTTCAGATTTTTGTTCCTACGTAAGTTTAAAAACTTGTTCCAGTCAGACAGACAAAAGCAGCAGAAAATTTGTCTGCCCACATTCGCCTAGTCTATTTCAATGCCAACATTATCAAGTGTGACAAAGTATGAAACAATTATTCAAATATTTTTTTTAGGCATTGGGCCCTACCTACTCTGATTTTTGAAATCATGTTAGCATGTCCCCAGAGGACTATATCTAAACCTACAACATCTCTAAATTATACACAAAAATCTTTTGTTAAACAAAATTTCCTTAGCCATCCCCACACTGCCAATGTTGAAGAGATTGGGGATTTCCCTGCCTTTTCGATCTTGCTCAGCTTCCCTTTTAGGTCTGAATGATATCAGTAACAATTGCAGTATTGAGCAATGGCTGGGCTAGTGACTCTTTGGTTTACTTGATGCAATAAAATGTTACACAAATCACCTAGCAGGAGGGACAAGGTGTGCCTACTACACCTAGGAATTAGGCAGATTTCCTGCCTTTCATAGGCATGCAGAGGGGAAAACACAAGTGCAGACTTGAATTTTAGGTCATTTATTTTGCTGTATGTGCCTTGTCTCATTCATGTAAATGTTTATCTTAAGTGTAGTTATTAGTGTGCCATTATTTGTGAACCCTGTGACTCATATAGCCTCATTTGCAAGTACATCTGCAAAGCAGGTTTAAACAGACTATCCTCTAAAGTGAGAATTGACAATGCATAGTACAAATCATGCAATCTTTCTGTTTATGAAGGCCTGCTGAAGTCAATAGGAGTTCAATGCATGGAGGACTAATCACATTGGACTCTAATTTAGTCACCTTCAAAAATCCACAGATTTTAGGCAAAAGTGTGTATAAGATTTGCCAGGCCTTCTGTTGATTAAGAACTCATAGAAAAAGAATAGAAATAGATATATTTATAAATATTTCAATGTTAGTGGTAAGGTTCAGAAGGAAACTACTTTATGTTGTTGGTCTAGTTTATATATTAAAACTTTTGGAAGTGCAATTAATATGACATTTGGAATAAACCACTGGAAAACATGAAAATGCTGGTGCATCTTTCCTGTTGCCACTTGGGGTGAACTCTTATTTTCAGAATCTCTCTTTTGGAAGACTGTTTCATTGCTGCAAAAGAATTTCAGCAACTTAATGAAGAAGATCCTGCCTTAAAAGAACAAAACTAAAAACCAAACAAATAAACAAAAATTCCCTGTATGTATTAAGGGGCTGTGTGAATGTTTTGAGTGATAAGCAATGTAAACGATATGTAGTCTGAAGAGATGAGCTCCCTGGGAAATGTGGCTGAATATAGTGTTGTGTTTGTGCAGTGATGCCATAATCCTTGGTTCACTTAGAACAGTTCAAATGAAAACTGTCAGCGGAAGATGCCCCGGTGGCCACATCTGAATCAGGATAGATCTGGTGAGCGATGTGAGCTAACAGGCAGTAGTAATGTGCCTGTCACTGTATTCTGCTATCATAAGAACATAAGGATGGCCATACTGGGTCAGACCAAAGATCCATCTAGCCCAGTATCCTGTCTTCCGACAGTGGCCAATGCCAGGTGCCCCAGAGGGAATGAACAGAACAGGTAATCATCAAGTGATCCATCCTCTGTCGCCCATTCCCAGCTTCTGGCAAACAGAGGCTAGGGACGCCATCCTTGAAAATAGGCTCAGATGGCAGAAAATTTGCAAAAAAGGACTAACAAATGTTTGCCAAAGTGGATGAAGGTAATAGCTTTAAATACTCAGAGTTTGAATTGAGAAGAATTGTTCCTACATTTTGCTGACTTTCTTTCCTTTTTATAACGGACAGTAGTGAGAAGCAGGACATGTAATAGCTCCCAATGTGAGTACTGTAAATGGCACAGACATTTAGAAAAGGACGTTTGCTGCATCCAAACTTCCAGAAAAATTGGGGTCCAACAGTAATCCTTTATTCCCATTTCAGGATTTTCATATATTCTTGAAGAAGTGTGACATGTACTAGATGAAATACTTACAAGCTTCAATAGTTGGGTTGTCAGAGGACATTATTCAAGCATTAAAAAGGGCTCCTGTGATGCTTACTCTTACCTGTATGTAGGAGAATTTTTATTATCTAACTGTGCTGTCTAACAATGAAACTGAAGATTAGTCAAAGGATTAGATTGTGTCCCAAACTCATAGGCTATAGCCTATGGTGAGGGATGGCACATTGCTGTATTACCCCTGGAGCATCACAGAAGGAAGTAATTCTCAGCCCAGGGAGGGTTTAAGGAGGGTTCTAAATCTCCCTTCTTTGCATGGGCACATATTACAAGTCACAATCTCGCCTGAAGCAAATGCAAGATAAGCAAGACAAATAAGTGGAAAAATGTGAAGCCAAGAGCGTAATAATTGATTGTGTATTCTCTCCTAAACAGCAAATGTTAATCTGAGATTACAGAGAAGGAGACAGGAGAATCATAGAAATGTAGGGCTGGAGTGGGCCTCCAGAAGCAGGACCAAGTACACCTGTGATGTTGTGCAGTCTATATGGTTTTATAAAAACATGATAATAAGTGAATATAATGTAACTGGAATATGCTTCATGCAAAAGGTCTCTTGTAAGGTATCATTACAAAGCTTATAATCTACTGAGTGTGATCATCCTATTTGTATAAATGTACCACTCTTGTATCTAAAACTAGAAATATAAAATATAACTCTGAGGGCCTATTGTAATTATGCAAAGTGTGGGCCATTAATGGTGGTTTGGAATCTTGATGACTCCTATTAACCAGGACCATTGTCTGCAAATGGCTGTGTTTTACCTGTGAGTCTTCCTGTATATGTGTGTGCTGACAAGTGGGTAATGAAGTCTTGCAGTGACGTGATCATGTCACCTGAACTGGAATCCATCTTTAACCTGGTGCTTTTCCACTGGGGGGGGGTGGAAACCCAGAGGGACAAAGGGTTCCCGCCTTATGCAAAAGATATATAAAGGGGTGGAAGAGAACAAGGGGGGAGAGGAGCCATCATGAATAATCCCCTAGCTATCACCTTAGCTGGAACAAGAGTTGTACCAGGGGAAAGAATTGTGCCCAGGCCTGGAAGGTGTCCAGTCTGAGAAAAAACTTACTGAAGCATCTCTGAGGGTGAGATTATCTGTATTCAGTCTGATTAGACATAGATTTGCACATTTTATTTTATTTTGCTTGGTGACTTACTTTGTTCTGTCTGTTACTACTTGGAACCACTTAAATCCTACTTTCTGTATTTAATAAAATCACTTTTTACTTAGTAATTAACTCAGAGTATGTATTAATACCTGGGGGAGCAAACAACTGTGCATATCTCTCTATCAGTGTTATTGAGGGCGAACAATTTATGCGTTTACCCTGTATAAACTTTATACAGGATAAAACAGATTTATTTGGGTTTAGACCCCATTGGGAGTTGGGCATCTGAGTGCTAAAGACAAGCACACTTCTGTGAGCTGCCTTCAGGTAAACCTGCAGCTTTGGGGCAAGTAATTCCGACCCTGGGTCTTTGTTGGAGCAGACGGGAGTGTCTGGCTTAGCAAGACAGGGTGTTGAAGTCCTGAGCTGGCAGGGAAAACAGGAATAGAAGTAGTCTTGGCACATTAGGTGGCAGCTCCCAAGGGGGTTTCTGTGATCCAACCCGTCACAACACCTACACCATTGCTGACGGGTGCTTGTCTAATCTGTTCTTAAAACTCTCCAGGGATTCCACAACCTCCCTTGGAAGCCTATTCCAGAGTTTAACTATTCTTATAGTTAGAAAATCTTTCCTAATATCTAACCTAAATCTCACTGCAGATTAAGATGATTACTGCTTGTCCTACCTTCAGTGGACATAGAGAACAATTGATCATCAGCCTCTTTATAACAATCCTTAACATATTTGATGACTTTTATCAGGTCCCCCCTTGGTCTTCTTTTCTCAAGACTAAATATGCCCAGTTTTTTTAATCTTTCCTCATAGGTCAGGTTTTCTTAACCTTTTATAATTTTGACTCTTTCCAATTTGTCCATATCTTTCCTATAGTGCTGTGCCCAGAATTGAGTATAGTACTCCCTCTGAGCACTCCTTCTGAGTAGATCAGGACAATTACCCTCCCTGTCTTACTTACAACACTCCTGTTAATCCACCCCAGAATAATATTAGCCTTTTTTGCAACTGCATCACAGTGTTGATTCATATTCATGTTGTGATCCACTACAACCCCCAGATTTTTCTTCAGTATTACCATCTAGCCAGTTATTCCACATTTTGCAATTGTGCATTTGATTTTTCCTTCCTAAGTGAAGTATTTTGCACTTATTTTTATTGAACTTCATCTTGATCTCAGACCAATTCTCTAATTTGTCAAGGTCATTTTGAATTCTAATCCTGTCCTACAAAATGCTTGAAACCCCTTCCAGCTTGGTGGCATCCGCACAAGGAAATAAGGAAACAAATCAACAGAGCCAGATGTGTACCCAGAAGCCTCCTGCTACAAGACAAGCCCAAGAAAGAAACCAATAGAACTCCACTGGCCATCACCTACAGTCCTCAGCTTAAACCTCTCCAACGCATCATCAGTGATCTACAACCCAGCCTGGACAATGATCCCTCGCTTTCACAGACCTTGGGAGGCAGGCCAGTCCTCACCCACAGACAACCCGCCAACCTTAAGCATATTCTCACCAGCAACCACACACCGCACCATAACAACTCTAACTCAGGAACCAATCCATGCAACAAACCTCGATGCCAACTCTGCCCACATATCTACACCAGCAACACCATCACAGGACCTAACCAGATCAGCTACAACATCACCGGTTCATTCACCTGCACGTCCACCAATGTTATATATGCCATCATGTGCCAGCAATGCCCCTCTGCTATGTACATTGGCCAAACTGGACAGTCACTACGTAAAAGGATAAATGGACACAAGTCAGATATCAAGAATGGCAATATAC
This sequence comes from Terrapene triunguis, assembly GCF_002925995.2. Classification (NCBI taxonomy): domain Eukaryota; kingdom Metazoa; phylum Chordata; order Testudines; family Emydidae; genus Terrapene; species Terrapene triunguis. The sequence goes on along the minus strand of NW_020664417.1, from coordinate 14,570,885 downwards.
AAAAACCTGTAGGAGAACACTTCAACCTCCCTGGCCACACAATAGCAGATGTAAAGGTAGCCATCTTACAGCCAAAAAACTTCAGGACCAGACTCCAAAGAGAAACTGCTGAGCTCCAGTTCATTTGCAAATTTGACACCATCAGCTCAGGATTAAACAAAGACTGTGAATGGCTAGCCAACTACAAAAGCAGTTTCTCCTCCCTTGGTGTTCACACCTCATCTGCTAGCAGAGGACCTCACCCTCCCTGATTGAACTAACCTCGTTATCTCCAGACTGATTCTGGCCTGCATATTTATACCTGCCTCTGGAAATTTCCATTACATGCATCTGACAAAGTGGGTATTCACCCACAAAAGCTTATGCTCCAATACATCTGTTAGTCTTAAAGGTGCCACAGGACTCTCTGTTGCTTTTTACAGATCCAGACTAACACGGCTACCCCTCTGATACTTCACATCTACAGCTTTTCCTCACCCACTAGGCCAGTACAAAAGATGAAATAGAAGTATAATATAAAAGGTACTTCCTTCAATGATGTATCATGTAATTGTAAAGTGTAAGGGCAGTAAGAGACATATATATCTTGTTATTGTCTGCAAAAATATAAAATGAAATTTGGACTTCAAAATTTGGGAAGCACAATATGTGAATGAAATAGGCATAGGAATAGTACGCCTATTCCCGATTCCCCAGGTTGTTTGCTGCCTGGACCAATTTAGAGGCTCGAAATCAAACTTCGCCTTTTGTGTCCTCATTGTGGTGCTGTTGTTGTTAGTTATTGTTTATATTACAGGAGCCCTCATAATGTGGTAGGTGTGGCATGGACATATAAGAATATAGACTGTTGCAGCTAACACACAATAAAACAAAAACCAACAACAACAGCAACAACAACAAAAAAAAAACCCAGTGCAGAAGACAACCGTTAACACACATATTATGTAAAAGGTCTGACTCCGCAGGAGTCACATGTGGGGCCTCGATTTAATTTGTGTTCTCTCAAACTCTGCATCACAATAAAACATACCCTTGGCGTATCTACCTGCCGGGGTCACTCAAGCCACTTCTGGTTTAATAGAGTCATCAGCTAAGGAGTGCACTATACTGCTCAGGAGGGCATGCAAACATGACTTTAAGACACCTTGAAATACTCCTCTACTCTGGGGCTGGCTGTGCACCAGACTGGTCCACTGGCATTAAGTTAGATCATCCCATAGGCTACTCTAAATTACTCTGGCTCTAATAACTCCCAAAATGCTGATACAGCATTTGGGGAACTCACAATCTAAACACAGATTATAAATGCTGTTCCTGGAAAATCTTCAAAAGTGAAGGCTTTGGTAAAGAAAAATAGAAAATCACCTGAAACCTTAATTAAAAATAAACCCAAACCAATCGGTATCTATATATTTTTGGTGAAAACTGAAGATGTGGCCACTTTGTGCTGTAATAGTGTGTAGTATTGCCCTAACTCAGTGGTTTTCAATCCATGGCCTGTGGAACCCTGGGGGTTCACAGACTATGCCTAAGAGGTCTGCAAAAGGTGACTATGATGATAAAGTTTCAGATCCCAGGAGGTGTTGTCGTTACCACAGAAGCCCACAGTTTAGTGCCCTTTCTCACGCTGCATCAAATTCCATGCTGAGCACGTGCAACGTATATAGTTGAATTCTGTTCAGTCAGTTTTCAGTCTAACTCTTCTATGGTAGGGGTAGGGTGACCAGATAGCAGGTGTGAAAAATCGGGACAGAGGGTGGGGGGTAATAGGCACCTATGTAAGAAAAAGCCCCAAATATCTGGACTGTCCCTATAAAATCGGGACATCTGGTCACCCTAGGTAGGGGGTCTATGGATTACAGGTTGAATTTCCAAAGGGGTCTGCACTTTTATTAGAAATTGTTTAGGGGTCCACAAATGAAAAAGGTTGAAAACCACTGCCCTAACTCAAACATGGCAGCCACAGGATGATCACTCCTGTGCATGGTGAACCTTCATTGATGTACAGTCAGAGATGGGCGCATGGCCAGAATGCTTCTATGACCAGAATGCTTCTATTGCTCTTTTGGGGCTACTGACAACCAATATAACTTAAATCAGCCTTCAACATGGGCTCTGTATCAGGGTAGTACAAAGACCACCTCTGATGACTCCCTCAGCGGGACTCTGTGAACTGCTGGAGTCAATGTTAGTTGCTAGGTTACTACTGGCTAGAAGAGCCCAGGGTCAAATAAATATTGCCCTTTGTTTGACTCTGGCAGAGCAAGGACTTGAGACTAGGTCTTCCACATCTTAGGTGACTGCCTTAATCATCAGGCTATTAGCTATTCCAGGGTGCTCTTTCTCTCTCTCTTGTTTTGATCAGAAATTCCTTCCTGGACTTGAGAAACCAATTCTTGACAAAAGTTTTGTTGAAATTGGCACATTCCCTAGAAAAGTTTTAGTTTTGGCACATTGACAGGTTCTGACTGAAAACCATTTTCTCAAAAAATTCCTGACCGGCTCTACTTGTGATTGTTGAGTATACAGCCTTTTAAAATTCATTTTAAAATCATCAGACCAGCACAGATTTATGGCTAATGCTTTGACCTCGCTTGGTTTGTGGATCAGGTCACTCACTTCAGGTGCTGGGAGGGTCGCATGTCTGGCAAGAAGAGGGACCATCTTGAATTATTCTGTAGCAATTCCTCTAGCTCATATGTGAGTGGCATGTAATACTCTTTGGACAAAGAAACATTACACTGTTTTATGGGGCCTGATCCAATGGTGTGCTGAAGAGAAGTATAAACCAGAGGAGAAATCAAATGAGCTGCTGTTGAACACAGGGAAGGGGATGGAGGAAGAAATCAGCCTTTTAAAAATATTATAGCAGTACAAATATATATCCAAATGCTAAAAACTATTTGTGTTTGTTCCTCTGTAGATTAAAAGCAGTCAGGCTTTTTATGCCTAGTTTTATCACAGTGCAAATTATTATAGACAAGTTATAATCCCTGAAAATATGGGGTTTTAAAAGCATTGACTCAGCTTTTACTACTGCAGTATAAACAGCACTGCTATGATACTCTAATATTTACTGTTTCCAAGATACACTTAAAAACACAGAAGTTGTGCTTAGAGCTCAGTGCCGTCTTCTGAAATGACAAAATGTTTAGCTAATATCTTTTCCCCTGATTCGGAGCTAATTAAGCAATAACTGTAAAGGGAACATGCAAGGCAACAATTACTTCTCATTATGCTGATTGACCCCAAAGCCATGAGCAGCTGCAGTAGTCATGCTACATAGGAATTTTTTTCCTTTGGCGTATACTGTACAGGCTGTCCCGTGATGAGGTTGTAAGTGCTCAAGGACTATTGATTTTTTTTTAATGAAAGCTTCTTTTTTATTTTACTTTTCATGTTTTGGTTTGAAATCAAGTAACTCAGCTGAGTTAGCAAGAAATCTAAATACAGATTAATTAATCCACTCAGGAAAGTGCTATTGCAGGCAAACTTACTGACCCGCCAAGCTGCATATAATGGTCTTCAGAAGTTTGAGAGCTGCAACCCTCCCTGCAGGGCTAAAGCCCTTAGACTCCCCTCTCTGCAGTGCGGAATCCCCTAGTCCCACCACCCCGCCGCAGGGCAGAAGCCCCGAGCTCCCCCCGCTCAGTCTACTAGGTGGAGAATGGGGGAATTTAATGGGGGGGGGGGGCTCTGTGAGCCGCGCTTTAACTGTAAAAGAGACACATGCGGCTCACGAGCCACAGTTTGGCCATGCCTGCACTATTGTGACATGACAATCAGATGGTGTTTCTGGTTTCTGAGGCATTGTGACGTGACAATTCAGTACTCTGAAATGTTGATATCATTCTATCATCTCTTAAAAGAATTTGCTGTAAATATTAGCAAGAGTGCATACCTGACTTGAAGGGGTATTTTCATTTGTGCATTATTTACAAATATCCCAGAAACTCTGTACATGTGAGAATTACTGTGGAAATAACCTAGATTTTTCACTAGTCTGATTTGGCTGTTGCTAGGCAACAGAACATAGCAAAAGGTTTATATGTAGTCTTTATGTAAAGATATGTAGTCTTTATGTAAATGTCCAGGTAAGGGATAGATTTCAGAGAAACCAACCAACTAAAAAAGAAAAGTTTAAACCCACAAAACCTATATTAGTTTAAAAGTCTTTTGAAAAAAAAAATTGGAATAGAACCAAAGGTGACACATTCTGTTTGATTTTTTTTTCTTTCTGGCTAAAGATCTTTGTGTTTTAAATCAGGCTTGTGTGTCTCACTACGAGTTCCTTTAAATATATGGGAGTGTGTTGACAGAAATCTACTACCTTCTGATTGGTTAAACTTCCTTTCAAGTGAGAGCTTTGTTCTTCCTAAGAAGCTCAAATCAGTTGTGCAACATGCTGTTGCCATTTGAAAATGCTGAGTAATGTCAGAGACTTTTCTTATGGCTGATGCAAACCTGGAGAATTTGCATCATCATTCAGCAGACTAATTTGGTATGACAGGAGCTTAAATACAAGTCCATGCGGAAGCTGAGCTGGTTTCCAATGAGAGGGCAGCACCAGCTAACAACGTGAAAGGACAGGTGTTACTAAGTAGTATTTATACAGCAGTGAATATTAAAATACACTTCAGAGTGTTATACCTGTGTGCAGGAGCAGCTTGAAAGGTAACATAAGGCAGAGAAAGAGAGTGAGAGCAATTAGAAAAATAGCACAAAGATTGAAGGGAAGAAACTTTGAGTGCTTGCCAGAAAGTTTTTTATTTTGTTTGTCTTGAGTGTGTTGGTGGCACTATAGCATGTTTAGGAAACCTGCTCTCTCCACAATCTCTAATGGAAGCTCTTTGCAGGGGCAATCTATTGGCAGGTTGCCCTCTCTGGACAGTAAAGAGCCAGCCCAAGAAGAAAAAGTGGTGCTGAAGAAGAAAGTAACTTTTTTGAGAGGGGTATCCATTATAATTGGCACTATCATTGGAGCAGGAATCTTCATCTCTCCCAAAGGGATCCTAAAGAACACAGGCAGTGTGGGAATGTCCTTGATTCTCTGGACAGTGTGTGGTATCCTCTCACTGTTTGGTAAGTTGGTGAAACTTTATAATTGATCCTTGGGGGTAGCTGGTGGATTTTCCCCTCTGCTATTGGATATCAAAGACCAATCTGATATGTGAGGACCAATAAGGCTACAGATATTTTTTGTTATTTGATAGTGTCTGTACTATGAATTCGGCATTATCTCTTTCACAATCATTATTACACAAAACCCTGCTGTATCTTTTTATAAATATTATAAGACCAAATAATGTTTCTTATGAGTCCCTAAAGTAAGAGGAGAGGGAAGTATACTATGTTTTATTTATGACTTTTTGTTCTAGTTGTAATGGTTCGTTTACAGCATGCTTGCAAGGTGTTGGCAATTGGGGATATGGACCAATCAATCTGAATACCTGTGAAATGTGTAGACAGCATGATCCAGCTTCCCACTGACTAGATTAAGCTCTGAATTGAATAGCTTCTGCTGGACAAAATTTTTATTGGCAAGAGAGTGAGTGAGAGAAAACTTTGTTACTGTTTTTTTCACCTTATTCACCAATTCACAATATCACTATGAAAGACCAGGTCACAAAAAATTATGGAACTTAGCAGCTAACACTTACTGAGGGTTTTAACTACTGCCATATATTTTCTGACAGACTACTTGTTTTCTGGCAAGTGGTCTTGAGGGCAAGCACTGAGTAACATCTGCTTAAAACCATGTAAATGTCATCCTGTGTAAATTGGCTGTGGACTTAAAAGAGGCATCAGCTGTTAAGAAGGAACATAAGGCCCTAGCTAAATGTACAGTTGAAGAAAGTTAGGATCAATTTTAATCAGAAGCTAAACGTACTATTTTGATGCCAAAGTACCATGCACAACAAAAATCTACTGTGGAACTTTGGAGGTTCTGCCTTAGACCGAAATCCTCCTCTACAAGTGAAGTGAGAGCTGACACATAACTTGGAACCTAGTTAGGAGACGCTGGCCTTTAGATTAAACTAGAGATAGAACTTGCCTCAACATAGCACTATACACTTTAATTTAGGTATGTGTTATATGAGCAAGTGATTAAAAGTGTAGTAAATTATTCAGATTTCCCCTACACGACATGCTGTGGTAAAATCTTATACAAAGTTCACCTATTTGATCAGTGAGGGTCACTGTGAAACATGTATTGCAACATTACAGTAGTTACCTCAGACTGATTCTGTATTGTGTCTCTCCAAATGCGCTTGGCAAGAGAAAATCTGCCAATAGGTTTATTAAATGTGACTCTAAATAGATTATCAGGTACCTTGAATAATCTCAAATAAAGTTTACCCAACTTTATTTACCAAAGAAATGAGATATGCCTGATATTCTTCATTAAAATGTATGATTTAATGGGCTGCTGTCAGAATAAGAACAGAATAGAAGCCCTTTGAATTACAAATCCATCTCTAAAATTATGTATTATTTGGTGTTTTTTGTATTGCAATAGCTATAGCAGATGTATGCATGTCTCTGCATAACCCTGGACATTTAAGATGCTGTATGTTTTTGACAAATGTGCTTTATATCTTATAATTACAGTGACATAAATTAATTAGAGAACACATAATTGATAACTGCATATATTGTATTGATCATAACACTAGACACCATATCACTTTATCATTGATTCCCAAAGGCTGCTCAAACATTGTGCACACACTAATGAACAGGTTGACTGCATTTGTTAGTGCTGGTAAATCTCTCCTTGACTGATGCTGTCCATACATGGAGCTGAGAATCTATTGGCTTTGTAACTGTGTGGTGGCCTATTAAACATCCCAGCAGACACAAAGACTGGAGGGATGGTACATGGCTAAGAATATTTAATGCAGGTCCATGTTGTTGTTCTAGCATGCTGCTGAATGCTTCATAAAGGCTGAGGATGCATATTGTGCATGTGGCAGCCTCAGGGAGCTTTCCGAGGGTCATCATTGTGCTGTACAGTCCCTCCACAGTGGACCAAATGACTTTTGCATGACCAGACCTTCTAAAGTAATAACACAACACTGGTTTTCTTTTTATTTGATCCAGTGTAAACATATTGAAGAATGAAAGATTCCTCTTACTAGGGAAATGTGAAGTCATCTTGCAATACAGAAACCCATGAAGCTTCCCAGAGCTAGGAACAAATGCAGTAATGTGCAAGCACTGAACAACCTGATCTGAGGAGTGGGGGTGGTGCTAGTACACAACACATTGATAGTCTTGGAGAGTGAAGTCCTGAATCAACAGTGGACACTTCCTGACATTGCTCCATCAGTGTGCCTCAGAACGTGTAATACAGTTTCCAGGCCCTTGTAATCTCAGCAGAGACTAAACCAATGATATTTCCTAGTGACAGGGCTTTTGGGTATTCCCAAGAGATGTACTAGCTAGAATGCTAACAACCAAATGTAGCCACAGCAGAATGAGCGTTGGGAGGGGCTCATTGTCAAAGATCCCGTTCCCTCCTGTTACTTGTGCTGCCCTGGCTATACTCTGTTTTTAGTGTGCTAGCTCGATGTTACCTAGTACGAGTATGTCTCCTTGAGCTGGGAATCACACACCCCTCTCCAAGTGTAGACACATCTTTTGTCATTGTTTGGTGGGTAGCCAGACAACCTGCTTTGAGCAGGGGGTTGGACTAGATGACCTCCTGAGGTCCCGTCCAACTCTGATATTCTATGATTCTAAGCTAGCATGACACAGCATTTTCATCTATCTGTTTACTAGAGCTGGTTGAGTAATGAGAAACTGTATTAGTAAATTACCTATTCAGTGGGTTACAGGAAAATGTAATTGAATAAATTACACTCAAATATTTGGGCACTTACAGGGCTGATTGAACTAATGAAAAATGTATTTTCAAATAACTTATTTGAAGAAATATGTCAAACTTGTCAGAAATAATTACTCAGTGAATAACTTGCTCTATTGTTTAGTCTGTTCCTAATGCTCATGTATCACAAAAGTTTTGAATAAACATTATTGGTTATGTCTTATGATACAACATTTCAATTTTAAATACATTTCCATAGGTGCACTGTGCTATGCTGAACTGGGAACATGTATCAAGAAATCCGGTGGCCACTACACTTACATCCTGGAGGCATTTGGCCCATTACCGGCTTTTGTTAGAGTCTGGGTGGAACTGCTTATAATACGGTAAGTGTGCTGAGGGTTCTATTTACCTTCTCTGTCCACTGTCAATGCAGTTTCAAATACAAAGAGAAACCTCAGATATGAGGGGGACAGAAATAATCAAATGGATTTTGATCTTCCAGCTGTGGTGTTTTTTGTTTTTTTTTTAAGTATTTCTGCTGCAGGACACTTACTGGTTCTATTTCATTTGCCAGCACTGATGATTTGGTTTCAAGATATTTTTAAGAAAAATGATTTAAAGTGAACCGGTTTTCATAAAAATTCAGCTACTTGATTTCAATTCTTCTGCAAAGCCTGCAATGCTCTCCCATGTCAGTAATAGTGCTGATACCCACACATCATATTTAAAAATACTCTAAAGGACCTAACTTTTGAATTCGCAGTGTGTCATGTGTTGGCTACCTACTTAGATTTGTGGAAGTGAACTCTGGCTTGGAATAGTTGAGGAGGGATGCAAAGGTAGCTCTAAACTATCTTTCTACCTCCCTCAATTGAGACAGGAATTGTATCCTCGGGTATGTCTACTCTGCAATGTAATCCAGGGTTATCAGAATTTGAGTTAGCAGACCCTGGTTTTGATAATCTAGGGGTTGAGCATCTACACCCATTTGTAACCCCAGGGTAGGAATTGTCCCAACATGGAGCTTCAGCATCTAAACAGCATTTTGCAAACCTGAGTCTAATTACCCTCCCAAAATGTGGCTGCTCTAGCCTTTTGTTCATGGTGCAGTTTGGGAAAACTTGACTGTTCACCAAACTTGACTGTTCAGAGGACAAAGGTAGTCAGCCTGTGGAATTGTGGGATATTTTTGATGGACCCCTAGAACATGAGTCCAGTGGGGTAGCATCTACAATGCAAAGCAATAGGGTTTAAACCCTGGGTCCCAGCTTGACTCAGGCTTGGATGTTCCACCCCTGTGGGATCCTGAGATCCTGGGTCCAAGCCCTGGGTCAGCATGATTTGTGTGTAGAAGGAAGGGGGGTTAGGCTTGAGCCTGAGTTTGAACCCTGGCTTACCCTGTGTTGTAGACATATCACTAGAGTACTGTTCAGCTGGCCATGGCTCGCCAGAGAACCATGTGCTCTGCTCATGCCCCTACATTTTCTCCTCTGTGAAGGTGTGAGAAATTTAGAGCTGGCTATGGCAGCTTTACACCACTCAGATATTACTCTAAAACAGGAGAATCCCCAGCTGCCAATGTAAAGCAGCTTTAAGTCCATAATTACTTAACTTGGGCCAAGAATCTGCCTTATTGTGTTGTTTTGTGTCTTATGCTACAAGTGTATACGCTGTTGGAGCCTTAAAGTATAATAAATATAAGTGTCTTTATATCAAACCAACACCCACAATTTTAATGGATATCAGTTATCATATTCAACTTGATTATAGAAAGTTAGTCCCTTGAAATCTATTTGAACTATTTCTATTGTCATAACTATCTATATAGTTATGACAATTCACCTACATAAAATAAACGCAGGTCACTTCAAATCTGCTTGGCCTTAGTAAAACTTACTTCCTCTCATGCAGCAAGCTAATCATAGTGCACATGCTTTATTTGATCTCACTGCCAGACTTACATAAAAATGGGCAAGGATCCAAATTCTAGCACAGACTAAGTTGGTTAAACTCAGTAATAATGCTAAGTCACTCTGAACCCGAAGTTTGTTTAAAATGTGTCAACATCCTGATGATGTCACGAGAACATTCATTATCGTCATAGCCTGTCCCACACCCAAATAAATATAAACTGTGCATGAGAATAAAGTCAAACCATCTGTGAATCAGTAATTCTGAGAAGTAACTATGGGGGCGTACTTGTTATAACTTGTAGTTATCAGAACTACATTGCTGAAATTCCGTGTAGAGTTTTATTTCTGATTCCTATGGCTGTGAACTAATTGGTTGTTACTGTGGAAAGAACTAGCCACCCAGTATGTACTTTGTGTTCTAAGCAGTGACTTCTAAGGAGTCAGAAAAGTTACACACACATTCCTCAGCTGTGTCCTTTTTCCTCTGAAAGACTGCAGGATTATGAAAACCACAGACTAGTGGAGCAGCCACAATAAAGAATAAACATTTCCTGCTCCCATATATCATTTCAGCCACAGTATTACAAATCCCAGGGACGTTTCAATTCTGTGTGATATAAATTAAACTGTGCTAGCAACGGTTATGTTTAAACGTGACTTTCAGGGCCGGCTCTGGCTTTTTCGCCGCCCCAGGCGAAAAAGCCTCCG
>NW_020664417.1:14227575-14560030 GCF_002925995.2 Terrapene triunguis | reverse complement strand
CCTATGTTTAAAAGGGATGAACTGAAACTGGAACGGGTACAGAGAAGGGCAACTAGGATGATCCGAGGAATGGAAAACCTTTCCTATGAAAGGAGACTCGAGGAGCTTGGTTTGTTTAGCCTAACCAAAAGAAGGCTGAGGGGGGATATGATTGCTCTCTTTAAATATATCAAAGAGATAAATACCAGGGAGGGAGAGGAATTATTTCAGCTCAGTGCTAATGTGGACACGAGAACGAATGGATATAAACTGGCCGTGGGGAAATTTAGGCTTGAAATTAGACGAAGGTTTCTAACCGTCAGAGGGGTGAAATTTTGGAACAGCCTTCCGAGGGAAACGGTGGGGGCGAAAGACCTCTCTGGCTTCAAGATTAGGCTAGATAAGTTTATGGAGGGAATGGTTTGATGGGATTACGTGATTCTAACCAATTAGGCAATAACGGCCATCGCTGGTAAAATGAGGGTCTGGCTAGAGAATCTTGCCTGTATGCTCGGGGTTCTGCTGATCGCCATATTTGGGGTCGGGAAGGAATTTTCCTCCAGGGTAGATTGGCAGTGGCCCTGGAGGTTTTTCGCCTTCCTCCGCAGCATAGGGCAGGGGTCGCAAGCTGGAAGATTCTCTGCGACTTGAAGTCTTTAGATCACGATCTGGAGACTTCAACAGCAGAGTTAAGGGAAAGTGGGGGGGTCAGCTTTTGTGGCCTGCATCATGCGGGGGGTCAGACTAGATGACCATATTGGTCCCTTCTGACCTTAAAGTCTATGAGTCTATGAGTCTGATTAAATACACTAGGACTTTGGTACAAGTGCTGGATATTTTTAGGACGCTTATCTGAATAAAGCAGAATCTCTAAACTTTGAAATTCTCTTGTGAAGAATGAGATGCATGCAAACATTAAAATTCTATCCACATAAACTTCTATAAAGTTGGATTTAAATACCAGCTATTATCTGGTACCCGATCCTATTTGATTTAAAGGGAATGAATAAAGACTGTGTTCATAAATCTCCAGTGCATGTCATTTCTGACTGTGGTACAACAGGTAAGTCATAAGTCAGTCCATGTTGATAAAAGTGATGATGATAGTTCAGTAGCATCTGAGCAAAGCATAAGTGATTATGTACTCCTGAGAACCTCCACTATATTCAGACACTGTGTTTTTACACAGTTACGAAGGACACACCACAGTTAAATTGAACTCAGTTTTGTGATAATGAAGATGACCCTGTGTGAACATTGTTTATCCACTGGTGTAGATTAACCATCATTTCTTGATTCTTTCTTTCTGTTTACCTTAGCCCTGCTGCCACAGCAGTGATATCCTTGGCATTTGGACGCTATATTTTGGAACCATTTTTTATCCAATGTGAAATTCCAGACCTAGCAATCAAGCTTATTACAGCTGTTGGCATCAGTAAGTATCAAATTTAAGCTTTGGAGAAGGGTGAAGGTGATGTTAAAGTAGAAAATAATTAAAATAAGTCAGATATTGAATAGGTAGTGCCTTGATGTGAACCATTACAGAATTACTGTGCATTCTGGGGTGGGTCTCTCAGTCGCTCCTGTTGGAACTGCTTCACGTTGTATAAATAATTAAATATTAATTGTATGCCACGGTGTTGTAGTCATGTCAGTCCCAAGATATTGGAGAGACAAGGTGGGAGAGGTAATATCTTTTATTGAACCAGCTGCTGTTGGTGAGTGAGACAAGCTTTTGAGCTCACACAGAGCTGTTCTTCAGGTCTATTTATTATCATAGGGATATGGGAGATGCAGGTTCAAGTCCTGGGTAAGTGCCCTAACCATCAGGCTATAGCAGTGGTGGGTAAACTATGGCCCGCGGGCCACATCCGGCCTGCCAGCCATTTTAATCTGGCCCTCGAGTTCCCGCTGGTGAGAGGGGTCTGGGGCTTGCCTTGCTCTGGCGCTCCAGCCAGGGAGCAGTGTCAGGGGCTATGCGGCTTCCGGAAGCAGCGGCGTATCCCACTCTGGCTCCTATATATAGGGGTAGGCAGAGGGCTCACTCTGCACGCTGACCCTGCCTCAAGCGCCGCCCTGGCAGCTCCCATTGGCCAGGAACCGTGACCAATGGTAGCTGCAGAGATGGTGCCTGTGGATGGGGCAGCATGCGGTGTGCCTCAGCATAGGAGCCAGAGGGGGGACATGCTGCTGCTTCCGGGAGCTGCTTGAGGTAAGCACCGCCCAGAGCCTGCACCCCTGAACCACTACCCCGTGCTCCATCTCCCTGTCGCAGCCCTGATCCCACTCCTGCCCTCTCTCTGGTCCACTGAATATTTAATTAATCACACAAACTGGAACAGCTGCAAGAGGAGAGATTGAGAGAGACCCACCCTGAATACCCAGTAGCCTGGCAATCAGGACAGAGCAGGGACTTGAAGCCTCATCAGAGGTGAGTGCCCTAATCAACAGGCTTTTCTGGGGAGAGTCTCTCAAGCTCATTTTTCATGGTGAAAAACTTTGGGACAAAACTGAAGCCTTTCAATATGGAACAGGAAATTTTTTGAAATCTCAAAAAGTTTTTTGGGACACAAAAACCATTTCCTGCCCAGGTCTAGCCAGTATTTCAGTAAAGCTATGAACCCGACCATCTCTTATCGCAGTGGGTGCAGAGCAGTGCAGGTATTAATGTATAGCACTAACACACACAATAGGAACAGCCCCTCCTAGTCTTTTTTCCTATTCTTCAGCTGGCACATAGGTAGCACCTACATTAGTGCTGAACCTTAGGAACAGTGCTCTTTTTAATTTGGGCAGCACATATATCTGAAACAATATAAAAGGAATGAAAAAGGAGTTCAGACAACATAGTGTAAAAAGTCACACAGGAAGATACTTTTGTTTTGCACAGGTAATTGAATCAGATGACTTTTTCTTTATATAGGGAGATAGATTGAACTTCCAGTCTCCAGTATAAAGAAACAAGTTATTTGTAGAAGTGTTTTTCCACCAGTATTAAAAAAAAATCAATATCTGACTACATTTGCTTATATTTTAATTATGCAGAAACCATATGAGTAATTGAATTAAGGGCTTGAGTTTTGGGGGTTAATTACTTTTTTTATAATTACATCTGCCTAAAATATTTCAGGAAAAGATAAGGGTAAGACAGATGTTCAAGAACTTCAAGGTCACTGAGACAGAAGGAACATTATGGGGTGACTCCATTAAAGTGTTTTGTTAAGTGCGTGTAATTCCACCACAAAGAGTGAAGAATTTAAAATAGTATTTTTATTACTTTTTAATTTACTTGAAAATCTGTCTGATAAGCCAGGATTTCATGAAGTAATTAAGCAAAGAAGCAGCGTGGCAGGAGGGTGGAGTTATCCTGAAATAATGACGCCCTGAGGGGAGTTTGGAGTCAACAGCAAATTGTTGCTATGGTGACCAAAAGAGAGTTTTTGTGCAAAGCGGGTAGGATGAGTTACTGCCTCACTGAAACTAGAGATTACTGGAGAAAGTCTTGTAAATATGACCAACAGAGATGTCAAGGGAAACACTGATGGATGGGGTTTAGTGTTTACTTTTCTGTAATGATGTAGCATTTTGTGTATTATAGCAGATAGTGCACATATATCCAAGGATCTGAAAGTCTGACTGTGACTCTTCTTTGGGCAGAATTATCTAGTGTATTTAATTATTATTATTATTATTACTAGTAGTAGTAGTAGTAGTAGTATGGTTGTGTACAAAGTTCCCCATCCAGATTGGAGTCTCTGTTTCCTTTCAAGGGTTTGATATAGCCTAAGTCAAACTGCAAGTCAGCTACCCCATCTTTGTCCTTCTCACCCACTTCTGTGTCTCTTTTCTCTGTGTGCCGCCATGGCTGATTATGCAGAGTGATAAGACTGCTCTTTGCAGCTCTCTGGCTCACCCAAGTTATCTTTATCATCTCAGATGGGAATAAAATAGTTGGAAGCATCATGGAACTATGTGTTAGTAATAAGAGAGATTTTGTTCTTACCATCTTGCCCTCTGATCTTCTGAGCAAGCAAGATTTACAAGATAAGGGTTGGGCCGGATTAGTATTTTGACGGGAACATTCCCAGTAAAGTCCGCAATTATGTTAATGGTTCAGAAAGTGAGGTAGTTTCCTTTAGAGCAGTACTAAAACTGTGTTCCTATATTGTGTTAGGGGGCACTGTGTTGCTGCAGTTGCCATATTTCAGATGAGAGCTAAAACTGAGCTCCTGGACAATGTATCAATTTTAAAATTCCATTATTTATTTATTATTTTATAGCTCCAAAGAACATGCTAGACACACAATACCCTCTGTAGTCATACCAAAACTTGGTAATTTTGGGCAGACATTGGAAGCAAATTACTTGTGTCTACCATCGTAATCAGTTACTGCCCACAATTATCAGACCTCTATGCACAGGGCCAGCCTAAAGATTTTAGTGAGGGTTAGTAAGACAATTCTTTGGGAGTACACCCCAAACTTAACTAATTCATTATACATAAAAAGTGATTGTATGGGGGATAATCTTTAGATTCTTCCCTGGCTCTGCCCCAGTCTCCTGCTTACAGAAGTGGAACCCAGCTGCCTCTTCCTTTCAAACTTAGCAATCATTTTATGTCAATTTGTGTTTTTCAAGTTGATCTTTGCAAGGAGGAGGGCTAGAAACATACTTTTTCTTCTTAAATGAAAGCTGAGCATCTCCTTCACGTTTGTATTTCCCTCAAATCATAGATCCCTTGGCTGCAGACTTTGCAGGGCCAAAAGGCCTATATTACATGCAGTTTCAATTCTAGCACAATCAGAAAGCGAGAGAATGCTATATACACACAGTGCATAGCGATCTGTGTGTGTGTGTGTGTGTGTGTGTGTGTATTCTTGGGGATAAATTACACTATATAAGTTTATTGAACTGTATTATTACTATGTAACCTGAGTAGAAATGGCCCAGTTTATACTGTATATCCAATCACTTCACTTGGTCTCCATATCAAATGAGCAGGTAAAGAGGTTTCAGCTATACAAAGCTGAGAGTCTGAGAACAGATCAACTGCTCATGTATGATTTAAGAGTTTTTAACTTGTTTATGTGTATTTTGGGGCTACTCTGAGTATTTGACACCCTAGAGAGGACTCAAATTTGAGTTCTGCCCCATCATCAAATACCCCAGATATATACCCCTTCCTAAACACAGGCAATATTGTTCCGGGAATATTTCCTGGGGGGAAAAAAAACTAAACTCTGACATTTTTCTTTGGCCAAATCATCATTTTACATTATTTCAGAGTTTACACAATCCCACTAACTTCTTTCTCCAGTATGGCAATTGCAAATGGCATCAGTTATGACTAAGGCTATGTTTTAGTCACAGATATTTTTAGTAGACGTCATGGACAGGTCACGGGCAGTAAACAAAAATTCACGGCCCGGAACCTGACTAAAACTTGGGCCTGGGGGGCGGTCTGGGGGTGCCGTGGGTGCTGTGGGGTGGAGAAGGCCCGGGACCCCTGCTAGAGCTGTGGGGGGGAGGGTTGGCGAGGTTGGCAGGCTCCCTATCCAGATCCGCGTGTCCCACAAGCTCTGGCTGCGCAGCTCCCATTGGCTGGGAACAGCAGCCAGGGCCGGCTCCAGCACTTTTGCCGTTCCAAGCAGCAAAAAAAAAAAAAAAAAAAAGCTGCAATAGGCAGCACTTCGGCGGCAGCTTTACTGTCGCTTCATTCTTCAGCAGCAATTCAGCAGCAGGTCCTTCCCTCCGAGAGGGACTGAGGGACCCGCCGCCGAATTGCCGCCAAAGAGCTGGACGTGCCACCCCTCTCCCTTGGCCGCCCCAGGCACCTGCTTGCTGCGCTGGTGCCTGGAGCCGGCCCTGACAGCAGCCAATGGGAGCTGCGGGGCCGGTGCCTCCAGGCAGAGACAGCACACAGAGCCCCCGGCCCCTCTGCCTAGGAGCTAGAGGGATGTGCCAGCCACTTTCAGGGAGCCTCCCCCCCCCAGAGGTAAGCACCACCCCATACACCAATCCCCAGCCCTGAACCCCCGTCCGCACCCAAACTGCCCCAGCAGCGGCCGGGGCGACTGGCCCAAGGACTGCTTGATCTGCTTGGGCAGCCCTGGAGCCAGCTGGACTGGCCTCTGCAGAGGTCACAGAAAGTCCCAGAATCTGTGACCTCCGTGACAGACACGCAGCCTTAGTTATGACTAAATCAGTCCCCTTTGGCAGATTTCAGATAAGCAGCTTAAATAAAGACTTTTCTTCGCTGAGATGCTTTTATACTACAGATCAAGATTTATGCCTTCTGTGCCTCCTTTTCAATTGGTGCACACAGATGTCCAAATATCAGCGTATTTAGGCTAATGTGGGCTGTTACTTCTCACAAGCACTTAGGCCATAAAAGCCTGACAAGCTGATGTAGGTGGCTCCCTTTTGTTCTCTACTCTATCAGTATTTGGATCCTGGTTGGAAAATAGGCCAGGATCTAACTCTACTGCTGCTCTCCTGTTGGCTTTTATTATTTTATTATACTTTTTATAGTGATGACAGTGTGAAGGATCAGATTGCGGCAAGCGACGGCTGACAAATGTCACCATTACATTTGATTGTATGTTCATGCCATTTTTTTCATCTTCCATGGTCACCTACTGTGCCACAGGTGCCTGCTATACCTGGGCTGGCACTGCCTGCCATTCACTAGCATTACCTTGATCCTGTAGCTAGGGCCGGCTCTACTGTTTTTGCTGCCCCAAGCAGCGTGCCGAATTGCCGCCGCGGATGGCGGGGGCAGTCCATGTGCCGTTAGGGCGACACGCGCATTTCCACGGTGGCGGCAATTCGGCGGCAGCTTCTGTCTTCAGCCAGAAGACAGAAGCCGCCGAATTGCCGCTGTGGGCAGCTGAAAAATAGAAGCTGCCGCTGAATTGCTGCCGCTGTGCAAACGTGCATGCTGCCCTAATGGCACACAGACAGCTCCCGCCATGCGGGGCGGCAATTCGGTGCCCTGCTTGGGGGGGCATAAACATACGGACTGCCGCCCCTTGCAGATTGCCGCCCCAAGCACCTGCTTGGAATGCTGGTGCCTGGAGCCGGCCCTGCCTGTAGCATAGCCTCTGCAAACAGTTCATGGTGGTGTTTCTCAAGGTGTCTATAAGGCAGTGGTGCCCTACGAATCCCCATGCCACAATTCATTGTCATGGTGGCAAATGATGGCAGGATCGATGCATGGACACAAACCACTCTGATGCTACATAATCACCCTTGATCTGGGATACAGTTCCTATCTTGATAATTGGCACAGTTGTTATATCCTCTTCCACATCCTGCTCAGGTCTTCCTTCATGGCTTCTATTCTCCACTATCTTCTCCCTTCTCTTCTCTAAAATCACACTGCTGTTATAAAACACAGGTACAAATACCACAGGTAGACAGACTTGTGCTAGCTTTGCTAGATCTAGTGTGCTAAAAATAGCAGTGTGGACATTGTGCCATGGGTGGCGGCTTGGACTGGTCACTTGAGCTCAGACCCAGGGGTCAGGTGGATTTGGGTGTCTAGTGTGAGCAGGGCCGGCTCTGGCTTTTTTGCCGCCCCAGGCGAAAAAGCCTCCAGCCGCCCCCCCTCCCCCACGGGGGGCGGGAGGGCGGCCGGAGCCCTGGGAGGAGGGCGGCGAGCCCCGGCGGGGGCTCCGCTCTCACCTCGGCGGCTGGGGGGAGGGCGGCGAGCCCCGGCCGGGGCTTGGCTCTCCCCCCGGCGGCCAGAGCGCCGGGGGCAGGGCGGCGAGCCCGCTCTGCCCCCGATGGCCGGGGGGAGGGAGGCCGGAGCCCTGGGGGGAGGGCGGCGAGCCCGCTCTTCCCCCGGCGGCCAGAGCGCTGGGGGAGGGCGCCGGGGGGGAGGGCGGCGAGCCCGGCTGTGGCCCCGCTCTCCCCGGGGGCCGGAGCGCCGCGCCGCCCCCCTCCAGGTGCCGCCCCAAGCACCAGCTTGGTGGGCTGGTGCCTGGAGCCAGCCCTGAGTGTGAGCCAGTGCCTCAATGTCCACACTGCTACTTTTAGTGCACTAGCTCAAGCAAAGCTAGTGTGAGTCTGTCTGCCCATGCTGGGAATCACACCTCCTCACTGCAGTACAGACATACTGTTAGGCTCATGCAGATTGCCACTGACGTCACTCAGGCTCTGCAGTAGCATAGATATCTTCTGTGCCTGAACAAATCTGATTGCAACACTGGGCTCATGCGTGTTCCGTCTTTAATTGCATTTTTCTCTCTCTCTTCCTGTTCAACTGCAAACCCACAACTAAGCAGCCACAAAGTAGCTGGTCACCCCATTTCTGGTTTTGTCTTGGCTGAGATCACAAGAAACATCTGTGAGTTTCTAACGTGGCTACAAACAGAGGAGATTGTGTTCAAGCAAACACGACCCACCTATGTATGTATGGCTTGTGCATGAGCTAAACCAGTAGGTATGTCTACACTGCAATAAAAAAGCTGCGGTACTGAATCTCAGACCCTGGGTCAGCTGACTTGGGCTCACGGGGCTGGGGTCGCAGCGCTATAAAATTGTAATGTAGACGTTCAGCCTTGGGCTGGAACCCAGTCTCGGAACCCCTCCTTGCTTGAGATCCCTGCAGTGAATGTCTGCACTACAACTTTGTAGCCCTGCAGCCCGAGCCCTGCAAGCCCAAGTCAGCTGACCTGGGCCAGCCACAGCCGTACCACGGGTCTTTTATTGTAGTCTAGACATAACCTGTGTGAAATGGAATTATCATTCTCTCCGCTCTAGTTCTCACTAGTTCTCACTAGTTGTCTGCTATCTGATAAAAATCTCGGGTGCATATCAGGAAGTTGATCACCTTATTAAAAACCAGTAAGTACAGAACAGTTCTCTTTGAGGCAGAATTGCTCATGTTACTTACTCTGTGCTGAGTTGTGTAACTGAATGTTCTTGGCATGGAACTTGAACTCTGCATGAGCTGAATGGAAGGTTTAAAATACTAAGCTGAAAATTTCATCTTATATTTGTATTGTGCCCCCTGCCTGTGCTTTGTCTTGTGCAAGAGTCACAATACAAATATAAACTGAAAGTTCTAGAAAATTTGAAATAACCCACGGAATAGCTCCTAGCATTGGATTTCTTAGTGACTTACACAGTGTAGGTATATCTGCTGTTTAAAATGTATTTTGCTGAATTTTCAATTAAATGCTTAAGGGTAGCTGTGAAAATTTACAATGTAAAAGAGTATATGATCAAAAACCAGTCAATCCAACATATGTAAGGATTTAGGGCCTGATTCAGAACTGTGTTACTCCACTTTAGAACTGGAGGAACTTTTAACACTTAAATCAACTGAGTTATATCAGTGTCAGGTGTCACCGAGGTGAATCAGACTCCCAGCACTTTATATGTGTTGCCAGGTCGACATATGGACAGGAATTATAAAGCAAAACACAAAATATTCTGACTACAAGGAGATTTTGCAGAAGTCAGACAATTTTGTTTTTGTGGTAGCCCAAAAGAGACTGTCTCAGTTCTGAAGTTCAGTAAAACCTTGCTCCGTTTTGCTGGTTAAGCATCATCCATAGCCCTAGAGCCAACTTGTAAAGACACACGATGAAACAGCAGTTCTAGCCGCTGGAGAGTCTGTACAGGCCAGACCTGCAACACCTGTGTTAATATTTGCTAAGCTCCAAGTTTCAGGTTCTAGATGGGCACTCCTGAGTTGTGATTTTATAAATCCAGTGATGTGTGAGATATCTGGTAATCCAGACAAACCAGTGCTCCTAAGAAGGCTTTGGAATAAGGAAGGATTCTGATGTAAAGCTGATTCATTAGTCCCTCTAGATGGAAACAGAGAGAGGATCAATTGATAGGCTTGCACTATCACATTCACCCTTTTCTCCAGCAAGGGATTAAAAACCGAAAATTCTTCTTTTGGCTAGCAATAGGTTTTTGTACTCTATATAATTATTCATTTATTAATACCTCTTTATCTCCTCTCTTCCTACAGGCATATCATTACATATGCCAGAATAACTGGGATAGAATTAGATGCTTCATTGTTCATCTTCTGTGTCAGTCAGTGCCCCATTAAGAACCAGAATGTACTTGCCCTGATGGGTAGGGCACACAATTTGGGGGTGAGAATGAAAGGTTCCTTCCTTCCCCTTCTTCTGTCTTTACATATGAGCTGGACACAGGCCCAAACTTGGCACTGGAGGACTGCAAGGCCTCTGTGCATCTAGTACCACCAACAGTGCTAGAATTCCCAAAGATGGCTGGGAAGTTCTTTGCATCCTCATCCCCTTGTGTCTGGTGTAATATGATCCTAAAAGAGGATAAATAGTGAGAAGAAGAGTAAGTGGAAATAAAGGCAGAGATGTAGCTAGGGGCAAATTTATGCAGAGCCTAAGTAAGAGTGAGAAGCTTTAATTTTATTATTAATTATTGTTTTAAAAATGCAAATCTACAATCAAGCAAACATTAACACTGAGGCCCAGAGCGATGGGATGTGCAATTAATTTTTTAATCAAAAGCAGTGTTATATCAGCCCATCCATTACCAACAGTTAACAATTCTGACACTGAGTAAGCGACAAGCTATAATTTGAGGTGGAAAAAGCTAGGCAGATAGTGAAGAGATTGATGGTTGGAGCAGTGGGACAGAAAGATGGGTTCAGCAGAGGCATTTAGGATAGGATGGGGAGGGGAAAGGTGAGGCGGTTACAGAGGGAAAAAGTTATTAGGATGTCTGTTTTCTTTCATGTATAAGAATAAACTGTTCAGCATTATTCAGTTTTTAGTTTACAGTGCGTTCGGTGGGATGAGCACTTCTGTTTAACTTTCACCTCTTCTTCTTTTGCAGCAGTGGTAATGGTCCTGAATAGCATGAGTGTCAGTTGGAGTGCTCGCATCCAGATTTTCCTTACCTTTTGCAAGCTCGTAGCAATTTTGATAATTATAGTCCCTGGAGTTATGCAGCTAATTAAAGGTATGAACTGAAAAGTAAATGCTTTTTAAATGCTTTTTCTCTCCCTTCCCCCACCCTCACTGCCACCAAATAGTGCTTATACCAGCAAAATCTCTTAATTAGTCTCTGCTTGTTTAACTTGAGCTCTGTACTGTCATGCAATTGATTGGAAGTGGAACTACACTGGGATGAACTGGTATTTATAGCAGCATGCCAATGAGAGTATTGAGTCTGGATCCAGCATGTTAAATGAAGAAGCACAGAATTGCTCCTTTCAGCATCCAAACTTTTATTTCAAGTGAAAACTCTCTGTAGAAAGACAGAGGGTCCTGTGGCACCTTTAAGACTAACAGAAGTTAGTACCTAACTTCTGTTAGTTAGGTGCCACAGGACCCTCTGTTACTTTTTACAGATTCAGACTAACACGGCTACCCCTCTGATACTTGTAGAAAGACAGAATCAGTTTTAATGGCAGATGGGCATGTCTTGTTCCTCTAAATGTTTTAATAAATTGGACATTAAGAATCGTCTGGCAGAGATAATTTGTTTTTTAACTGCATTAACGCTTATCCCTGTTCACTACTATATGTTATGAATTAGCAACAGGAATGTTCAGGGTTCAGAATTTTCACAAAGTTATGAGCATATCAAAATATGCAATGTAGCTCCCAAATGTTAAAATACTTGTGGTAAAATATCGTGTCTGCATGGGAGAAAGATGTTGTTCCTGATGTTGGCCTTTGCAGATGTTTAAACTAGCAGACCCGCCCATATGTGATTGTATTCGAAGCTCATGTACATGTTACTGATACCAAGTGAAAGAATAAATATAAAACCAAGACAGCAGGGCTAATACAAACTCAGTGAAGGAAGTCTGAAGAGTTCACAAGTCTCTCTATATTGTCGTTGTTTAAATGTTACTGTAACAAAGCACAAAAAAGTCATTCAGAGTAGGGGAGATAGAAGAGCTGTTGATTTTAATAAGCTCATTGGTAGATCCTGTCTGGCAAGAATTTCATGTGTTATCAATTCAGGAGGATACTTTTACAGTATTCCATATAGCCTCAAACCGGGGTCAAAAACACAGTATGTGTGTCCATCATATCTGACAATGATGTCACGGCATCTCATGTATTCTCTTGTGGCTCTATAGTCCAGTTTGTGAGGAGCAAGGTCGTGAGCAGATGTCATCTAGGAATGCCACTGAAAAACTTGACATGATGCTTGGCCCTTTTTTCAATCCGCTTTTCACATCTGTCTTTCTCAGAATGTTTACAATGTTTATTGATAGTTACTCTCCATTCAGGTCTGTCGTTGGCTGTGTCTTCAAAGTCATCAATATTTACGCTGCATGAGTTGATATTCTGCTTAAGGGCATCTTTGAAGCATTTATGTTGACTGCCCTTCCTATACTTTCCTAGTTCCAGCTCACCATAAAGAACTCTTTTGCGGGAATCTGTTACCACCCATTCTGATAACTTGACCTGCCCATCTAAGCTGGGCTTTGATAATCATTACTTTGATGCTGTTTGTTTTTTCTCTCTCAAGGATGTTGATATTTGACACTGTCTTGCCAGCAGGACTACAGAATAGAACAAAGACAATGCATGTAAAAGCTTTCAAGTTGCTTGATGTGTCTGTAGTAAACTGTCCATGTTTCACATCCATATAAAAGGGGTGCTATCACTGCAGCATTGTATATCAGTTCTGGCAACAGTTTGAAGGTACGCTGGTTGAGGATACTATGGGAAAGTCTTCCAAAAGCCTGGCTTGCCTTTGTATTCTGTTTGATATTTCTTGACCCAGGGAACTATCATTTAAGATACTACTGCCAAGATATGTAAAGTTATTGCCATTCTTTAGTCTGGTACCAGTGATGCTGATGTTTGGTTTAGTGGTTGATGGGACTGGTTGGAAGAGGACTTCATTTTTTTCCAGGCTGATGAGTCCAAACTGTTTAGTTGCTTCTGAGAACCTCTCAAGGATGATCTGTAAGTCACTTTCACTGTGACTAAGTAGAGCACAAACATCTGCAAAGAGAGCTTCACAAATGAGTGCCTCAAGGACTTTTGTCTTTGCAGCAAGTCTTCAGAGATTGAAGAGTTCTCCATCAGTTATGTACCTTATGTATATTCCTTTTTGACAGCTATCATTTGCATAATTCAGAATGGCTACAAAAAAGAGACCACAGAGGACTGGTGCCAGCATGCAGCCGTGTTTCACCCTGTTAGATATGGGGAATTGTTTAGAGAGGTCACCATCTGAGAGTTCTTGATCAGACATGTCTTCATGGAATTGACATGCGGTGTTAATGAATTGGGCAGCCAAACTTTTCTAGAACTTTCCAGAGCCCATTTCTGTTCACAGTGTCAAACACTATTTTTAGATCCATGAAGACAACATACAGTTCCAAGTTTTCTTCAGTGCATTTTTCCTGAATCTGCCTAACAACAAAAATCATGTCTATGGTGCACCGACCCAATCTAAATCCTCATTCGGTTTCAGCTTCTCTGACACTGTTTTGACAAGCTGATTGAGCAAAATGAAAGCTGATGATGTAATGCAAGCAATTTTTTCCTTTGAGTTTTCCCTTAGTTTTTCTTGATGAAATGGATGTCTCAACTTTGCTATATTCAATTGCGGTTTGATCTATTCAGCATTGTTCCAATGAAGGGCAACAATGTGTAAATTGAAAATGGCTCTGATCATCCTGTGGTCAGGCCAACAGTTTGCTCCTCACATTGCTCTGGTGATCTTGATATCCCTGATAACTCTGCCATGTAATGACATAGTCAATCAGGTGCTTGGATCTTGGATGCCTCAACAAAGTTTCAAATTTGTCAGCTTGCCTGAAGATTGTGTCAGTAATAACAAACTCATGTTCAGTACACTTGCTGAGGAGGAGACCACTCCTGTTAATTTTTATCTTTTCCAACTCTGGCATTAAAATCTACCAGAAGTATGAGTTTGTCTTCACTGGGTATACATTTGGTTATGTCATCCAAATCAGAATAGAACTGTTCTTTTAATTATTCATGGCTGGAGCACAAGCACTGATAGGAGTCACAATATCATGAATTTCCAATGGAAAATTGTAGAGTAATTAGGTGTTCATTTTTGCCTGCAGGTAAGTATCTCAGTGATTTCAGGCAGCTCTATTTAATGGCAAAACCAGTGCCATCAATTGTGTCTTCTTCTGCTGGTTTCCCTTTTCAAAAAAAGCTGTAGCCACCTTCTAGTTCATTATGGAGCCTTCATCTTCAAGTTTGGTTTTGCTGAGGGCAGCTATGTTGTTGCTGTATCTAGCAGGTTTTCTTGCAATTAATGCTGTACATCTTTCAAATCTTGATGTGCTATCTTTGTCCATTATGGTCTATATGTTCCATGTAACCATAGAGAGAGCTCTTGTTTTAAAGAAAAACAAGAGAGATGTTACTGAACATCCTTGCTCCCCGGGATTCAAGGTTGAGCAACCAATGTCCCAGGTCACCTGGGTACAAGTTTGTGATTGTGACTCCAAGTGTTCAGCTACACCTGACACTTTATTCACTCATCATTGCAGACTTTTTTTCTTGATGATTTGTGAATGCCTGTGAGTGAGGTTTTTTAGGTGAAAAGTCTGTTGCACATGGGCAATCTCACTCTCTCAGCTGCTGAAGTTGGAGAACAGTGACACAAAAGGTCATGACGACTGGGAACTACATAAGATGCAGGGGATAGTCATTGACGTCTTTTGTGCTTTATCAGGACTCATGTATTTCACAATACAATCTTGCAGTGCCTTTTTAGATGTTGGACCTAGAGGTCTCCTCCACTTGGTGCACCAAAGCAGATTTAATATGCTGAGGGTCATCAACACAGTGGTCATTCTATAAAGATCTTGATCCTGAATCCTGGGCAGCAAAAATGTTTAGCAATGCCCCAGGTGAATGAGCAGCCCTTTTACAGAACAGCAGTGCTCACCCTAGCAAGTGAAAGGGCTAGGAAAGGTGCCCTAATCATTGCCTGCCCAAATGTAATCTGAACAATTCATCACAACTGGTGGATCATTCTATAAGAAAAACAAGCGGTCAACAACACAGTGTACACACACACACACACTCTCTTACGGAGCAGTGGATTCAGATTTTCTCAGGGCCATAGATGGTTCACTTTTAAAATTCTCCTTAGCCAGTGACCGTGTCTTAAACAAAAGTTTCCCACTCTAGGTCTCTGTCTAATCACTAGACAGATTCCTGATCTCATGTGTTTTGTTTTCTTCTTCATATCTACTCCTCCTCCTTCCTCTCACTTTCACATTAATAAAAATACTCTTTTTTTACTCATCTCTTAATATCCTTGGAGCGGACCAAATCCTGAGCTCCTCGCTCAGGGCTAGCTCCAATTACCCTTACTTATGTTGAGTAGAACCATTGATTTCCCCATGTGACCCACACCCAACATTGGCTTCCCAGGGTGCTTTTGCCTTGTGTGTCAAACCAGCTATGCTAAATGGTGTCCCCCTGATGGTGTCCCCCCCTTCTGTCCACTCTATCCTCTCACAGCCCCACAACCCTCTACCTCCATATGCTGCCAGTGAGGCTATTCACAGAATAAGGTACTTCTCATTCTGAGTGAGGCTGGCAGAATCTGGCTTTCAATTTTTTTCAGTCATTACTCAGGCAAAACTCACATCAGCTTCAGTGATGTAATGGAATGCTAATTATTATATTATTATACCATATACTGTATTATACCATTCAACCACTAGGTGGCGCGGTGTGAGAAAATACGTTATTTAAAGCTACCCTGCCTCAGCCATACCTGACGGAGCATTAAAGGTTCTTAGTATAAACACATCTAGTGTGTATAAGCAAGTTCTGTAGCCAGTCCATATCTGCTACAGGAACATGACAAATGAAAAGTTTGAAATGAATAAAGATGGAGTGAAAACTGAGTAAGGATTCAGTATTTGACCCTTTGATAATTAGGACACTGAACAGAATTCTGCACAGGCTTACAACTTCCTAGAAAATCTAGCACATCATAATGCCAGAGCAGTCTTACAAGCTACACTGAACCCAGTAACATTATAGCAGAGAATGAGAATAACTCTTGTTGAGGGGAATTGCACAGATACACACTTAAAGCTTACTGTTAGTTACAGTACACATGTGCAGTTTGCCCCAGCAGATTCGGTTACAATATTCCTGTGCAGATAGGATAGATGGATCTATAACCAAACCTTTCTTTCTGTGTGGAAACTCTTCACTGCATCTTCCAAATGTGAATGTTTGTGAAGTGGGGAGTAGCGAAACCCTGCATTCCTGAGATATGAATGTACACGTCCTACATGGAAGAACTTGTTTTGTCAATTTCCTCCCCTCCCCCATTATCTTTTTAAAATGAGCAGAAGTGCATTCAAAACAATCTGTACAGGAAATTGAGTAGGGAAAATTTTTAGAACAATCTGTGAAAAATATGAGCACACAGCCTATTACGATATGTCTGTAGCCACCTCCTGGGTACTATTTTCAATATGTTTACCCGCAAGTGTTTGGATTGATAGCTGTATAATTCTTGCTTAGTATAATGTGACTCATGGTTATGAATATTATGTGGTAGAAATCTACTGGATGCTAATAGCTTAAATGCTGGACAGATTTTAGCTATCAATTCCGTTTTTCAAAAAAAGCTGTTTATAAGTAAAATGCTGGCAGTGTTTTTTGTGATTTAAATTTTAAAGTATAATTATAGAGAATAATTACGAAAAATTAAGAGCCTGATTCTCTTCTCGTTTGTGTTAGTGTAAATCAGGAATAGCTCTACTGAAGTCAGTGGAATTACAGCACTGTGAGTCCACTAGGAATCAAGCCCAAGAAAGAAAATAGAATAAACACAGAAGTTCAAATTCTGATGTTACATGACTGTGTGCACCTCCCATTGAAGCCGCTGAAAGCCTCCTGCAGCCAATGGCAGAATTTGGCCTAAAAGGTCTTAGCCAGACATTTCAAATCCAGAATTTGAACCTTCTCTTTCCCCAAATGTCAGATCTGGGGGGTTGGTTAACCTTTCCGTTTCTGGTACTGATACAGCAATATTGTGCTTCTCATGTGCCAGCTGGTTCCGAAACCAGCTTTTTGGTTAGCAGTAAATGTGAAAAATATGTACATTGATTCACATGTTTAAAATGTACATTAATATTTAATACAGATGGGTGCACAATGTATATTCAGTCATTTATCTGATAAATTTTCTGTTTGCAAATTGCCAATAGGATTTTCTCAAACTTCTTTATTTGAAATTATCCACCAAATAATTTCTCAAGAGAATTTTTGGTTGTAGCTCACCTGTATCATATACAATCTGTATTAGCTGGACATATGGATCATACATTTTGTTCCTATTACATGATTAGAGGAGATTAGCTGTTTCTGCAAATAGTCAGCAAAATTTGAGTAAAGCTGGCCCTTTTGGCAAACAATACAACCAACTCCTTTCCTAGAGTGGAAAGTGAATGCAATCAGGACACAGTCTCAGTGCCAGACTGTGACCCCTTACTCACACTGATGAGGGGCTACTCTCCAAAATAGTCCTGTTGATGTCAACAGCAGAATCTGAAGTCAGTTGAACTATCTGGGTGAGTAACTTCTCCATGATGTGATTTTTTTTTTAACAAGGGAAAAGGAGAGTAGATGGTCACAATGTAGTAGTCATGGGTATGTTTTTTTTTTTAAATTGTCTAGTGAATATTTCAGAGGTTATATTTAAGTATCATTTCTATTTCTATTGCAGGAGAAACACAGCACTTTAAAGATGCATTTGCAGGGAATGATGCCAGTGTTATGGGATTACCTCTTGCTTTTTATTCAGGAATGTATGCCTATTCAGGCTGGTAAGTAGTTCAAAGATGTCCACTTGTATTATAGATTGTAAGTGTAAAAAATGACTGACATGTCCTATATCATAGAATCATAGAAAATTAGGGTTGGAAGAGACCTCAGGAGGTCATCTAGTCCAAACCCCTGCTCAAATCAGGACCAACCCCAACTAAAACATCCCAGCCAGTACTTTGTCAAACCGGCCTTAAAAACCTCTAAAGATGGAGATTCCACCACCTCCCTAGGTAACCCATTCCAGTGCTTCACCAGCCTCCTGGTGAAATAGTTTTTCCTAATATCCAACCTAGACCTCTCCCACTGCAACTTGAGACCATTGCTCCTTGTTCTGTCATCTTCCACCACTGAGAACAGCCTAGCTCCATCCTCTTTGGAACCCCCCATCAGGTAGTTGAAGGCTCCTATCAAATCCTCCCTCACTCTTCTCTTCTGCAGATTAAATAAGACCAGCTCCCTCAGCCTCTCCTCATAAGTCATGTGCCCCAGCCCCCTAATCATTTTTGTTGCCCTTCGCTGGACTCTCTCCGGTTTGTCCACATCCTTTCTGTAGTGGAGGGCCCAAAACTGGACACAGTACTCCAGATGTGGCCTCACCAGTGCCGAATAGAGGGGAATAATCACTTCCCTCGATCTACTGGCAAACCTCCTACTAATGCAGCCCAATATGCCGTTAGCCTTCTTGGCAACACGGGAACACAGTTGACTCATATCCAACTTCTCATCCACTATAATCCTCAGGTCCTTTTCTGCAGAACTGCCACTTAGCCAGTCAGTCCCCAGCCTGTAGCAGTGCATGGGATTCTTCCGTGCTAAGTGCAGGACTCTGCACTTGTCCTTGTTGAATCTCATCAGATTTCTTTTGGCCCAATCCTCCAATTTGTCTAGGTCACTCTGGACCCTATACCTACCCTCCAGCGTATCTACCTCTCCCCCCAGCTTAGTGTCATCTGCAAACTTGCTGAGGGTGCAATCTATCCCATCATCCAGATCATTAATGAAGATGTTGAACAAAACTGGCCCCAGGATTGAACCATGGGGCACTCCGCTTGATACCAGCTGCCAACTAGACATCGAGCCATCGATCACTACCTGTTGAGCCCAATGATCTAGTCAGTTTTCTATCCATCTTATAATCCATTCATCCAATCCATACTTCTTTAACTTGCTGGCAAGAATACTGTGGGAAACCATATCAAAAGCTTTGCTAAAATCAAGGTAGAACACGTCCACCGCTTTCCCCATATCCACAGAGCCAGTTATCTTATCATAGAAGGCAATCAAGTTGGTCAGGCATGACTTGCCCTTAGTGAATCCATGTTGACTATTCCTGATCACCTTCCTCTCCTCCAAGTGCTTCAAAATGGATTCCTGAGGACCTGCTCCATGATTTTTCCGGGGACTGAGGTGAGGCTGACCAGTTTGTAGTTCCCCGGTTTCTCCTTCTTCCCTTTTTTAAAGATGGGCACTATATTTGCCTTTTTCCAATTGTGCGGGACCTCCCTCAATCGCCACAAGTTTTCAAAGATAATAGCCAATGGCTCTGCAATCACATCAGCCAACTCCCTCAGCACCCTTGGATGCATTAGATCTGGACCCATGGACTTGTGCACTTCCAGCTTTTCTAAATAGTCCTTAACCTTTTCTTTCACCACTGAGGTCTGCTCATCTCCTCCCCATACTGTGCTGTCCAGTGCAGCAGTCTAGGAGCTGACCTTGTCTGTGAAGACCAAGGCAAAAAAAGCATTGAGTACTTCAGCTTTTTCCACATCATCTGTCACTGTGTTGCCTCCCCCATTCAGTAAGGGTCCCACACTTTCCCTGACCACCTTCTTGTTGCTAACATACCTGTAGAAACCCTTCTTGTTACCCTTCACATCCCTTGCTAGCTGCAACTCCAATTGTATTTTGGCCTTCCTGATTACACCCCTGCATGCTTGAGCAATATTTGTATACTCCTCCCTAGTCATCTGTCCAAGTTTCCACTTCTTGTAAGCTTCCTTTTTGTGTTTAAGCTCACCAAAGATTTCTCTGTAAGCCAATCTTGTCGCCTGCCATATTTGCTATTCTTTCTGCACTTCGGGATGGTTTGCTCCTGTGCCCTCAGTAAGGCTTCTTTAAAATACAGTCAGCTCTTCTGGACTCCTTTCCCCCTCATATTAGCCTCTCAGGGGATCCTGCCCATCAGTTCCCTGAGGGAGTCAAAGTCTGCTTTTCTGAAGTCCAGGGTCCATATTCTGCTGCTCTCCTTTTTGTCAGGATCCTGAATTCAACCATCTCATGTATATCTTGTTTTAATGTATTAAGGGACAGATTTTGCTGGTTTTACTTATGTTCAGTAGTTACTTTGTGGGTAGTCCCATCAAGGAAAGAGAGTATTTTTGCAGAGTAAGGTGAGTAAGCATGGACGTATCTGTCTCAAAATAACTATTGATTTACATTTTTGGCCTCAGGATAGAACTGAGGTGAACAAGGAGGAATATACTTTAATTCTCATAATCTATTTTAATTAAAAGCAAACAGGAAAAAATATTCCCTTTGTTAAATATATGGGTAATTGCATGCACAAATACTGTTTTATACAGGCAATTAAATAATTTGCAAGAGAAATTGTATTTCATGTGGACCTCGGTCTCTACTTTATGAAAATGTAGCGCAAAAGGCTAGTAAAAACTGAGTGCTTGGAAGGGTATATTAATAACTTTAGCTAGGCCACAAAGTAATGATATAAAATCACTTTGCACTTGTTGACTAGCATCTTACACCATTTCAGTGGGACTAAAGTACTATTCAGCATGAGCTACGGTATCAGAATCTGGCTCAAAGTATCTTGCTCAGAATTTTGCTCCAAGTTCTCTCTCTCCTTGTCACTAACGACACTATTGTAGGCTGGAAACAGGTTGGTGGTTTTAACTTCTTCCTTCTTTATTCATGCCCTTTAGGTATTCCACATTGTGCAATGTCGATATACTGTGCAGCTGGAGTTTAAAAAGTACTGCAATGCACAGACAGGGTTTATTTTGAGATAACTGTTTGAAAGCCTTTTTTCCCCTTTACACACTGCTCACAGGCACTAAAACACTTTGCCTTATACAGAGGATGAGGCATGAATGATAAGGGTTTGGTTTTTTTTGGAGGTGTGAGGGATGGCGATGGGTTGAGTCAGATATTTGAATTCTCTGCCAGCCTGTAACTCCCCTTTTGTACAATGGCATTACAAACATGCACAGTGAATTACCGAACAAAACACATTCAATTGTGTGGGGGGCACCCTAGAGAATCCACAGGTTCAGAAAATAGAGCTGGTATTTTGAAAGCTGAAAGAAATCTTCCTGATTATATGAAATCTCTCTCTCCCATCCACCCCTTCTCTCTCTCATTTACCTGTGAAATGGACTCTGGCTTAAAATACTTCCCTTAATGATCATTTTTGTTTTATTGCTACTTTGAAAACCCCTTGTTTGGACATTACTCACCCTTGAGGCTGTAAAATAGGTTTTAAAAATATTATCTTTATACCTTTTAGATAAGAGCAGAGTATTGTGTATATAAGTGGTGGGTGAAAAGTGAGAAGCAGGACAAAGAATGTAGAGAAACACAATCTTACATTACTGAGAGGACTGCTGCCTGGCCACCAAATTATTTCTGTCTAGTAGCTGGAATGAGATTTAAGAGATGAGCACGTAGCTAAATGCCTTATTAGGCATAAACCAACATCCTTACCTTACTCCCGCCTCCCTTTTTTACTCTGTGCACTTGCAAGTTAGGGAACAATTACTCAAGAAGTTTGAGACTTACTACTGCTCAGTGTGTAGGACTATGCCTGCTTCATAGCCTTATGTATGCAGATGCACAGCTCTGTCTGGCTCTTACACTGGAGTGCAATGGCCTCATTGATCATGCAGTGGTCAGTGTCATGGCTTGGCTTGCAGGATTAATGACCTCGGTCACTGGCTATATACATGACACTAACTACAACTTCCAGTATTGGCTAAAATCTAAGATGGATTCTTTTGACGTTGCTTCTGGTTGCTCCAAAGGTCTGGTTAAGGTCACTGATATAACATTTACAAGACATTCTGTCAAATGCAAGCTTAAGGCTAGGGCCTAAGGCTGAGATTTGTGTGGCTTGAGGGGGATTTTTGGCCACATTTTTTTTCAGTATGTGAGCTTGAGAAAAAACCCTAAGTGCAATGTCATTCCACATTGGCATTGTGTAGGGTTTTGTCTTGTGTCCTGTTCTCTTTGATAACTAGCAAGCCAACTTTTCTTCCAAAATGGAAGGAAGACGGAAGCATAAGTAGGTGTGATTTCCTCCCTTGGTATAATTGCAAAGGTAGCTCTGTAAAGAAACTGTGATAATGAACAGGTCTGTTTATTGAATTAAGAACATCTACATGACTGTTGGAAAATTAATCTAGGATGAAAATGCACTAAAGTTTTGTAATAATTTTTCTCTCATTTTCTAGGTTTTACCTCAATTTTGTTACTGAAGAAGTGGAAAATCCTGAGAAGTAGGTACCTTATTTCCCCCTTTTCATTTTTAAACTGATCATAACACTAAAATGCTGTAGAAAAAGCAGTGATCCCTGGAAACTCTGCATGCTGGTCAAGTTGCTTTTTCCAGCAGATCTGGTATCTATTTGAACTGCTGTTGCTTGAAGATTTGTTCTTTCTGGCCTTTGATGACCTTATTGTGCATTCTGCTTTCATATGCAGAGAAAGCAGAAGAGTAAGTAGATCTCCAGAGTTCTGAATCTCACCTTCAGGATACGAATAACTCCCAATGGTTTCATTCAGTGCAAGTTACTTGTGTCCTGCTGGGGAGAATCAGGCCCAATAATGTATCTGAATGCTATATTATGTGGCAATTTTTCTATTGTTTAAATAGTGATCTAAACAGCTAATTCTACAGTTCAGCAAAAGAATAACTTGATTTAGTCACACAGGGTACATCTACAGAGCAAGTGGCAACCCACTGCCGTGAGTCTGAAAGCTCACGTCTACAGATTTGGGCTTGTGGGACTTATGCTATGACACTACAAAAAGCTGTGTAGACATTTGGGCTTGGGTTGGAGCTTGGGCTCAGAAGACTAGGGAGGGAGGTGGGCTTCAGCCTCCAGCTTGAGCCGCAATTTTTACACAGCTGTTTTTAGTGCTGTTGTCTGAGCCCCACAAGCCTGAGTTTGTAGACCCAGGATCTGAGACTTGTAGGGTTATCTCTGTAAATGTTATTCACGGAGTAACACAACGAGCAACATGAGCGTGTGTCAGTCTTTCACAACCATTATGAGCTTGTAGCTCTGGTCACCTGTAAAAAAACTTTATGGATTTCCTTTTGATTCTTATTGGTTGTCTGCCCCTAATAATTACAAATGAATATGCTCCTTAAAGAAAAAATGGCTAGATTCTGAAAATGTCATTTGGCTTCTAAGCTGTGAAAGCCTGGGTAAAGCTATGTAAAGATGGTAAAATGGACTCTTCTGGGCTATAGGTGCACGTGTGTGTGTATATACATACAACACACACACATATGCATCAGAACAGTATAATCTTGTGAGAAAAAAGGAGAGAAGTCTACATTTCTTTTGGTGGGGGGAAAGAACCTTTTTCTAGCAGTTTTTTTGTTTTGTTTATTTGTTATTAGTCTTATTGCTTATGTTCAAGTGTCTGGAATGCTGCAGTAAGTCCTGGGGAGATGGATTAGTGGGCAGAGTGCAGGTGAGGTAGTCAAGGGTTTGTATTAAGACAGTATTCCTCTCCTGGCTCTGTAAGTTATATGGCTATTATCAATATATATGAGGTGTTATTTTACAAATGCACATGTGCATGCACACAAAACCCCCACCAGACTTTCCACATAGTTAAATCTCTTTGAGAACTTGCACACTGAAGAATGTATTGTAATTAAGCAATGTTACTATTTATTTTTGTTATGGATAATTTTGCGACTGTCCTGCTTCTGATTAGGTCAGCACAAGTTTTTGCCATTGGTTAAGTGAGTGAGAGATCAGGTACTATACATTTCTCAGCATATTGTCCCTCTGCTGGTTAGAACATAAGGGACACTATTCTTTCTTTAAAAGTACAAATAAAAATAATATTACATCCCACAGAATATACATATAGTGGGCTAGATCCTTATCTGCCTCTGAGATCTACTTAGTACCACTTGGGAAGAGGGGAGCGTAAAGGTGGCTCAGGTACACCCCCTTTCTCATGGGAACATCCAGTCAGGGATTCCCCTTAGGTATGGAGAATCTTTAGAGAGCTGGTTAAACTGGTATTGTGGCTGCTTTGCACAGCTGGAGCAGACCAAAGAATTGTGGAGATATGTATTGTTTCAGAACTCTGATAGTCCAGCTGATTTGATGTGTTCCATTAAAAGATAGTTTCAGAAAAAGGGGCTCAGCTTTACATGTGTTGGGTTGCTTCCTCCATGCTACAAAGCTGCTGAAGCATCAGTTTATCACTCTTCCTATTCAGGGTGCTGTTTGCATGGGAGATAAAGGAAAGTGCCCTGTGTTTACTGTGCATCTGAGGGCACATTCTCCACATGAATGTAGAAGTACATAAGAAAAAGATGATTTTTTTTATTCGGTTGCTATATGAAGGCAGTATTGTAAAGATGCTGCTTGCTATTAAGCATGCTGAAAGGAATTCTGCATCTGAAATTTCTCCAGAGCTAGAGTAGAAAGATACCATTGCCTGCCCTCTCCCCCCCCAAAAAAAAGCTTTTGAAGATTGCTTTGACTAATATTAATATTACTCAACAGCCACTGAAATAATGGAAGTGTTTCCATTGACTTCAATGAGCATTGAGTCTCAGGCCCCTAAACAGCAGTTGGTGACAGGCATTTATCAGGCCATGTTGTTATTTATAAATTCTTCGAGCTGTGATGCTGACATTGCTTAGAATCCTTTCCATCAGTGTTATGTTAAAGATCACACATAGTACGGCAGTGTTGGAGTGGTATTACACGGTGGGATTTAAACAAAAACTAGGGGTGTTGCCTTGAGCAGGTTAACATTTGTAACTCCTCCAGGTGTGTAATTTGTAATATATTTGTAAATGGCAGTAGATGCAAATTACTTCAGGAGCAAGGGAGTTTGCAGTGATTCCTTCAGTGTTGTGATGTGCCAACGTAAATGTTTGCTTCAGAATCAGTCACAGTTGTACATTTCTAGGTATGGCACAGCATATAAAATAACTGGCAGCTGGTACTTGGGTGAATGATCAGCTGATTCTCAAACAGTGTCAACCAGCCTTCTGCCAACCGGCAACAAAATGTGCCTAAACTGTTATGTGGAGAATATAACTAATTACATCATTACGAATAGGGAGATGTTAGAGCACCTACAGTCCTTGCAACAAAGCTGTCAAATGCCCACATTTGGTGCATAGTGCCCTTTTCACTGGCTCATCCTCTGAATCCCTCTCCACATCTGCATTATGAAGTGAGTGGAAGGGACCAATACTTTAGAGTCCATGCTAAAGAACACAGGGAGATGCAGACAACTGCTTGATTGTCTTCTAGATTGTAAACTCTTCAGGGCATAGATTACCTTGTCTTCTGTGTCATGTATAGGACCAGAAACATTATTGGGGTTTATCAAATATACTAGAAAATTGTATGTAATAATTACAAAAATACTCCAAAAAGTGCCACCCCACAACTCTACCAGCTGGGAACGGTGTGTGTAGGAGACAGTCTGCAATTGATTGTGTTCGGTTAGGCCCACTGCACCCACACAACCCCCCTTAAAAGTCAGGAGGAATTTGTGCATAGGCGCAGCCGTCTGCACTCAGGCAACAAATTGCAGGATCAGGACCTTAAACAGGTTAAATCCTGAGCCTGAGGCACTCAGATACCAAGTTGGTGTAAAAACCTAGATAGACAGAAGTGATAGAGAATACACAGATACTGAATGGCGGGAGGGAGAGATACTTGAAGTTATAGAAGACACAGTGGAAGAGAAAAGAAACCGAAAGAAAATGAGTGATAATCTTTTTTTTACTTTTTAAAACTGAAAATACTATTGGCCTAGGGATAGAGGAGGATTGAGTCCCACTTCAGACATGATATATACCCCCTAATTTTGCTTTGAAAAGTGCATTAATATGTCACAATTTAAAGATTTAAGGGTAGGTGTGTTTTTTATTTCCTACTGAAACTCTGTTAATTACCTTTTTCTCAAGCCTGGAGTTTCATTCTTTAATTGTAGTAAGCACAAGTGTAAAGAGCAAAGCCCCAAGTGTACTGATGGGACCTGAAGAAACACGGAGGTTAATGATAACTTCATGCAGACTCTGAGGTCACAGAGTTCAACTCATTAACTATGCATTTTTTTAATAACTTGAAATAATTTTGTTAACCAAGAATATTTGAAATTGCAGTGAAATCCATTCTTTTTCTGCAGTGTAAAATTAACTTCCACGTATATGTGCTGGGTCAATAAGGATTATTATTCAAGATAAAAATATTTGAATAACCCTAAAAGTAAAACTTCATTAAAAATTACATCATGCAACCATGCCATCTGCAGCTGTGATCTCTTCATTTTTCATACATGATAAGGATCAGGCCTTGTCAGGACTGAAAAACCAGTTAATGAGCTAACAACTAGTACTCTGAAAGCAAGCAAGCTTGTTACTTTAAAAATGACAGAGGAAGCAGTATCAGGAAGTAAATTTAGAGGACTGGAAATTGAGCACATTGAACCTTCAGACTCATCTTATATATGGTCTTTAGGTTTATTCTGTGCTTTGTGCTAACTTGTACCTCCTCATAGTCGTTGGCCAAGATCTTAACTACAGATATTCATTCCTTCATTACCACTCTTCAGCATGGATCAGATTTCAGGATCAGGACCCTAGTTTGTAAAGAACGTTTAGGAGCCCTTGGGATGAAAGATGTTATAGAAATTATCAGTATGTATTTGAATTAGAGTTGTGCCTTGAGGGCCCAATCAAGATCAGATCCCCACTGTATCAGGTACTGCACAAACAGATAGTAGGAGATGGTCCCTGTTCAGAATTGTTGATAGTGTAAAGCCCCAATCCTGCATTGTTATGTATA
The DNA here is from genome assembly GCF_002925995.2 of Terrapene triunguis. Taxonomy (NCBI): domain Eukaryota; kingdom Metazoa; phylum Chordata; order Testudines; family Emydidae; genus Terrapene; species Terrapene triunguis. The sequence continues at coordinate 14,533,146 of NW_020664417.1, read as the reverse complement.
TAAGTGGACTACTGAGCCTGCACTGATCACAGTGCAAGATTAGAGTATAAATAGTAAAGACAGAAGAAAATATTATACCCATTTTACAGATGAGAAGCTGACTCAGAGTCATTAACGACTTGCTCAAGGTCAAACAGGAAGTCTGTGGTGGAGCTGAAAATTAAATCCAGATCTTCTGAGTCACAATCTAGTTTTAACAACAAAACCATCCTTTCTCTCTGGAAATATAAGTGGTTGTTGTTACCATTGTTATAATTATTATATTTTAAAAAACAAATCTACTGTAATGGTCTCCAATATTAGAAGAATCAAACGATGAAGAAAAGAAGACATTTGTTTAGTGTCCTGATGTCTAACAATATGTGATACCTGAAGTTGGTAAAATCCCTGGAAGCATATATATTAGGAAACATCTATACTCTAAAATGGCACAATTAGCCATTGTGATTAACTATATTTGGCATAATTCTTTTTTTTAAAGGGTTATTTTCTTGCAAATATTCTGTTTCTGTTTGTAATATAACATTGGTTCAACACAGGCAATCTATCATTGTTTAAAAAGTTACACAGTGCAAAGAATGTATTATTGAGATGTATAGTGTTTGTAAGCCTGCTCTCAGATTGATAAATCATGTCTTGTGCTGTGGAAAAGCCAAGAAATGAATTGCTTTGCTATGACCTTGGGGTCTGAGATTAGTCAGTTTGTCTATTAGACTTTTCCAGTGTTCTTTTCACTTCATTTATTCCTTCTTTTCTAAAGAGCCAAGAAGCAGTAGACTTATAGCAAGTTACCAAGGCTTGATATCATCAGTCATTTTGGAAAAGCAGGGTACCAAAATGCTTTGTATAATCTTGGTTTTGTATTGGGTTTAAATAATTTGAGTGCCATGTTCAATTAATATATTGTCTGCATCCAATTTATATTAATTAACACTTGAATGTCACACCTAGCATCAATGAAAACTGAAAGGGGAAACTCATAGACTCATAGACTCATAGACTTTAAGGTCAGAAGGGACCAATATGGTCATCTAGTCTGACCCCCTGCATGATGCAGGCCACAAAAGCTGACCCCCCCACTTTCCCTTAGCTCTGCTGTTGAAGTCTCCAGATCGTGATCTAAAGACTTCAAGTCGCAGAGAATCTTCCAGCTTGCGACCCCTGCCCTATGCTGCGGAGGAAGGCGAAAAACCTCCAGGGCCACTGCCAATCTACCCTGGAGGAAAATTCCTTCCCGACCCCAAATATGGCGATCAGCAGAACCCCGAGCATACAGGCAAGATTCTCTAGCCAGACCCTCATTTTACCAGCGATGGCCGTTATTGCCTAATTGGTTAGAATCACGTAATCCCATCAAACCATTCCCTCCATAAACTTATCTAGCCTAATCTTGAAGCCAGAGAGGTCTTTCGCCCCCACCGTTTCCCTCGGAAGGCTGTTCCAAAATTTCACCCCTCTGACGGTTAGAAACCTTCGTCTAATTTCAAGCCTAAATTTCCCCACGGCCAGTTTATATCCATTCGTTCTCGTGTCCACATTAGCACTGAGCTGAAATAATTCCTCTCCCTCCCTGGTATTTATCCCTTTGATATATTTAAAGAGAGCAATCATATCCCCCCTCAGCCTTCTTTTGGTTAGGCTAAACAAACCAAGCTCCTCGAGTCTCCTTTCATAGGAAAGGTTTTCCATTCCTCGGATCATCCTAGTTGCCCTTCTCTGTACCCGTTCCAGTTTCAGTTCATCCCTTTTAAACATAGGCGACCAGAACTGCACACAGTACTCCAAATGAGGTCTCACCAGCGCCTTGTATAACGGAAGCAGCACCTCCCTGTCCCTACTAGAAATACCTCGCCTTATGCATCCCAAGATCGCATTAGCTTTTTTCCCAGCCACGTCGCATTGCCGACTCATAGTCATCCTGCGATCAACCAGGACTCCGAGGTCCTTCTCCTCCTCAGTCACTTCTAACCTATGCGTCCCTAGCTTATAACTGAAATTCTTATTAGTCATCCCTAAATGCATCACCTTACACTTCTCACTATTAAATCTCATCCTATTACTAATACTCCAATTTACAAGGTCATCCAAGTCTCCCTGCAGAATATCCCGATCCTTCTCCGAGTTGGCAATGCCTCCCAACTTTGTGTCATCCGCAAACTTTATCAACCCACTCCTACATTTGGTTCCGAGGTCAGTAACGAATAGATTAAATAAAATCGGACCCAGAACTGAACCTTGAGGAACCCCACTGGTGACCTCCCTCCAATCTGACAGTTCACCTTTCAGTACTACCCGCTGCAGTCTCCCCTTTAACCAGTTCCTTATCCACCTCTGGATTTTCCTATCGATCCCCATCTTATCCAATTTAACCAATAATTCCTCATGCGGAACCGTATCAAACGCTTTACTAAAATCGAGGTATATTAGATCCACCGCATTTCCTTTATCTAGAAGGTCTGTTACTTTCTCAAAGAAGGAGATCAGGTTGGTTTGGCACGACCTGCCTTTCGTAAACCCATGTTGTAATCTGTCCCAATTGCCATTCACCTCAAGGTCCTTAACTACTTTCTCCTTCAAAATATTTTCCAAGACCTTACATACTACAGAAGTTAAACTAACAGGCCTGTAGTTACCCGGGTCACTTTTTTTCCCCTTCTTGAAAATAGGAACCACATTAGCTATTCTCCAGTCCAACGGTACCACCCCCGAGTTTACAGATTCATTAAAAATTGTCGCCAAGGGGCTCGCAATTTCTCGCGCCAGTTCCTTCAATATTCTAGGATGAAGATCATCCGGTCCGCCCGATTTAGTCCCGTTTAGCTGGTCAAGTTTGGCTTCCACCTCTGATACTGTAATGTCTATCCCCCCTCCTCTATTCCCCTCTGTCCTACTCCCTCTATTCCTAAACCCTTCATTAGCCTTATTAAAGACCGAAGCAAAATATTCATTTAGATATTGTGCCATGCCTAGATTATTCTTAATAAACCCTGTCCTAGAAATTTTTCAAAAATGTCTGACTATGATATGGACACAGATGAATGAAATGAGAGAGGCCTCAAACATGTGTGTGTGAAAATACAACAGGTGGGTGGTTTGTGGCCTTTTAATTTTTGACGTGGCACAATGTGATGCACCAAAATGTCAATGTAAGTCAATAACTTTAACTTTAATCATGCTGTCACCAACAATTCAACACCCTTGGTGGTTTGTTGGCAGCAGGGTTCAAACTCAGACGTTCTGGATCTAAAAGTATGAGTCTCTACTACTTGAGCTAGAAAATGCAGCTCTGTTACTGCAAAGCTGTAGCAGATCCATTAACCTCTCTCTGTGATGTAATGACAAGTGAGAGAGAGAGAGAAACAACAACACTGTGTAAGTCTGGGTTACATTGAGCACCCACAATTCCCACTGACTTCAATGTGAGTTATTCATGCGCAGCATCTATGAAAATGAGGTACCTAAAATGGAGTTTTTCAATTTAAAAATGTTGGCTTTAAGCTCTTTGTTCCTCAGTTTACAGATCTGTGAAATGGGGATAACATCTTACTTTATGTAGGTTTTAAAAGGTTTAGAGCCTGATTTGAAGCCAACCGACTCAATCTCTTAAAGCACTAATGTTTGTAAAGTTCTTTGATGAAAAATGAATAGTAGTACAAAGCGTTATATTTATAAACTAGCTGCTACTTCTAGGTTTGAAAAGTCTGGATTTTGAAATGCTGTGTTCAAATACTTTATCTAGTTTATTCACAAGGAGATGGCTCCTCCTTTATGCACTTTAAGGCCCTGATCCTACAAAGATGTAAGTTGCGTGACTCAGAGTCCATATAGCCACATGTGAGAATCTTTGCAGGATCGGGTCATAGGACTGTGGGGCTGGCTGAAATGGATGCAATTTTCTTTTACAGTAAAATGCAGCAGAACTATTTTCAAACCGCAGTTAGGCAGCTCTATTTTTTCCCCTCTCTTTGAAAGCTTGTACCCAGATTAATATATCCTGCCTAAAGGGACACAGTTACTGTACCTTGGGATCAAAATCCTCCTTGCATTAATCTGCTTCAGATATGCATAAAAGATATATTTGGCTCCAAGTCAATTTGTTCATGTACAGCCAAAGTGCCAAATAAGTGGTGCAGAAATTATAGGATTATATTGTAATATTTTATCATGAGGTAATCAAAGGTGACATATATTAATCTTTCAAATGCTTTACAAAGCCCATTTGCTGGTGTGAATTTATAACATGTCCAGCTACCCTCAAGTAAAAATTGAAGGGCAATTTTGTATTTTCCTTCATTTTTCCTCAGTAATCTTTTTTGTGTCTTGTGATATTTTTGTTTTTGAATCTTTATTATTTATCTCAGAATCATTGTATATATTTTTTAAAAACAAGTATTTCTAAATCATGTTTTTCTCAAAATTATATTATTTCTAAAATTTCACGTAGAGCCCTAGAATAAATCCTGCAAGGTGATCAGGACCTTAAACTCCCATCAACTTCTGCAGAACTTTGAGACGCTGCTCCTGATTTAATGTCCATTGAAGTACCTGGAAAGTCTCCAATTTACTTCAGTGAACTTTGGAGCAGATCCATAGTCTGCCGCATAACTAATTTCTTATAGCTTCATTAAAGGGGCACTTCTGTGCTGAAAATGACACATAATAATCATATACTGTACTGGGCTAAGATGCACCAAGAGCTCTGAACTGACAGAGAGATTAAATTGTTGTTCAGGTACTTCCTGCCTTTCTGACTCCAGATGATATCCAGAGGTAGGACCTCTACCTCATTTGCTCCTAACAGAGATAGAAGTTGAAGGGATGGTCTGCTGTTGTCTGCTATCTAATCCATGAACAGTCTGGAAAGTTGAAGTAATGGTTTCACAATCAAATCTTCATGTACCTGTAACTCATTAACTACTAAGAGAATCTGCTGATCATGGTGAACAAAGCAGATTAATTTAACAGGTGGAATTTCCTGCCTAGAAAGTAAACATTGGTTTTGCTCCTGATGAAGCCTCTGAAAATGCATACAACTAAATGACGCATGTAATTCAGTCATGGACTAAGTGTGTATCATGATTGCTTGAGGTAGGAGAGTTGGTTTGCCAGTGTGAGAATCTGTCTTGCTAAAATGAACTTTCCTGTTCCTTTGCACATTTGCTGAGAGTGTTGGCTGGCCCCAGACAGCTAAAATTATGTTTGTATTTGCATTATAGCCACCTATTTTTAGGTCTTCCTAAATTACCTATAAATTCCTTTCCAAAACTTTGCCTTTCATTCCTAGATGGATTTCTTTTTAAATACAATTTTTGTGGGGAAAAAAAAATCTGTTCAGCTCTTTGAAAATTGAGTGTGCAATAAAAAAAAAAAAATCCTGACTCATTTCAGGTGCTTTTCACAGCTTCTGAAGCTTCAAAATACTATCATTTTTGGACTAAATGGCCTGACTGTTGTTCGTTTAAAATGCAGGCTAGTCAAGACTTTGGGCCATTTTTAAAGAAAAGCAGCTGAAAAACAACAGTGATTTTGTTTCACAGTTTGCGGGCCATAAGCATGAATTGTGACAAGGAATGAAGGTGCTCCGTACAGCTCTGCATGTGAGGAGTTCTAAGGAGAACCTTTGACATCCCTACCTATCACATGGGTGATTTGAGGTGGGGAAACAGGGCAGCTGCAAGTGGAAGCTACCTAAAGGAAAGAGCAGAAAAGGCTGAAAGCTGGGATGGCCTTGTGTTCTGAGTTGCTTTGTTCTTGTTTAGGATCCTTTTTGTATTAATAAAGCAGCTCAGCAGAAAGGGACTTGAATTGAACCATACTTTGAGGCTTTATTTTATCTGTCCTGGCTGAGCTATCTGCCCCCTGGCTTGAATATATATCGGTGGAATATTTCTCAGGTTCCATGCTCATCTAGGCAGTTGAATAATTTTCTGATGAGAGTATCTGTTCCATTCTGTTGAGTCAATTGTCAACTGTTAAAAATGCCTTTCAATATATTCAGAGTTGGGCTGCCTGGTCATCTTAATCCCCCCGCTACGCACGTTTGCCCATTGCAGCTGACTAAGGTTCTCAGAACACTTTGTGGCCTGGCATAATGTGAGCTATGATACCTATTATCTACAACATGATAAATTAAGGATGCAAATTCAGAGCTCTAATTCTGGATTCCTTTGCTTGTATCTGTTTAATGTGAATCCTTGATATTAACCCTATATAGGACAAATCTTGCTCTCTGCTCTGTGGCTGTAGCAGAGCCCACTGCACTGAGCTGTTGCCAGTTTGGGAGAGGTCAGAGGCAGAATTTGGGGAGCACCGTTTGTGTCATGCAGCTCAGCTCCTGTGAGCCCAGAACATGCGTACAAAAAAGATTTTTCCGGTTTGGAAAGCAATTTCTCTACCTCAGCTGTTGTGACATACACACATGATAGTGATATGAGTCCATCTGAAGGCTATATGCAAGGAGAGAGCAGGGACAATGAATCACTATATGAATGCCCCTGTCATTTCTCCCCTCGAGTAGAGTGCAGGCAGCATAAAGGCTACTGCAGCCTCAGGGCCACAGTACAGGCTGCAGTTCGGTGGAGGATGATTCTTCTTCCTTACCCCCATGAAAAACCCCATCTGCTGGGTCTGTGCACTGCTTTCCAGGATTTGTCCTTTTGTGTGTATATTTAAATACTGCACATTTAGAAACTGATCAGCTCAATAATTATTAATTCAAACTGTAACATCTGTGATGGTTAATGGCTTCTGCATGGCTTTTCTTTTTTCCTCCGGTTTGTGTCAGTTTTCCAAGTCATTTTTACAGCTGGTTGGAAAACATGCCTGTGCAGAGAATCATTTCCCATACCATGGGAAATAGAAATTATCTCTAGTGGCATCTTCAGGCATTAGTAATCTCTGCCACTGGAGGCTGTTTTCCGAAAACCTATCTGACTTCTGAATTGGTTTTCTGAGAAGACAACCCACTAGTACTTTAAAATCAGATGACTTTCTGGCCTTCTGTCTACTATATCCACTCCATTGTGTCTCTATTTTAATGTAAAAATTACAGAAGTGTGATTCTCTGTTTAGTAGATTGGCTGCCAGTAAGAGCTATTTGTGACAAAGACTTAGCTGATATGCCAATCAATGCATGTGTATACCAGTCAGGATCGAGGCTGATCTAATCTGTGGCTGCTATAAATGTTGCAGAGATATGGTTTAACATTGATTAGAACAACAGGGATGCCTCATAAAATTACAGTGAAATAGGTTAAATGCACCAATTCACTATCAAATAGAAACGATAAGGTTGCTTCTACAATTATAATAGGGCAAAATGTCACAACCTTTGTGTGAGAAATCCATCCACACACAATAGTTCCATTGAAACATTAGTAAAGACTGTAGGATTGGATCCTTGGGCTTTGAAGACCTAACAAACAAAACCTTAGCTGACTTCTTTGATACAACTATTATTTTATAGTTAAAACTATTATTTCTGTAGAATTAGAGTTAGCATCAGGCTCCTACCATGTGTGAACACATAAGGAGGAACAAAGGGAGTATGAATGGATATCAAAAATAAATGTGATCGGCTCAGGGTTGCTTTTATCAGTGTTGCTGTCATGCATTTACATCTGTAGATATGTTAGGGTTACCATATTTCAACAATCAAAAAAGAGGACGGGAGGAGCCCTGCCCTAGCCCCGCCCTAGCCCCGCCCCTGCCCCTTCCACTCCCTCCCACTTCCCGCCCTCCTCAGAACCCCCAACCCTCCCCCCCACTCCTTCTCCCCTGACTGCCCCCTCCTGGGACCCCTGCCCCTAACTGCCCCCCAGGACTCCACCCCCTACCTAAGCCTCCCTGCTCCTTGTCCCCTGACTGCCCCCTCCTGAGACCTTCCCCCCATCCTAACTGGCCCCCTAGGTCCCTACCCCCTACCTGTCCCCTGACTGCCCCAACCCTTATCCACACCCCCAGCCCCAGACAGACACCAGGGACTCCCATGCCCCATCCAACCACTCCTCACCCCCTGACAGCCCCCCCCAGAACGCCCGACCCATCTAAACCCCTCTGCTCCTAACTGCCCTCCAGAACCCCAACCCCTACCTAAGCCTCCCTGTTCCTTGTCCCCTAACTGCCCCCTCCTGAGATCCCCCCACCCTAACTGCCCCCCAGGACCCTACCCCTTCCTGTACCCTGACTGCCCAAAACCTTACATCCCCAACCCCCAGACAGACCCCCCCGAACTCCCGACCCATCCAGCCCTGCTCCCTGTCTCTTGACTGCCCCCTCCAGAACCTCCCTGCCCCTTCTCCGACCCCCTGGCCCCCTTACCATGCCGCTCAGAACAGAGTGCTGCAGAGCAGCGCGCTCGGCAGCAGGGGAGGGGGGAGCAGGGGGAGGAGCTCCAGACTGCCGGAGGCCCGAGGCGAACGGCCGGCCGGCGATCTGCGAATGCAGGGAGAGGGAGGGAGGGAGGGAGAGAGAGAAGGGGAGTGGTCTCAAGTTGCAGGAGAGAGGAGGGGGAAGTGGAGAAGGGGCTCTGGCTGTCAAAGCCCCGTGCGAGTGGCACGATCCGTCCGGCTGCCCTGTCAGCCACGCGCGCTCTGCATTGGGGGGAAATCCGGACATTTACAAATTCCCCCCGGACGCTATTTTTAACTCAAAAAAGCCAGACATGTCCGGCAGAATCCGGACGAATGGTAACCCTAAGATATGTGTATCCTAATAAAAAGAGAAGTTCCAGAATGGTTATTACTTTTTCACTCTCTACTAACTGACTGATGGAGGAGCCGATCATAAGTCATGTCAGCTTGTTGGACTTATGAGTTTGCACATTTTAGGAAAGCAATGCAGATGTTTTAAAGGGGTATAAGCTTAGAAATAACAAAGGCTGTCGGTTGTCTAACAAAAAAGAGGGGTAGGACAAATGTAACTGGGGAAAAAGAACAGGAGAAAGGGACAAATGAATTGCTATGGAGAAGGCCATGATATTGTATTGGCATAGGCCAAGATATGTGTTTCTATTTCTGTGGGGTACAGTAACCAGGCCCAGCCACTTCCCTTTTGCTCCCTCATGACCAAGGGTCACACTGTAGGCAGCCTGCATCAGGTTCCCCTCTTGGAATGCCCAGGCTTTTTTCTTGGTCAAAAATACCCCTCCTTGAGGACTAGGTTTATTAATATAACATAAATTACACATAAAACTCAGAATACCAAAGTCCATGCATGGTCCTCACAACACAAGGTTTCTCTTCCTCCTCTTTTCAGGCTTTCCTGCCTGGGACCTTTGCAATTTCTCCCCTGCTTAGTCAAGGTTTGTCCCAGGCCCCTCTGCCTGGGACAACTCCCCTGGTCTCAGGGTTATGCCTGACAGAGCCATTCCTCACTCTGCCACAACTCCCCTCCCCTTCATTGCAACTTCCTGCTGCTCTTTATAGGATAATCACCTTGCTCTCTCTCCCCCAGATGTGGCTCATTCTGTAATCAGGGTTAATGAGCCTCAGACTTCAAGGGGCGATCCATCTTGTTACAGGTACTCTTGTCTACATTAGTGACTCCCAGTCTACAGTCTGTCAGCCACTGATGACCCATGGAGTATTTGGTGGTGGTTTACACAGAGATGGCTGGTCACATGATGTTGGCTGTCCTTGTTTCCAAATGCTTCTATGGGAGTCTAGGGTTTTCATTGGAAAGCAGAATGTGGATGCCTGTAAAAGCATCTGGATTAAGGAGAAGGAATTGTCCTACATAGTTGCTGCTACATAAGAGGAGGAGGAGCAGAGGAAATGAGCTGCCAGCTGTCATTGGTGAGGAGTATACAGGGAAGAAAGGAATGAGGCTGCCAGATATTATGACAACAGAAGCAAGGAGAGAAGAGGATCAGATGGTTGGGCAACATGTCTGGTGGCAGAAGGGAAGCAAGAAGTGAGGAAACGTGTGCAGGGGAAGAAGAGGTGAAGTGGACCAGGCAGCAGAGAAGCTTGTAGAGGGGAGCAGGAGGAGACAAAAGATGGAATGGTTATGGTGGGAAGAGCAGGGTGTGTGATTAACTCTTTTTCAAGGAGGATGCAACAGTTATTGCATTAGAAGCTGCTAAAAAGTCTTCTTCAATATTACTTTTCCACAAAGGCAATTACTGTAATTGCCACAAGGATGTTAAGAGATTGTGAATGAGCTGGAAAGTGATCTGTATAATCACAGTGAGAGAGGAGGCAGGCTGTGAGAACTATCTCTTTAAGATGTGGTTAAGATGGGAACCAATTCTTGATATCTATCTCTGTTTAGATATCATCTTCATCTGCTGAGGGTAAAGGGCATAAGCTGGATATGGGAATGATTGACCTTCCTGGGAGCCACATAAATCCTGAAGCAGATTCTGAAAACAATTTAAACCATGTAAAGATTTCAAAATTATAAGTGCAAGTAACTCTAATCCGGTCAGGGCAGTTCATTTAGGGATACATTTGCAGAACAATGCATGGAAGTTTAGAAATGTAATTTCCATTAGGTGAGAAAGGCAAGTCCCTACTGGTTGGTTAGTGCTACAAGTTGTCAAGCAGGAGCATACACTGTAATGAGGAACCAAACTACTGTTTCTGGTCAGGATAAAGATGGAGAACCAGGAATCGATGGCTATTTTCTGGGATGATCCCTCCTGCCCACAAGAAAGAGGGAAGTGCATTGTCCCTTGCACACCATTCTGATTTCAATATGACAGTTCCATTGGGGCTTTATAATGTTTGAAGACAATCACTGCATAATTCCAGCATGTGCCATGCTACTGGTGGAAGTTAAGGCCAACAGGTCCACATAAGTCAGGTGCCCATCCATGAAGTTCTGAGAAGTAAGACTTAGCATCACTGTGTTGGGAGGCTTTTCCCCCTGCCAAATCCATAAAGCCCCAAGCTCCTTCCCCCTGAGGGGACACTATTATTAAAAACTCAATAAAAGGAAACTCAGTTTTCCCATCCCTCCATCTCCACAACTTCTGGGTTTCTCCAAAGGTAGGGACCAAAATCACTCCAGGTTTGGAAGTAAAGGGACCACTTGAGGGGGAAAAAGTTTACACTGAGGTTTGTGGTTATAGAATTTTACAGTTTATGCGATTTAGTGGCTCAGAGATGTTGTTTGTATTTATTGTTGGAATTGTCAGGGGCTAACATTTCTGGCTTATCTCTGTATTTCATGTTTTGTTTGCATTGTGTTGTAGTGCATCACTATGCATCCGGTTACTTTGTGTCAAGCCCTAGTGCTTCATCTACTGATGTGCTAATCTGCTGAGTATGTGGTGTGTTTGCTTTTCTTTTGTTTATTTATTTGAAGCATAGTTACAATACATCCACCTTGCTAAGAGAAGTAAAAAGCTTTTACCCATAATCCACCTGGGTATTTGTCAAGATTTCAATCTCAGCTTTATTTTACTTCATGTGTAATAGTGAAACTTTCTAGGTTTTCATATACCTGCATCTCTCCCATTCATGCTTCTTTGACATCTGAAGTCACTTGACAAGTTGATGATGTTTGTATATTTTAACAGTTTTGTCTTTCACTGAGGGATATACAATCCTCAAGCTTTACTGTTACCAGTCAAGCAAGAAGATAGTGTCTTTTTTTATAGGAACTCTGAGTTTCTTACTGGAATTTACACTGAAAAACTAGAAATCTCCTGCAGGACAGGTGGAAAGTTAGAGCTCCAGAACTGTGAGAATTTTTTTTTATATGAGAGAACCATGGCCATTGTGAACTCTCATGTAAATATTGGGAGCTAAATTCTTTCGTCAAATGTGTTGAGTGGATCTTAGATGAATGGCTTGTATCTTGGATGCTGTGGAAATCCTCTGGAGCCTTCTGTATACTTTATAGTGTTTTATACCCTGCTCCATTGCTGTCCTGTGTATCTCTCATAGAGCATGTGGCTTGACCAAAAGGCTCTATCTATTTGGTACGTTTCAAAGCACTGAATTCACTTAAACTAAGATGGGTTCAAAAATGTGTAATATAAGCAGTCAAATCAGTGGGAGTTTTGCCTGAGTAAGGACTGCAAGATGTGGCCCCCTTTCGAAACACACAACATGGTTTTCTGTGGAGTGGAGCAGCTACAACAAATATGATATTAATATTAAAGAACTCCAGATGTGTACATCTGATTGCCAGTTGTGTCTGATCACATTCTGAACTAAGAACCAGGCAAGTTATTTATAATAAAATGCAAATATTTATGAACTGTTTTATAGAATATATATTTGCATAACTTCCATTCAAAGGGCACGCGCCAATGTCCACTGAAGACAATGAGAGTATTTTCCTTTGACTTCAGTGGCATTAGATCAGACCCTCAGTTTGCAACAGCCCCCTCTGAAAAAGGTAGTTTTTCTTTTCTCTCACATTAATGTTTGTGTTTTCCTAGGGTGACCAGACAGCAAATGTGAAAAATCGGGACGGGAATTGGGGGTAATAGGAACCTATATAAGAAAGAGACCCCAAAATCGTGACTGTCCCTATAAAATTGGGACATCTGGTCACCCTAGTTTCCATTCTTAGCAAACCTGTGCAGGGGCTTTGATTTGCAGTGATTCACAGAAATATATGGAGTTGGTTCATGCTTTGGCTTTAAATAAAATTAATATCTCAATGTGAAACCCAAAATGATCTACCCAGCAAATTCAGGATGATGCTGGATAGATCTAGTGCACACTTTTTCCACACAGAGAACTAGGGAACCTTGCTTGGGGAAGCACCTTGCTGCTGTTTTGACCAGGATCCATTGAAAACATCCCTATCTCCTGGCTAATGCTTGCTTCTGATGGTAGTATGTTGATAGCTAGGTAGGGGAAGGTTGGTGTGTTAGTTGAATCCGTGTTTTAGTGCATCACAGTGTGTTGTGTAGGAATTCTTTCCTACTGGTTGCATGTGAGGGAGAACCCCCTGCGCATACAGAAGAAAAGGAGCACATATTTTACCTGGGTCAGCAGTAAAGCTAGCTGAATAACTTGATCAAATAATTTCACCTTTTTTTCCAAATGAAATATATAACAGACGCCTTCATTATTCACTCTACTTTCATCAATAGCTAAGTTATTTTTAAGTTACATTGTAGTCATATAAAAACAAATGTAATTTGAATTAGTAGATACTGCTTTCAGATATACATATGCATTGTATACTGACATTTTTTAAGCTCTTAGTTCACAGTTTGACTGATACATTGGTAGTTTGGACTTCAATATTTTGGAATCTTAAAGAAAGGTACAATGATAGAGGCACTTTAAACAAAGGGCTTTTGTTAACTAACATTACATAAGATTTTTATCACTGAAAGTCATTACCTTACATTACAGTCTGTGTCCATGAACTGTGAATTAAGCGGATTAATATAAGATCTTAACAGCTCCAGAAGAGCTGTAGAGTGAATAATCTGCATTTACAAAAATACCTAAATAAATATAGGATTTGCAAGTTTTGCTGCTGTAATCTATTGTATTGATTCTCATTAACTTATGGGACTTTTGGGTCAAGTACTACTATTACTTGCATCTTTATCATGTCATTATTTTTGGAGTGCATTACAATAGTATCTAACTCATCTCTTAGAGTAATCAGAACTACTTTTAATACTTCTATCTTGAAAAGGACATAGAAAAAAAAAGGCAGCGGTGGGGTGGGAATTAGAGGGTGTTCAGAGGTAGGCAATGAGAATAATTAGGGCATGTAAAACTCTTATATGAATAGAGCTTGAACTGTTGACTGGGATTTCCTTATCTTAGAGATGAGGCAAATGGGAGAAGAGACAATAAAAGGATATAAAATAAGGAATGGTATACAGAAAGGAGACAAGGTGATTTTATTTACCCTGTGTCAAGATACGAGAACAAAGAGCTACTGTGTAAAATTGAATAGTGACAGTGATAAAAGTGATAGAAAGCAAATAGTTTTGCAACACACAAATAGCCCATGGATCTCATTGCTACATGATATATCACTGAGGTCAATATATCAGCACAATTCTAAAAAGGATTAGATATTCATATGGATATGAACAATATCCAGAGTCATCACAGTAAATATATTTTGTTTATATTTTGGAAGGGGTATAAATCCTCATGCTTCAAGGGCTTAAGCCAATGTCTATCTACTGAGAACTAGAAGGAATTTTTCTCTAAGAGCAGTTATCCTGTAACTGCCTACAACAGAGTTTCTTAAACCATCTTCTGAAGCTTCTGTATTGGCCACTGTTGGAGACAAGATACTGGACTGAACGGCCCTTGGTATGTGGGAACACTTTTCCTCACCAAGGCCGCAGTTCTGCAATCTGCTCTGCACTTACTCCAGTTACTTGAATTGCTTGCAGGTTCAAAGCCCAAGTTTATCCTTTTCCATCTGCTTAACATTTTCCTCATTCCCTCCAATAGGTCGAAATGTGCAACTCTTGCCTCCTGAAGTCTATTTGAGTAAGAGCTGTTTTGTTATGGAGCACTAGAATGTGTGCTATGTTTGTGTACTCCTTCGTAAATATTTGAACATTTTTGAGAGGCTTGGTTTTTATTTTTGGTGTTCATCTATGCTAGTTCTGAGGCAGAATAGCATGACATATAGTAGATCTTAAAGAGGAGTTACTCTTTTTTTTGTTTTCTTTTAAGTTTTGGTGTGAAAGAGCTGTGGATCATTTTATTTAAAAAAAAATTGAGATATACCTATCTCATAGAACTGGAAGGGACCCTGAAAGGTCATCGAGTCCAGCCCCCTGCCTTCACTAGCAGGACCAAGTTTTGCCATAGACATGGGTTAACCTGTGGACAATCCCCAAAAGATTGTAACTCTTGTTTAGAAGTACTGTAGGTCACATTTGGCTCTTATTGACAGTATGGCCAAGACTTTCAAAAGTGACTAGTGATTTGGCATGTCTACCTCTTTTTCCTGTCTTTAAAATATGGGCATATCTACTCTCTATTACACCCCTGCAACTCCAGTTGAAAAGTGGAGCTGTACAGGTTTAACAGAGCAGAATTTAGCCTGTTATATTTAACTGATGTTAACTATACACAAAGAAGTCAAAGCAAGGAAATTCAAAGATGAATCTCAAGTCCCATTTCAGGGATCTTCAGTCAGTGTGCAGCATATCATACCATATGTGTGTGAGCATATTTCAGACCACACTTGGAATTTTCTGGCTTTGGTGTGCTGTGTGAGAACTCGATCATTTCTTACAGTACCTATTTCAAGGTGCTGCATAAAACATGCAGTGCACATAGTAAGTTTGCTGCAATATATCTAGCAAGCTCTCATTTCCTTGCTCTCTTGGGGGAGAGTTATTTACATGCTAGATAAGCCCATTCGTTGCAGTACAATACTGTTAAGATGTCTTCCTTTAATTTTCTTTAAAACCCCTCTTATTTTTTAAAAGTGCTAACTAATTAATGTCCCTCAAGGCATTTGTGTTACCATTTTTCTCATTTTAAATTCCTATAATAGAACAGCCTATGTTGGTAAATGATATTCCAGTTTCCATGGTGCTCTTTGTTACAAGTAGCTGCTCTTTTCATCGCTGAATAGTGCAATTTCAATTCATGCTGAAATATCAATGGTAACATACAGCAGCAAATTGTTCCTTTATGATCCTTGTCATTGTTGAAACTCTCCTGTTAAGAATTAAATGTCAAAGAATTTAATGAATATGAAAAGTCTGATTCCTTTTTTCTTTTTACCTTGTGAACCTAAGATATCATCCTTTGTTGTTAGCAAACTAGGTTATTAAAATGCTAACAATGATGATTCCTAAAAAGCTCAGATGCAAGAAGCAGAGGGCATTGTTCTCCCCCACCTCTGCAGTAGCATCTGAGCAAAGTGGTTTGTATTCACACTGCTTGTTACAAGGCTCTGAACTTCAGCAGTTCGTTTTCAGAATGGTAGCAGCCTAGCCAGTCTTGAGGTGTTAGTGTGCCATTTGCTATTACATAAATCAGAAACATATGTCCTCAATATAGATAATAGATATACATGCAAATCAGTGCTGTGAGTTCCACCTCTACCCCAAATCCATTCACAGTCAAGATGTCCTAATCCTTACTATGACAGAGACGGATGATTTGACAGCTAATATATTTCTAAATGTGATATTCCTCTCTTACCCATCTCCTGCTTCATCTCTCTTCCCTGGCAATGACATTATAGTTGTTTGGCAATCGGTTTCAACTGGCTCAGACATCCAGAGCTGTGAGGCCCAGTCAGCTTCTTTCCCAGCTCGGATCCCCTTGTTTGTACCTCTAAGTTCCACACCCGTGGCTGCCAGTTCATTGGCTAGTGCTGTCTTCATGCTTTATGGGAAAGCACTTGTATATGGCTGCTGCTATGTCAGTAGCACTGGAACAGTTTTTATAGTGGGGGGGGGGGGGTGCTGAAAGCCATTGAACAAAACTGTAAACCCTATATATGATGGAAACCATTTCAAGCCAGGGGGTGCGGCAGCACACTCAGTACTCATGTGCTATGTCTGATATTAAATCTGACTTGAATTTCAGGAGACTTCTTTTTTTCCCTTCTTTTTTTTCTTTTAATACTAAAAATGATTTTGGCTGGGGGCAGTACCTCCTGCTCATAAATCAGGTGTTCAAAAATTCAATCATTCTGAAGTCAAATGAGAACCTGGTGCAATAAAATAGTTCTCTCTCTCATTTTTTAATATATAATTGCCCCCCTTTATTATTTTTTTAAGCCTTCTATTGGGATGTGTGTGTTTATGCATTTCCTGTAGCAGCTGAGGAGAAGGTAAAACTGAGATCTAGGGCTGTAAAATCCAGGTTGGAAAAAATGCTCTGAGCCTGGTAGTTTTCTTCTGCATTTTTGTTTCTGAGCTTGATATGGACTGGTGGTGCCTTTTTTTTTTTTTATTGTTTTAGTATCACATCTCATCATCATCTATGCTACAGGCAGTGATGTAAGTGCTTCCAGAAAGGAGGACTACTTGCCAGTGAGAAAATAAGAAGATAAAGTACATTAAAGAACTGAAGTGGTCTTAAGTTATAGTTCAAGCTATACAACAAATGTCAAATCTGACTTCTCACATCCCTGGTTTATTGCATTTGTGTACTCGTTCTGGGAAGTTTGTGACCTTCTCCATCAAAGATGTCAAACATTGACATTTGATGGAAGCATGGAAATGGTTTATGAAAGAGTTGACTGAGAGCCCAGAGGTGATGATGTATTTTCATGTGAAACATCTGAGTGTATGTTTCATCACTTTCTAAAACATGTACTTTTCTACATAGCAATGACGGTGGCAGAGCTTGTGTTTGTACTCCTAGGTCAGAATTAAACCCAGACCTTTATTGCAATGGGTATGTCAGGATCTGATATGGACTAATACATATTGCATTTCTTTAAAGGTGAATAAACATTTGTTGTTGTTAACAGTGCCAGATTTCAGGTTCAAATAATCACAGAAAATGTTGCCTCCTGGGTTCTCCAGGTGCTCCCTTGAAAAGTATCCAAGGAGAGAATCTGGCCTTTAGTCAATACATTGTAAAGCTAAATTTATATGTAAACCACATGAGGACGTATTGCTATGAGAACTGGATTGATTTTTACTCCTATTACAGTGGGTGCACTTAAATAGTTCATGCTGGTTTTCCAGATATTACCAGTTTGAGTGATACTCCCGATACTTAAAGTGGGGATAGAACAAGTGATATCTTTGTAATATCTGCTGTAAGTATAAAAGAGTCTTGACAGTACTAATTTTGGTGTAAATAATGTAATATCAGTTAATGATGTGCTGAGTAAAAATCCTTAATGTATGAAAAATACTCTGCAGTCTGTTAAAAGCAGGCAGGTTTAAACGTTTAGATTTTCCACTGCATTCAGGCTGCTTCCCACTCCACTACTAGCACAAATTGGCCCTAAAAATGGGGTAGCCAGCCACAGGTTGATCAACCCCGTGTATGAGGATTCTTCTTGCTATAAAGCAAAAGTAGCTCTCCTCAAAGAGAGCATATCTGGGGGGAAAGGGGTCATGGCCAGGACTTTCCCTATTGGCAGATGCTGAAATTTAGGGCAGCCTTAAGGACAATCTAATTGAGGCTGGAAGACCAGGCTACTGCACAGTCAGCTCAGGACCTGGGGAGTACAAACATGGTTCAATGCTAGTGTTACATACTTGACCCACTACACACATACACTCCTAAGATGTTCTGTGTGCTGTTCACTCAAAGCTGAGGATCTGGGCCCTTAATTTTAATATCATTTACTTCAGATGTTTTCTTGAGAATACCAGGAGTGGTTGTCCATTCTGTGCAGGAAGATGCGGGATTTCATTATCAAAATGATATAAAGCCGATTAAAGTGTAAATGTGCAAAAATGTCAAAAGTTGAGCAATGTATTATTACTGTCTTTTATGGTCTAAAACTATAAAAAGTGTGTACCCTCTTTAGTTGGTTACACCAAGCTTCAGCTGAACGAGTTCATTCCATTCCTCTGTAAAATTATTTTTTTTTTATGGAAGATACCACCTTTACTAGATGGCAGCCAGGGCTTGAACATATTTAGAATCATTTGTTCTAATGTGCAACCTGGCCAGCCAAACGGAGTTAGAACATGGTATGGCTGTAGTGAACTTTAAACCATGTTAAAAATAACCACTGTGTGAATGGGGCACTTGGCACCAAACCTGCCAAAGGCTTTTGACATATTTACTTCTGCTCAGTCCTGAGACTAAAAATGTTTGGTTTGGACAATATGCTATGTTTATCAATGTTTAGCCCTTACAGCTGGTACCATTATAGGTCTTGAGTTCTTGCTGTGAGAACATTTTATGCTACTCAATAGGTCCA
The DNA here is from genome assembly GCF_002925995.2 of Terrapene triunguis. Taxonomy (NCBI): domain Eukaryota; kingdom Metazoa; phylum Chordata; order Testudines; family Emydidae; genus Terrapene; species Terrapene triunguis. The sequence goes on along the minus strand of NW_020664417.1, from coordinate 14,514,336 downwards.
GAAGTCACTGCTGTAAAATAAATAAATAAATACGAATTCAGAGTAGTGAATTAAATCCACTGTTTTAACATCGTTTGACCTGTCCGAGTCAGTTAGTCATGCAGCAGCCCCTTTATTAAGTGAAACCAATTACAATCCAAGAAAGGTAAGTCAAAAAGCAAGTAATTAAAAGCATTTTGCTTCCCTTGCTAAGTGACAGAAAGTGAGAAGGCCTGATTCTCTACTCTGTTACACCTGTCAAGCTGTCACTCTAGCATTAACTTCCTTGGCACATGGGGTGGTGCAAATGAAATTGTGGCTTAATGGCCTACCCTTTCTCTCCCCAGAAAGTCATAATCAAAAGACGATGAATAGAGCTCACTTGATTTAAGATTGTCTGAGCTGCAAGACCATAAATAACAGTCCTAGTTCAGAACATATGGATGCTGGGAATTAAACATATTTACAGGCATTGAAGGGAAAAGAGCAGTGATTTTCTTCACACAATGTTCCCTACAATAATCAAAATAATAATCACTTATGGCTCAAGGCTACAAGCCTAAAAATTATTGCACATGTTCCCATTAGTATTTTCAAATATGCTCACTCAGGATCTGCAGCAGTGAAAACTGTGGAAACTGTGGTTCTAAACCACACAGTACACAAAGTTCACAACTTCAAGCCCATTTGTGTTCAATTGCCCTGGGAGGTGGCACCCTTTTTCAGTTCTTTGTGTTCATTTTACACCCTTCCCCCTTCCTGTTACAGAAGATAAAGAAGGTAGCCTTTTCAAACTTTACAGGACAGGTGTGAATCATTTTGATTTCTCCTTCATCATAATGGGTTATATTGTATGCCCCCCATTCTTCATGGGAAATACCAACAGATCTGTGGATGCAGACTTGCAAATGTTACACATCATTTTGTTCTGTCTGTGTGACAGGTGGACTTGATGCATTCATGCATGCAGGTCTAGGTTGAAAATTTGTGGGTACAGACCAAAGACCCCATAGATGTTACTCCTAGCCTGTGCGTCATCTGTGCTTCTACTGAGTTCCTGGCTCCTTCTAAGCACTAGTCACATGTTTGCTCCCTTTCTGTGCTGCATTTATTTTCTTCCATGACTATTATTTGGGGAAACTTGTGGCACAAATGTCTTCTGGACTTCTCCCACCATGAATGTGGCCCTATGACCCATGTAATGGACAATTTTCAAATTGCCCAAATCTGGAAGCAATGCACTTACAGAATTGTTTTTAAAAGACTTCAGTGATTCCCTGAGGAAATATCATTGCACAAGGATAATTCCTATAAAGGAACCTGAAAGTTCTGGGATGGTAAATTTTCAGCACACTAAAGAAATAAACAGTACCTACAGTACTGCATAATGAAAACCAAACTTCATTTCCTGTCATAGTAACATTGTAGCCATGTGAAAGAAGTTAAGACTTTTGCTGATTAGGGTTTACTCAGCTGTAATATTAACTGCTTTCGCCATTATTACAAGATAGTAAATTTATTACTCAAATGATAATAAGTAATTGTTTTAACATTTATTTTGGTACACTGGACTAGTTGCATTATGTTTTGCAAACAATGGGTCTGATCTGGTTCCACTGAAAATTAAGGACTAAAATCCAATTGCTTTCTGCGATAGGATCAGGTCCATAATTTATATTAGCTTTGCACAGTAAAAATATGCAATTTTGCTGGACTAAGTAGGAAATCTGACTTATCATGTTCTTATTATGTGAAAGGGAGAGCTGAGTTCTATGAAAGATTGTGTCTTTTATCAATGAATTTAATATGAAACTGCTGCAGTGTAAGGGTAATACCTCATTAGACAGATAGGACTTTGGCAGATAATGGCTGTTTGTTGTACGCATTACTGAAGACTGAAACCTCCATCTCATTTCAGAATTGCTTTTGCTTTCAAATATCTTATCCACATTAAAATTTGCACCAGTTAAATTAAATAGATGTAGCTGAATCAGTGCACACCCCTAAGTGGATATTCTTATTTCTGTTTTAAGAGTGGCAAACTTCAGATCAGTTTAAACTTGCTCCTAATCATTTTAAGCTGTACTGAAATAAATCTGGTTTCAGACAGACTAAAAGAGTTCACATAGCCTTTTGCACTAATTGAACTAAATAGGTTTAAAATCAGACCTGAAATTGAACTACTTCAACTCTGCAGGTTGGATAAGCCCACAGTGAGCTCTTCTCTTTTCATGTGTATTATATTCCACCAAAGATATTTAAGGGAGTATGAGCAAATCATTGATTGCTTAAGATCCTGCATTTCCTATATTCTATTTACTTTTATTCTCTGTTTGTGCCTGCTTTACTGTAGTTTTTCTTTTACTTTGCTTTTTATATTTGCTCCTTTGCCTTTATTTAGCTGCTAATCTATAACTGCTCATTTCTCACATCTTCTTGCAGGCCTGTAGCCTCACTTTTTTGTGTATGGAATTTTCCCCTGGACAGTGGACTGAGCTAAAGCTTTAGTAAAATCCACATTTAAAGTGAATACAAGGAAATGATTTTTGGCTTGGCCATGGAACTATAAGGTGTGCGGAGACAACATACTTTATGACTATGAACTCAGCTGAATCTGCTGAGCATATTTTGACGGTATGCCTGTCATTTCATGGAAAGAGCAGCCTGCAGTGGTCTCAGCTCTGAACACTTACAGTTTGTTGTTATAAAGCTTGTCATTAAAGCTGGGATATGAGCTGTAGACCTCTGGGAATGTTCATAACCTGACTTATTGAAATTGTTCTTCCTATCCCCGGGTTCTCATCTTTTCCTTGCAGTGTCTTCCCTGTATGTTTCTCTTGAAAATATTTACAGTAAGTAATGCAGTAGCAGACCGGATTTCCAGGTGAACTATGATTTTACTGCACTTAGGGTCAAATCCTAAACCCAGTGTACAGCCTGAGTAACTGGGCTGTGACCTAGGGAGGTCCACGAATCCAGGAAGGAAGAAATTCTCTCCCGGTCCATAACTAAGTAGTGGAGCTCTGACAGTAGGGGCAGATGAATGACTTTTGCATCTATATAGTTACAGCTTTACCAACTCCATTCCTACCCCCTAATTTTTCTGGGGTGCAGGGAGCCTCTCTCACTTGTGTTCCGTGAAGCACATGGTGTGCACACCCCCAATTCAGATTTCCCTGTTCCTGCTTTGGAACTGCACCATATGTAGGGCAGGATGGTGGGATTTGCTCCTGAATAGTAACTAAATATGGGTAAATCTTAAAAAGTATAGAAATTAAATTAAATTAATGGAGATATACAATCTCCTAGAACTGGAAGGGACCTTGAAAGGTCATCGAGTCCAGCCCCCTGCCTTCACTAGCAGGACCAAGTACTGATTTTGCCCCAGATCCCTAAGTGGCCCCCTCAAGGATTGAACTCACAACCCTGGGTTTAGCAGGCCAATGCTCAAACCACTGAGCTATCCCTCCTGGTTCAGTTGGGATAAGCACCCAGATATTTGAATGTTCCCTAAATATTAACTGGCCCACAGAAAGAGAGAGAGAGTGACACTATAGTCCAGTATTTAGGGCAGTCACCTGAGAGGTGGGGAAGCCCTGTTCAATCCCTACCCCGAAGCAGAGAAGGAATTGAACCAGGTGAGTACCGCATCCTAGGTGAGATAGATACTTGTTTGCAGCCACATCTTGTAAGAGCAACTGCCGTTACAAGCAACATTTCCCCTGGGAACACTTTCCCTACGGTGAATTGTCAACACTACCCATAACAGCAACAGCCACTTAGGAACAACATAGCAAAAGGACACCGATATGTTGCTACTAATGAGCGTCTGCTGTATCCTCACCATTGGCCTAAGGGTTGTATCAGAGGCTTCCTCCTCCCCCCTAGCTGTTTTGTGAGGAGTCAGGCATGCTCTTAGCACTCCTACTGGCTCAGGCCCCATAGGCAAGATAGATGTTTCCCTGCCTATAAGCACCTGGTTTGAAGATTATGCCGGGGCTTAGTTGTGAAATAGGTGTCCTGGTGCCTGTGCCAGGCAGCATGCCCAGAAGCAGAACTTTAGGTGCCTAGGGGACTTTGACAGTGAAAATGTAGGTACAAATGAGTTCAGGTGCCTACAGCATTTGGTGGCAGCTGATCAGGGGTTTTGTGGATCTCAGTAGTACCTAAATTTGGATTTTATATGCATAAGTTCCTTTGTGGATTTGTTAAGTGTCATAAACCTTTCAAATAACAGATTGTCTCTCATATGACCTTATGGATAAATAATATGTAACAGGTCCTGTTAGATTCATAGAACATCAGGGTTGGAAGGGACCTCAGGAGGTCATCTAGTCCAACCCCCTGCTCAAAGCAGGACCAATCCCCAGACAGATTTTTGCCCTTGATCTCTAAATGGCCCCCTCAAGGATTGAACTTGCAACCCTGGGTTTAGCAGGCCAATGCTTAAACCACTGAGCTATCTCTCCCCACCCCACCCTACCCTACCCTACCCTACCCTACCCTTTGTTAAATGCAATGTAAACATATGCCCACTAATATGGAGTATTAATATGGATCCAGAGTATCTGGAGCTAATTTACTTCTCTGAGAATGCTCACTTGCAGTTGTTTCATAACTACAGGTTTTCTTCTGGCATTAGAGCTACTCACATAATAGTGAAAGGATTAATTTATGAGATAGAGGTGAATAAATATATCTTATTGCAGGCTGGGAATTCTCTCTTCAATTTGACCAGTAGAAAAGACTCTTTTAAAGCTCCTACTTAGTATTTTAACATAGTGTTCAGATCTGGCTTGATGTACTATACAATGATTAGGTGACAAAATGCAATTCTGAACTGATGCGTCAATGAGAAATCAACCAGGGCTGGATTACTCATCCCTTAAATCATGAAACTGGATCGGCACTTTTGTCAAAATTTGCCATTGCAAGCAGCCATCTAAAAAGCAGCACTCACGGGTGTTACATGATAATGTATTGCAAACCCCTAAGGGCCTGATCATGTTGGGAGAGAAAAAAGAGGTACAGATGGAGCACTTCGTTTACATAAGAGCACTAAGAACTTAGAGGTCACCAAGCCTCTTATTCTGCTCAAGGCTTTTGGTAACAAAACATGATGATTCCCCATCTTCAGGCAATGTAATGAATGGCACTTGCTGACTATTTTTTTTTTTTTTTTTTTTTGCTATCAGCAGAGTTTAGTGCTACTCAGCATAATGAGCCAGGACTCAGTGTGCTAAATACACTCAGGTTTTAAAGTGCTTTTTACTTCTTTGGTTTTGAACTGCCATTGTATTTTAGAGGACATTATATTGAGATCTGAATTAGAGGCACCTGCAGTGCTAAGGTTCTATAAGGGTTGATAAGTACTCAAGATGAAAAGCAGACAGTTTTAGCTCAGGTAGTTGAAGGTTTTGGCTGCCTGAACTCAAGAAAGTCAGAACAGGAGATTATACCAGCAAGTAGAGGACATATATATTGGTAACAATGCAGTAATTTCATGGCCCAGGCTTTCCCACCAGTACTTGAACTCTGTATTGTGTGCTATCCACTCCGCCACTGTCTCTTGCATTGAGTGACATGTACAACCTGATGGGTTCCCTTTTTCTTTAGTTACCTGAGACTGTGGGCCTCTTCCTGTAATAGCATTGGGCTTATGCAGTGCCACAATGTCCATCATATTGCAATCATTGCTACATGATCCTTTTATCTAATTATCTCTTTAGTTTCTATAGTACTCATCACCATAGTTTCTAATGCAGTTAATATGGGGAACAGTGACACCACCACTTCATTTTTAACATCTCTCATTCCATAACCTCCTTTCAACTTGAAAGCTCTGTAAAGGTATCTGCAACAAGGTGCTCTGCCCCTTTAAGGGCCAGGCGGCCTGGAGCCAGCCAGCCCTTTTTTCAGGCAGACCCCTTTAAGGACAGGCATTTGGACCTGGTAGAAGGGATTCTCAGACCCAGCTGGAAGGGGGTGAGGTAGTTATTAGAGCCAGAAAATGGCTCAGCTGGTGGGAGAGCTGCCAGGAGCTGGGTGGTGATGGTGGTAGTGATAGGAGGAGGAGGAAGTCCCTGGGCCAAGGGAACAGCACCACTTGAAGAATGTTGGTTCCTAGGGTTATGAACCCTCCAAGATTGTCTTGGAGTCTCCAGGAATTAAAGATGAATCTTTAATTAAAGATTATGTCATGTGATGAAACCTTCAGGAATACATCCAACCAAAATTGGCAAACCTAGCAGGCACTGGAGTAGGGGACTCCAGGATGGCTTATAGGAAGACTGGGAATAACTTTTTTGTGTGTTTGTGTTTTGAATAATAAATTAAGCTCTGAGGAAAAGGGCCTGATCTAGACTTTGGGCATGGCCTATATCCTTTGTAGGATATAGGCCAGCAGCCTACAGTGTTAAAGAAGATCCTTATTAAATTCTTATCTAGAAGTGGCAGTGTAGTTTGCAAGAGTTATGACAAAAAACAGCACATCATGGGTCAGTGTGTTGAATCCCAAAGGCGCTTTTTGAGGGAGCTGATTTTATTTCTTCTGGGATATGTGCTAGCAGGTTCTTTGGATCATCCAGAACTCCTGTTCTTCCCTCTTTCCTCCCACAGTTGACTGTGTCCATTGTCTTTCGTACAGAAGATTGCTACATGTAACAATCTTTTGATCCCATCAAAAGCAAAGTGTTTAGCTCAAAACGTTTTGTTTTACCATTTTTGAAACAATGTTTTTTGTTTGTTTTGTTTTTGGTTCAAAACAAATTTTTGTTTCAAAATTTTAAAAAATCAAAATAATCAAAAATGCTTAAAACTGAAATGTTTTGTTTTGAGCCCAATAAGATGCTGATTGGACACAAAACAGTTTTTTTTTCAATTTGCTGAAAATTTAAAGAATATTCCATTTCAGGTTAACCGAAAACAAATTCTTCCCTGATTTTTAGAATTGCCAGTGAACTTAAAAATCTGTTGTCACCTAGCTTTACTCCTGACTGAATCAGCTGAAGGGAATAGCCATGAAGCAGGAGCATCCCCTTCTTAAGGCAATGCGTATCCTGTATCTACCATGCTGCTTCCTGTTAACTTGAATTGATTATTTATTTCTCAAAGCTGAATCCCTTCTTGGTCTGAACCAGAGGAGGTCATTTTAAGGGAGGCAGTGTTATTTACTGAGTAGAGTACTGGGCTGGGATTCAGGAGACCTAGTTTCTATTCCCAGCTCAGCCACTGGCATGCTTGGGTGACCTTGGACATGTCATTTTGCCTCTGCGCCCCAGTTTCCCTTTATTTAAAAAAAAGGATAATGACACTGGCTCCTTTAAGAGCTTCTGATCAAAAGTGTCATATAATACAAAGCTCTTATTATTATTTATTAACATGTTGTTCTTCCTCTTCCTCCCATATTGATAAAATAGCAAGGTTTTATATGCTTATTGCTGCTATTTCTGAGGCAAACTCAATCTTCAGTTATCTCCATAAATTCCAGTCCTCAGTGTGAATGTCAGTTGGCACATGGTAGAGCTTTTTGAGGGCACTGTTGCATATGCCTGACTGAGGGGCAGAATATACCTGACTATGTATTATTTGAATAGCTGACTCAAATTAGAGACATGGAATGTAAATTTCTTCTTTTTTTTTTTACCTGTAGCTTCTAGTTATAATTTTTTAGATCATCAACTGCTCATCTGTTCATGCCAGTCATAGATCTAGGGATACAAAGGACAAAGACCAAATGGCTTTTTCTCATGTTCTTCTTTGCTTCATTTTCAGGGAATGACTAGCAGATTGCAACTAATGAGCTTCTTTGTGTATTCCAGAAACATACCGCTCGCAATATGCGTTTCAATGGTTATTGTCACAGTTGGCTATGTGTTAACAAATGTGGCTTATTTCACTACAATCAGCCCTGAGGAACTGCTAAATTCAAAGGCCGTGGCAGTGGTAAGTTATGGAGGAAAAATACAAATGTATAGATCTGGCTACAGTTAAAGTGGATCTGCTGTTGTTAAAGTTGGTCATTTCCCCCTGAAAATAAGAATAAAAAAAATGGGAAACTTACAATGAAGCTACACAAAAAAACCCTTATAAGGCCCCAAGTTAGCAAAGCACTTTAAACATGGGCTTAAGTCTCATTGCCTTTTACTGGATTCCTTATTGATGCATAGGGATGAATTTAAACTTATGCATAGCATTAGACCATCCCTATTCAGCTGACTTTTTAGAGTTGCTGGGACTTAAGTGCATGCTTAAGTACGTGTTTAAGTGTTTTGCTAAACTGTGGTGGTGTCAATTATTTTTGTGGCATCTGTCTTGCAATAAACAAGTGTAAATCCACATATCAATATTGATACAACTAAGGGTTTTTTCAATAGGAGAATCTGAACACCCTGTTTTCAAGTGACTAATTCTGTAACATATAAAATCTAGCAGCAGAATATTTTGTGGGACCACAGAAAATCAAGGGCAGCACCTGTGTACGCCTTCACACCATGAGGATAAGAAACAAAACTCTTATGGTAATGACCTAGGAGAGTGAGATGTGACTGGGTGTATAGACTGTAGGATGACAGAAGCTCAGTATGGTGATCATTGTACAAAATATTATGAATGTTTGTATATGTATGACGAATGTGGATTAGACAGATTCTCCTTCATAGAATGTAAATGAATAGTCAACAGCTGACGGTATTTAAAACAAATATATAGGGGCAGATTCTACCCCTCTTCCATGAAGTAGTACCTTAACTGATAAGTAGCCACACTGAAATAAGGCTCTGCTGTCTGAATAAAGTGCTACCTACTGAGTATGAGTGGGAGACTCTTGCCCACAGTAAGTTGGATCCCACTAGTGAAGAGAAAATGACAAATGTGCAGTACAATGTCACAGAAAGTTATAGAATGGGATCTTGTAGAAACTCTTATTTTTTTCTGTTAATTCATGTTGCTCTCTTTTACTAGACCTTTGCTGAACGATTAATGGGAAATTTTTCATTAGCCGTTCCAATATTTGTTGCCCTTTCCTGCTTTGGCTCTATGAATGGTGGCATCTTTGCAGTTTCCAGGTGAGAAGATCCAGGAATTATTGGAGTGGGTGGGGGAGTTGGGTAAGAACATAAGAATGGCCATATTGGGTCAGACCAAAGGTCCATCTAGCCCAGTTTCCTGTCTTCCAACAGTGGCCAATTGCCAGGTACCCCAGAGAGAATGAACAGAACAGGTAATCATCAAGTGATCCATCCCGTCGCCCATTCCCAGCTTCTGGCAAACAGAGGCTAGGGAAACCATCCCTGCCCATCCTGGCTAATAGCCATTGATGGACCTATCCTCCATGAACTTATCTAGTTCTTTTTTGAACTAGTTAAGGAATGACTCAAAACCAAGGAGGACAAATGAAACCAGGTTTAATTCCTTTAAATATCAGGACAGGTTGACTGCAATAGTCTTTATGACTTTTGTCATGTTTGGCATTACTATCACATTGCTAAAACCCTGTGAATTGCTTTAAAAAAATCCCTTTTAATGTAATACCTAATGGATTGATGCTTTATTTCTATGAGATACTGTAAATGTGGGAAAACACTAATATTAACTTCTTGTAAAGACTGATTGGGATGGGAAATGGTTAAAAGTCTTTTGCTTTGGTTTCTGAGTATCGGCTTCTGACATCTTTTAAAATCTGAATGTCTTCAATAAAAATAAGTAGAGCTGCTGAGGATAACTTTGAATGTGTTCTGCATCTCTAGTGAGCTGCTTTGACTTTTCTTTATAATGAGTGTATTTAAAGTCTGTCTGCATTTACTTCCCACCAGGATGTTCTACGTTGCATCCCGTGAGGGTCACCTTCCAGAAATTCTCTCCATGATTCATGTCCGCAAGCACACTCCTCTGCCAGCTGTCATTGTTTTGGTAAATCATATAAACAAATGTTCCTGCACAAGATTGTGTATTACAGGCTTGCACGGGAGGATTCAAGCAGAACTTGGGCACTGCTGGAGTCTCATTTATTTATTTATTTATATTTTGGGGTTTGGTGAGGGGCAGAGGAATGTAGGCACTGAAGTGATCTATTCTAGTGCCTCCTCCTCTGTGTTTCTGATGGTAGCACTTAAGTCTCAGAGGCTGCTACCTAAATCCTGTCTCATTACAATTTATTTCTAAGGATTTGGAAGGTTGAAAGAAAGTGATTAGTTGGGCCCCTTTCAGTGACATGAATTCTCATAGAAAAGGAAGTAGAGAAATAAAACTCAAATTCACTTAATTGGAAGCGTAGCTAAACAGTAGTGTCTGAGAGCACCCTAATGTGAAAAATGCAAACAATGATACACAAAGGTAATGTAGGAGAGGGGAGCCCTGAGTAGTGCAGTGATTGCTTTTTAATCTTTGTGAGAACGTGTCTGAAAAGGTGGGTAACAGAAACAATTGTGAAAGGGCTATGAGAAGAACGGAAAAGCACAAGGTAGTATAGTGATGGGCCAGTTACCAATTCCTAAGACAGACTCACAGCTAAACATTGCCTCTGTGTTCATATTGAAGACTAATTTATACAGTAAAGCATTAGGAAAAAAGAAGAGCAGTAACTCAGGCCCTAATTTTCAAACTCAGTTGCCTAATGTTATATCTGTAAATACATTTCCATTTAGGGCTCAATCTTCTGTGGGGATTGTGGGGATTCAGCACCTCTCAGCATCAGGCCCTGAGGAACCAATGGCCCTGCTTCAGATGGCTTGACCCTTGTATGCATGTGCAGTCCCACTGACATGAGTGGGGCTCCATGTTGGTGTAGGGAGTCTGCTGATCCAATCAGATTGCAGGATTTGGACCTAAATCAACACTTACAATAGGTGCCTAAATACTCACTTTGGATGTGCACATATCAGTTTAAGGGTCTGTCTACACTGCAGTGAGACACAGGTGTGGTTATAGCATGTGGTGACATACCCAAGCTAACTTTAGTCTAGCTAGCACAAGTGCTAATAGCAATGGAGCTCAGCAGGATGGGCTAGCTACCTGATTACAAGCCCGCTAGCGAGGCTGGATACATATTATGCTGGCTCCCATGCTGCCACTGTTATTGGTACCTGCGCTAGCGAGATTAAAGCTAGCTCAGGTATGTCTCCATGTGCTGCACTCACACATCCAATTGCAGTGTAGCCATACACTAAATGTTTAATTTTCAATTTGTTCATCTAAATTTAGGTGCCCAAGTTTGAAAATTGGATTCCCTAATTGGAGGTGGGGCGGGGGGGGGAGGGGGGCAGAATGTTTTAATGTATTTGTTTTACCCTGCAATATTCCATTTGTTTTGCTTTATATTTTACTGAATCTTTTGTGACTTACATTTCTATTTAGCACATGGCACAGTGCAGCTTTCCTGAGTTCACTTTTATTGTGCTAGTAGCAGTTACACACGCTACTTTTCCTTCTAGAAGCAGCATGCTTCTATATGAAGATGGTTTTTATGCAGTCTTTCCTATTGCTCATGCCATCTTAGATATAAGTGCAGTTGTTACGAAGATATTTTCTGCCCTGACCCTTAGCGTCTCTGCATTTTCCTGTTGTGTGTTATGCAGAGGGCTGAGCTTGTTTATGGGAGAGGAGGAAAGTGAGCACATTCAATGCTCAACGCTCAGAACACAAAGTGAAGAAAGGAAGATATTGCTTATTACATGCCTGCTTATTTGTGGCTAGATGTGCATATAACAAGCCTAAGTAACCATGTGATCCTATTTGTAGCCTTTTTTGTGTCTTACCCCTATTTCTCTCCTCCACCATTGGTTGCCCTGCGTTGCAGCATCATGCTTAAAGTTAGATTTTAAGGGGGCAGGGTCTATGGGTGAAATCCTGGCCCCATTGAAGTCAAAGGCCAAATTCCCATTGATTTCAGTGGGGTGAGGATTTTATCCTGTATCTTTTGTTTGTAAAAAACTAGCACATTTGGGGCACTGTGGAAATCAAAATGGACTGGAAGTCAAAGGGGGTGCTCAGTGGGGTAAGCCCCGTGTTTGAAATATTTACACTCCCTGTCCAAATCCCAGATAGGTCTTTATTGCCAAAAATCTATGAGTGTTGTTTTGTTTTTCAGTGGAAAAAACTAACACAAGATAATTATCTCACTGTAAAATCCTAGTGGAGACAAGGTAGAGGTAATTTTTATCACAATTTAGCTAGGCAAGGCCAGCCCTGCATGCCCCCACCTCCCACCCAGGGTTGACCTTGCCTTGCTACATCTCAGTAAAAACTACACAGCCTGTCTCCACTAGGATTTTTCACTTTTTTTTGTTTGGCAGTGAACACATAGCCTATAGCAAGGTTGACCTAGCCCTTCATTCCAAAAAGTACAAATTGGCTGTGCCTTTTGAATTAGACCATAAAAACTGAGAGCTGGTTTTCACTAGACATTCTTACCTTACGTTATTGTGATACTTAACATGCTTGTAAAAGCGAGTGTGGACAATCCCCAGCCATTTGATCCAGGCTATAAATGTTTATTCTTTAACTAGGCTGATCCCTCTGATTTAAAAAAAAAAAGTTTGTAGTCCAGAACAAATGTGTGTGGAGTTTCCACACTAGTCTTTACAAATATGTTAGGAACTGCAAGTTTAATTGACTGCCAAAGTGCAAAAGTCTAGTTTAGACATAACCTGAGTTCCTGTGTGCTCTGTGTAGACATTAAAGATCTCAGGGCACTTCTCATAAGGGTAGGGGTTTGTCCTGGCGTTAACCGAAATTTCCCCTTCCCCTGCTGTGTACATCCCTTCTGTGTGACAATTAGCTGCTGTTCTCCACTCCAGAGGTGGTTGCATTTCAGAGGTGCAGTATGTGTGTAATTTGTGATTGGTTATGGGACGAAAGTCATACTATAAATACATGATGATGATATAAATAAAAGAAGTTGGTGCATTAAGTCTCTCTTATGCTCTGAATTTCTTTTGCAGCACCCTCTAACAATGATAATGCTCTTCACTGGGGATCTGTACAGCCTCCTGAACTTCCTCAGTTTTGCCAGGTGGCTTTTTATTGGACTGGTAGTTATTGGGCTGATTTATCTCAGATATAAACGTCCTGATATGCCTCGTCCTTTCAAGGTAACTTCAGCAATCTGACTGTTTTTACATAAGTCTCTCTCCCTGTACTTAACCCTCCCCTAGTCCACAGCCTGATGATAAGGGAACAGATATTCTGGAGTAAAATGTTAACTGCTTGCAGGCAACCGATGTTAACAGAACTGATTCTTTTACTGTAGTTTAAATGTTTAACTTTAGAATTCCCAGCTTGTTTTTCTACAAGATCTCTGATGAAGAGCAAAAATATTTATCTAGCCACGTTTCTCTGCAGAGAAGGAGAAGTCTTTCTTGTTCACTGTTGATGGGGTTTGGGGAGAAGCAGTTGTGTATATATATATTTAGGTTCATGTGTGAAAGTGAAGGTGTTTGATCAATTTTGCTCACACTCACACCGTGTTGAGGAAGTAAGCTAGTAGGTTCTGACTGGTCTGTAATCTAACAAACTATGTGAAGATGCCTCCTAATTGTACACAACTGTGTATCTTTCAAACTGCCAGTATTTGGGGGGCATTGCAGCTGGGCCTCAATCTGGCCTCTGTTTTGCAGGCCCAAACAACGTCATTCACATTTTTGCAACCAGAAATGTCAGGAACAAAAACTGGTAGTTAGACATCAAGGGGGTATTTTTTTTATTTTTATTTTCCTAATCTCTCTGCAGAGCCTTATTTGGCATTAATCACCAATTTCAGGTACAAACAGGTCATTAGATATTAAGTGACTGAGATTTGTGCCCACAATTTCACACAGTTATTTTTGATCACTAAATTGCACCCAGAAAAATTGCTCAAAATCTGGCCTAGTAATTATTCAGCCTTGATTCTGCCACCCTTATTTATATTAAGTAGTACCTTACTATGTGAATATTCCCAGTGAGGTTACTTGTATAGCAAGATAGTACTTAGCATGAGTAAGAGTAGCAAAAATCTATCCATATTTAAATATGGGGAAGAAACTTAACTTAGAAAATAATTTGCTTTGTTGCATTCTTTTAGGCATATAAATGAAGGGCAGCAGCTTAGCACATTTCTCTGTGATTTCTTTTTTACAACACTTTGACAGGGTACAATAGAGAATTGGTAATGTCTAAAGGCAAGAGGATCATCTCTTGAGAATTTTCCATTACACCAGGCATCTAGTTAGCAGCACCATCAGGCACCTCCTTCAAAGAGGTGAAAAGACAGTTTACATCATCACCCTCAAAAGTTGAGAGAATTAATTGCTATTTTTTCTGTTTTCAGAATGACACTGATAAGATAATCAGTCATGCTGTCAGAAGCACAATACTTCTTCAGTACCTGTCAGTTACCTAATGCTATCAAATATATTTTATCTGTGGTCAAATGACAATTAACTTGTGCTCCTCCAGCCACATTTTGTTTTGTACCTTAGGATGGATATCAGTATGTACTTAATGATTTTAAAAGGCAGCTGGCGACTTGAGTGCTTTGCTTTATTTTAAAATAGAGTGTAATAGGTAATTATCAAAGAGGAAATCTTTACTATAGTTAGTGCTGCTTGTCTAATAGAGGACTAGAGAAAGGACTTTTGTAATGTAGCATATTTACAACCCTTACATTTTAAAGGATGTAAAGTGCTGTGGTGTTTTAGTGTGTAATTAAGAGACTGCTGTAGAACTTACTGCATAACACTGTATTTAATTTATATTCTTTAGTTACTCACATTTCAAAGGCATGTTCCAAAACACCAGTATTTCTGCAGAACCATAGTGTGCTGCTGTGTTTTATCCAATTTACATTTCATGGAACATTAAATACCAGTGTCATTCGATAACCAAGGTCAGTGGAAAGTAATAACTTTTTTTTTTTTTTTTTTGGCCTGTGTTTCAGGTGCCGCTATTTATTCCAGCTTTGTTTTCCTTCACCTGCCTCTTCATGGTTGCACTGTCACTTTACTCTGATCCTGTGAATACAGGAATAGGCTTTGCAATAACCCTGACTGGTGTCCCCGCCTACTACCTCTTTATCATATGGGACAAGAAGCCAAGATGGTTCAGAAGGCTCTTAGGTAAGTCCACATTAATGTGGGACTCTTCCCTCTCTCTCTGAACTTCTCAGTCAATCCCTGTAATGGGGTTTCCATTTCCAAAACACTCTCTCATAGCATGGGGTGGCCCTCATCACCGTGCCTCAGTTCCCCCTTGTTAATACTTCTCAAAAACTCCACAGCCCAGTTTAGCTGCTGCAGTGATTTGGCCCTGCAGCTAAGTAATTAACAAAAATGCCGCCCCTTCCAGGCTATACAAATACAAACATAAACACAAAGCCAGAGTCGTCGTGCCAATTTCAAACTGTGCCCAGCCCCTTCTTTCTTAGGGTCTGGTCCAATTTTAATAACTCATACAATTTGACACACCTCAACCTTCAGCTCTTCCCAAGCTCTTTCCCGTTTTCTCCCTCTTAGTCCCTCTAATAAGCAGCAACTCCCAAGACTTGTTTCTTTTCTGGAGGCCTCCCTTCTCTTTCCATCTCCCCTCTGGCATCTGACTATCCAGGCTTCTCCCTTATCTATTCCAGAGGCCTGATTGAGTCATATGACCCATTTTCCCCTGGGGTGGCAAGTTAAGCATGTCACAGATCGAGCTGAGACCCAACTCCCCTTAAAGGGTCAGACACATGGTGATAATCCCCAAACTGGAAAGTCCTTTTAATTCTTGTCACCACTCTGTTCCAGGGACAGCAGAGGCACTTGCTTTTCACTCAAATGCTGTAACCATTGTTCCACCAGTTAAACTAAACTCCAGCTAATTAAATGGCCATGTCTGCAGCAAACTCATTCTTTAAACCAATCGGACAGCAAGCATTTTTTAAACACGACATTTCAGATTACTGAACCCCTGTGCACCCGCTACACAGGTATCTGATCCCAGTTAAGTTACTGACCTTCTTCCTACAGTCATTTGCCTGTTCTAATAGATTAAATGTTTCCTTGAGAGGACAACAGCTTCTGACAACTAAAACATTGTCCTGAACGTAGGCCTGATTCTGCACTTGCTACTCAAACCAAACACCTATGGGCCGCCGTAGGACTTTGTTTCAAGTAAGGCATGCTGGAATCAAATCCTTCATTAAAACGGATCCTAGATGGTGACGTGATTCTTAATGGCTATTAAAAAGCAAAGTTATGAGATAAAATGCTCTATATTTGACATATTGTCATAATGGTTGTTTACATCTTTTCTGTGAATGACTTCCAACATATTTTCCTGAAGTAAATTAGCTGTAATTTTTTTTACATCTGAATTTAATTGATGAAAATTGTTTATATACTATTTATGGAATTTTTTTCAAAAACTTGTGAAACTTTTGATGTGTTAGAGAAGAGCTGTCTGAAGTTCTTTTGATTAGAGAGAAAAAACAGTACAGTTAATTTAAAAAAAAAGCTGCCCCACTTCTTTTTATTTTTGTTACTCAGCCCTTTTTTTGTGTAGTTATATCATGAGACAGTTTTCAGTGCAGACAGAAATATAGGCAAGATCTCCTAAGAGATCTGAGAAATGGTGGGTAATTTGTTAAACAAAACTGGGTGAAAAGCTTGCCTTATGCTGCAGACACTTTGTGAAAGCTAGAGATTTCAATAGAAGTTGGCTTTCCCACTACAGTTTATTAAAATAAAAAATCAAGGGCTCTCCCCAGCTCCACACCACTGGGCTTTACTGGACCTTTAAAATGAGCTTGTCCTAATAAAGTAGCACAAGAGCCTTGTGTGCATGCAGCATGTACTTCTGCCAATGCCAGGCGAGTTTGTGCCTCCCAGCAGCAATTAACCAGCCCTATTCTGAGTAGGAGATGTCCACATTAGTTTATGATTTCTCTGGCTTGACATTTCGGAACTAGAAAATATTTTCTTAATAAACCAACAATATTTGTTTGCATTTTCTGGTGAGAAGCTCTGAGGATTTGCAACATAGTTACTTGAAACTCTGTGGCCACAGGATGCCAGTGTTGAACTACATTACTCAGGTGAAAGGAAAATATTCTCTTTAAGGGAGATTGGATATACATTAAGCCTTTTCTACTAGCTGTGACAGTGTGGCTGATTCTTCTAGCCCTTTGGAGAACACCGGATCCTCATGCAGGAAATCAAGCCAGATGCCTGTGTAACACATACAGACACACAGTGCTGGCTCAGAGGGGAAAGCAGCAGACACCTGTCAATATGGGGGAAACAGCTTGTTCAGTTTCCCTGTGTTATTCCTATAGTAACAATAGTAGTTAGAGAAAACTGATGCTGACAGTTTTGAGGTGGGGAGGAGGTGATAACCCACTCATTAAATAAACAGCTTTGTTTCAGAGTAGGCAGTGAGAAATATCCCTGGAGTCATTTTTTAAAAATTATATTACTTTGTAGGAGTTGATACTGCTGCACTGTAGAGACCAAAGAGCATTTTTCACATGTACTATTTCAGGATAAGTCTATTTAGGATGCTTCTCTGAGATCTGAATAATGTATTTAGCTGATCTCCCACAGAGACTGCAACATGAGCATTCATCTTACTTATCAAGTTACCATATTTCATAAAAATAACTTCACTTACTGTGAAGTTAATATGCCCGGCCAATGCAGGTAGCCAGAGAGATGTTTGAGTTCACCCCCTCCCACCTCTCTCTCTCACTCACTCCGAAATGGCTTTTAATCTTGCACCAGGCAGTTAATATTTCACTAGTATTAGACACCTGTGAGACATAGTTTTACCCATTGTGCTTGGGCAAATCATATTTGCACCTGGCTGTTTTCTCACCTTTTACAGAATTAACCTGAAACCAAAGATCCAAGAAAAGGGGCACCTACAAAAGTAGATCAATAATGAAAAGAATGTAACAGAGATCAGAGGTGGACCTGAGCCAAAACACATGAATTTGGGAATGTTTGTTACACAGCCCTAAATCTGGATCCAATGTTTACCAGTGCCCTGTCTCTTTGGCCTGGTCTACACTACGGGATTAATTCTGATTTAGCAGCGTTAATTCGAATTAACCCTTCACCCATCCACACTACAGAGCCATTTAGTTCGAATTAAAGGGCGCTTTAAATCGATTTCTGTACTCCACCTCGACGAGCGGAGTAGCGCCAAAATCGATTTTGTTAATTCGAATTAGGGTTAGTGTGGCCGCACACCACCGAATTAATGTGGTTAAAATAAATGGGGTAGTGTGGCCGCACACCACCGAATTAATGTGGTTAAAAACCGAATTAATGTGCTTAGTGTGGCCGCGCACAATCGAATTTATACAACCTGTTTCCCAAATTCGAATTATCTAAATTCGGATTAATCCCGTAGTGTAGACATACCCTTTATAATGGGCTGAGCATCCCCCAACCTTTGAGGAGTTTAAAATTCAGCAATGGCTCTGAATGTTGAGGGCTGAGCCCATATCAGGGTAGAGATATGCTGTACATATAAAATCCATCCATTTCTTTAACTGCTATTTCCAGACATCAGAGGGTGCCACTTGCCCATTCAAGGTGTAGCATGATATGTTCAGTGCCGCTCTCCTTGTTGAGTTAATGAGGTTGGGCTCCACAAGAATTCATCTCCGCTTTATGCTAGAGAGCAGCAGCAGGTCCCTTGTCCTGTCGTCTACATGTCCAGTAAATCACTGCTTTTACTGAGAGGTTTCTTTTCCATTCCCAGCCTTTACCCTGTGGTTATAGATAACAACTCCGAGCTCCTATGAAGGAGGTCCAGATGCCAATGAGCCTGACTTTCATTTATGCTGAGTGTCCTTTAAACTGCCCTGGAAGCATAAAAAGGGCTTTACAATGGATACAAATATAACTTGTGGTGCCAGAGTGGTATAAAGAGGGTCTTAGTGTAAATGAGAATCAGGCCCAATACACCGCTACCTCGATATAACGTGACCCGATATAAAACTAATTCAGATATAACGCGGTAAAGCAGTGCTCCGGGAGGGGGGGCGGGGGGCGGGGCTGCGCACTCCGGTGGCTCAAAGCAAGTTCAATATAATGCGGTTTCACCTATAATGCGGTAAGATTTTTTGGTGTTATATCGAGGTAGAGGTGTATCTCTAGCCACTGCTGCTTAAAGCACACAAGTACCATGGGTGTTTCAGTGCTTGCAGTTTCTCACTTCCATAATCCAGACTACAACGCAAAGTATTTCTTCAGAAAAAACTCCTCACCTTAAATATTGTATTCAACCTCCGCCCCCCAAATAGAAGGGCAGAGAAGAAGAGCCATATATAGAGAGATTCTCCATTGTCTTGCACCCTGTGTCATTTACCAATGCAGGGTGAGTATAAAACACTAACAAGTCAGAATGGTAGTGTTTTACCCCCCATATTGCCCTCACTTTGCACTGGTGTAAATGACTACACAAGGTGCTGGGCAGTGGAGAATCAGGCCCTTGAGTGGCAAGGATGCCTTTTAGTTTAAGGTGAACTTTGAAGAAGAAGTGAATCTTTCCTAGGTATTCAATATTTATATGATTGGTGCCCACATATGAATCAACAGTGTAAACAGGCAAACCATTCAAAGGACAAATCCCACTAATCCCTGACTCTTCTCTTTAATAATAGCAAAGGTCACAAAGAAGAATATGAAATTGTTTCTAACTTGTAACATGTTTAAACCAGTACAGAGGCATTACATGCACATATTTAATACAGTTTATTTTGATCAAGCGGATTCTGACACAGAATATGGGTGCCTCATTCAGCATATTTGGGCCTTTATTGCAACATTAACATTGTTTGTTTGTGTTGAGCTGAACAACTGTGTAGAGAATTAACTCTCTAGAGGTAATGTCTAAATAGAAGTCTCTCCAACAAATAAGAACCCTTCTATACCTAGTAATTGTCCCTTTTTGGAACAGAGCTGAGCAAAATGTGGTTAGAAAGGGAACACAGTTGTAGGGCTCTTTAAATGAGACATTTTATGATGCTATGGTACATCTAAATACTTATGAACACATATCATTGGCGAGTTGAACAGCTCTTCTAGGAAAATCTTCCTTGATTGCTTCCCACATATCTCCAGTTTCTTTAATTTTCTCTTTGCAGACAGGGTAACTGAAACATTGCAAATCATCCTGGAAGTTGTCCCCTCGGATGATGGCTTGAAATCGTGATCACTTACATCCTAAAGAAGCAGGTGTTGCCTGAGCCTCCCATTTCAGCTTGGGTCATTGGGGTGGGGAGGTTTTTTCCCCTCCCTGGAAGTTCAGAGAATTACAAGAGCAAGTCACAGTTAAAATGAAGCCTGAAAAAGAATTGGTTACTAGAGCTGTAATTTTTTTTTTACATTCTCAAACTTTTGTACAAGGAGTTGGTATGTAGAAAGTACATCTGCTCTGTGCTGTAAAATAACAGAAGCCACAGACCATCTCATCTCTCTGGGAGAGTGGGGACAAGTAGAAAAAAAATGAAAAATCTCATTTTGTAGCAAATCTTAGGTTCTTCAAATTGGGGATTTTACTGCATTGTCAATGAACATTTGTTCCAGAAATGTTTTTGTAATCAGATATACTGTGAACAGTGTATCCTGCACCCTGCTCATGAAGAACCTAGCCTTCACTGAAGAGAAGGGCAAGGTAAAGCTCCTTAGCTAAAAGTTTGGGTCAACATTGTTCTCTCTCTCCCTCCATTCTTCACCCATATCTTACTTCTCTTGTCTCAACTGAAGCAGCACATCAGTTCCCCACATACAAACAGGGTGACTTCACCCACTTTTGTGGTGGCCTAGTAGGACTGCTAAATTTCCTGCATTTTTTTCAATAGAGTAATTGAAAATAGATTCTGATATTTAATATTGATTTTCTGCTAAAGGGGAGGCAAATTTTAGGTTTGAGGCATAATTTGATGCATTTGAAACGTTTCGACTGGTTCTGCCAGTATTCCATAGTATATGTATAAGAAATCTCTCAGTCCAGTAAATGCTTTCAAATCAGTCGAGACATTTAAAATTCAACCACTGAACATATATGGATATTTGTAGTCCAGGAAAATGTGGCTCTGCAGTCCTCATTTAGGCAAAGCTCCCATTAAAGTCAATAACAGTTGGTTAACAGATGTGATTGGAAGTACCACCAGTTATGAAATCAATGGGAATTTTGTCCAAGGAAGGACAGCTGTTCTGGGATAAGCATAATAAATGAAAGATGAATTAGAGAAGTTTTGGAATGTTGAATTGGATATGTACACAAACTGCGGGATGTTTTCTTAAACACATACTGAGTTCTTATGCCTTGAAATCTCAGCAAACGATGTTCTCCTACAAAACCTAATTCCTGGTTCCCAGTTTCAACTGAAACTAGAAATTAGGGAGGAAATTGGGTTGCAAAAATTGAAGGCAAAACTTGGTTCAGAATCAAAACATTGTGGTGTTTTGTTTTTTTCAGTTTGTGATTTGGGTTAAGGTGTGGCTCAGTTGTGACTTAGCTTGCCCTTTCCTATTAATACTTTGCACAATAGGTGAACACTGAAATATTTTAAATGCTCAAGAAAGTGGTTCTATATTTCAAAGACTACTCCAGCCTTAGGATAAGATGTTACTGTTAATATGTTAGAAAAAAACGTAATTAAATATTTAACGACTACTTTAAAAACTGTTGCCTATTAGAAGATAAATTATTTCTTCCAAACCTTCATGAAACAGACATAAATCTTTTAATTTCTAAATATTGAGGAAAACACTAGAACTGTCGAAACTTCTGCAGTTAAAGGGATGCTGTCAATCTGAAGTAATCAATTTTAAAAAGAAGAGGTTTAAAGTCTGTTCACTGCACATGCTTCTGAGGTCTCCTGCTAATTTTTGTGGTTTTACAATCACATTTTCCTGTTTTTTGTGTGCAGTTTTTTTCTCCTGTGTTTGTATGAAAGACCCACATAAACAGGTAAGATGCAGTAATGACTAGATTGTGTGCAGTTAGTGTTACTGTTTCCTCTAAGTGCAGTCAAATGAACAAAGTAAATAGAGAGGACAATATTTTTCCTCTGATCTCTTTGTTATAATAACCTTAAGTATTGTTTGAAACTACAATTGACAAATATTTTCAGATGAATTTTTAAGTTGACTAGGTCCCTTTAAGTTTACTATAGTATTATTTTCATTTTCTTGTTACAGAGATTGAAATTTAGAAGTGTTAAGAGAGCCTGTTTCAACTGTCGCTTTTCAGTAGCATTAGTTTCACACAAGCAGTTACTTTGTCCTAAGAGAAATCATTTAATTTACTGCAATTGTATATTTAAAAGAAGAAAAATAACTTGTAAAATAGCATAATGATTTTTAAAATGGCACACAGGTGCTTATGATTCTAATTAATGATTCAATTCCATGAATCTATACAATATTAATGCAAAAATATTTTAATCAGACATCCATTGAGTTACAAAAAGTCAGAACTAAAGACATATATTGGGTCCTGAAGCAATGGGTATGACTGCACAAAGCATAGGAAGTAGACAATATAAAGAAATCCTTGGAATGCTGCTTTTGACCTTTTCTAAGATGTCATCTTCAAGTCCTTCAAGAAAGATCCCCTAAAATAGCATGTTAAACCTATGTTGTCATTTTTCTCATTTCGGGCCAATCCTGAACCCATTTAAAGCAATGGAACTAGTATTGTGGTAAGGATTTGCATCATACTATTACTAGTGTGGATAAGAATCAGAACCTTAAACTTTTATCCTCCTTTTTTTACCCTCAAACCTCTTTACCAACCAGCTACTATCAAAACACCTCTTGCTAGGAAGATGGGAGGTTTTTTCTTTCTAGTGTTGGTCTTTTCAGACTCTGTCTGGTATTCCCTATGCAGGCAGAACTCCCACTGAAGTCAATGAATGAAAATTTTTTCAGTGTAGAGACTTCAAGGAAGATACTGAGTTGCATCCCATAGAGGCACAGCATATAGCTCGCAGCCTAGGGAAAGGGGGGACCACGGTGATGGTAAACCACCTTTGCACCCGCTCTATTCCAGATTTCTCTGGGGGCGGAAATGGCCCTGGAGGCATGTTTAAGATACAGCAGTCTGCCCACAGCTGCCTATGGGCACCAGGGTCATCCAGAATTTCTGCAGTGCTGCATGCTGCAGGTCCACCCCTGACATGCCCCTCCCATCCCTAGCCTCCCGCCGTCTGTCAGGACCTTGTGAAGGGGTTCTCATATAACAGCCTGAAGCTGTCTTACTAAATTCATGCACTGGGGATATTCTCCCCTGTTCAGATCCAGGGCTTGCAGAGCCCCTTTTTATGCTGTTCCTTCACCCAGGATGCAGGAGCTGGACAGGGTGTGAGAATCTCACCCTTCTAGAGTAGGCCATTAGGGCCTGAGCACCATGTGTTTTTGTTTACACCGATGCAAAGTCTGTATAAATCACTACCAGATCAGAACAGCAGTGCTTTACTCTTGCTTTGCACAGACGTAAATGATTACATGGATACAGGCAATGAAGAATCACCTTATATTTCAAGCCGTGACTAGCAGCTGCAAAATCTTAATCTGCTCTGTGATACTACCTCAGTGCAGGGGGCTGGATTAGATGACCTCTTGAGGTAGCTTTCAGCCCTACATTTTTATGATCACTTAGAGTGCATTAATCAGGAGAGGAAGTATGTGGAGGTTAATGTCAATTATGAATATCTGCATGTTATTTATTGCTGCATTGCCTCCAGATAATGTGGTGCCAAAAGTCCCCAGTCAAGGATCAGGGTCTCATTGTACTAAGCATTGTTCAAACACACAACTATAAGATGGTGCCTACCCCAAACAACTTACAGTCTGAGTATAGCAATGTATGTGACCGGTGCTAAAATTCTAAGATAAGGGCCATATAAATTTCTAAAGAGATTATGTAGCTACTACCACCATCTATGAGTAGTTATAACTTCTAATATAGCATAGAGAGAAGAGGCTCAGGAAAGATCTGGTTTTTATTAGCTAGTTTTACAGAAAATAGTGAGTCCGTATTTTAAATGAAAAAACAGATTATTTCCAAATTTTTAAAATCAGTTTGCGTGTGTATATGGAATCCCTCATTCACATCTAAATATTGTTACTACAGAACTGTGAATGTTTATAAATGTTGACAAGATGCTAAGATACATTTTATCTGTGTAAACATGCAACATTGTAGCATTTTTCTGAAATAAATGTAAAATCCAATTTCTATATATTTTCTAAATACCTAACACCACTTATGCAACCAAAATATTGATTGCAACATAGCTTACGTATATGTGCAGTTCCAAAAGCATATACAGGTCTGTCGCATCTTAGGCGCATTTAACATGTGCGATTTCAGCTTTACGCGGTCGGCAAAAACAAAACAAAAAAAAGAGAAAAATAACAATTTAAATACTGTTTCAGTAGTGCGAGCGATTCCGCCCGCCATTACACTCAATGTAATTTTGACTATACGCGATTTTCGCTTTAGGCGCTGACTGCGGAACGTAACCCCAGCGTAAGATGAGACAGACCTGTAGTATATACTGTATATGTGTATATATTTCCATAATTCATGTATTCAAATTATATTTAATGAACAAACTTTAAATGCTAACAATGATGCTACTAGAAAAATGAAGTATCAGAGGGTTAGCCGTGTTAGTCTGGATCTGTAAAAGCAGCAAAGAGTCCTGTGGCACCTTATAGACTAACAGATGTATTGGAGCATGAGCTTTTGTGGGTGAATACCCACTTGCATCCAACGAAGTGGGTGTTCACCCATGAAAGCTCATGCTCCAATACGTCTGTTAGTCTATAAGGTGCCACAGGACTCTTTGCTGCTTTTAGAAAAATGAAAACATCTATGCTATATTTTTGTAAATACATAGAAATAATTTACTTTATGCACAGAGATTTTCAAATATTTTACTTTGATTTGTGCAGATCAAGTAATATCTTTTACTAATACCTAGTCCCAAAACCCATTTACAATTATCTGATATATAATCAGATATATATATATATGATTTGACAAGGGCCCAGCTGATATTAGCAGGAGTTGTGCCTGAGAAATAACTTCAAAACAAGGCACCAAATAATTATAGACAGTATAATAAAGGATTTGAAAGCATTTCCATTATAAACTCCATTTTGGCCTTACACATCATAAGATATATTTAATCTTGAGGGCTATAACTAGTCTGTACATATTTTTGTATACAAAATGTGGCATAAGTTTATTTTAACTGGAACCAGTAAAATTTTTTGAATTTTGTAACTTCAATGAAATTTCTTTTATTTTATTTTTTAATGGACACAAACATAGATGAACTTTTCCTGAAAACTTTCTCCTTTTTTTTTTTTGGTCACCAACTATGGACAAAGTTCACATTTTTAAAATTTTGTTGAAATTTTGCATTTTGAAAAAAATTGGAGTTTTGAATTTAGCAAAGGAAAAATATGTTTTTAAAAGTGATTCCCTCCCCCTCCAACTCCACACCTTTTAAAAAAACTTCTGGTTTCTTTTAATTTCAGAAAGAGGCAAAGAAATATAGCTCTTTTAGGTGGTTGTATGTGCTTGTTTGTTCTTAATTCCAAATGCAGATCATCCATAATTTTAACCATGAAGTTTCTAGTATTATTTTTTAAGGGGAAAGATTTTAAGTTATTTATGTTAGTATGATGGGTAGTTAATTTTCATAACGTGCAATGAGATGAAAGGGATTTTGCATATTATCTTATTACTTCATAATTTCCAATGCAAACACAGCCATTTTATTGGGATCTAGTCTAGCTTTGGTCAATAAGAATACAAGGAAAACAGGTGTTATGTATTTATGAAGCAGACATTCCAGCTAACAGATGTCATGGTTTCTGAAATGTCCATGTCAAACATTGTATCCAATGATCTTTACTTACTTATTTGAGTATTATATAGGGTTGGAATGGACTTAAGAGGTAGGTATAAGACATTTGATCTTGTTCAGTTCCTGTGCTTAGAAGTGGGTAGGACAGCTAGCTAAGAGCTAGAGCTGGGCACTGGAGGAATCAGCTTCCATTAAAGCATTAATGAAACAGAATAAGAGCAAGTAAAATCAGGCTAATGAATTTACTCTGGTGCTACTAAACGCAGTGGGGTCACTTCTGCAGCTATCGCATAGAATGAGTGTAATTCCAATGTAGACAGGCCAGTTTATGGCTAGTAAGGTTGTAATACACAGCCACGATTCTTCAGTAAGATGCCAAGAGCAGGCAGTGAAGTATACATGGTGTTCAGTGACTAGCAGAGTGTACACATTAGTAACTGGCAAGTGTAAGTGAACTGAGACTGAAGCACAGTCTTTCATGCTGAAGCAATTTTTGTGTCTATAACAGTGTCAGCACCAAACAACATTGGAATAGGCACATACAGGGCCACGGAACATAAACTGCTCACATGCTAGCTCATGGGCTGCAGCAGGCATTTAAATATAACCCCAATGTGCAGGCTGCCAGGAGCAGTATGTCCTGTGAGCTACAGGTAGATTATCCAATAGCCACACAGTCCTGGTGTGCCATCCCAATTGCCATAAGGCAGGCTTGGCTCCCAAGGAAGAAACAGAGACAGGAAGTGGTGCTAAGCGACAAGCAGAAGTAACTCTAGCACTGACGTGGACAAATAGTGGTCTAGGATAATGGAAAAGACATATTAGCAAACCCCACAGCATTCTCCAGTATCGACTGGTGCTGAGGGGACTGTCAGGCCTATTTTAGACAGTCTCAGAATAAGCTTTATCTTTCCCCCAGGGGAGATGGACACAGCATAGGTGTAATCCCATATGGTATATCAATTATTGATTTTGTTTATTTTATATAATACCTTCCATTGCCACTTGGACTGATCACTCTTAGGCCAGAGCACTCCCTTATATGCTGTTAGCATCTTACTGAACTTAGATTCCACTGCAGAATTGCCAGTAGGCATGTGGCTGGTGCAGATGACCTTTGCACCATCTTTGGTGTGTATTATATGGAAATGTACTATATGGAATATGGGTTGTCACCTATGCGTGTGCCCATCGTTTGCCGTATGTAAGCTGTGCTTGTTTTCACAGACTATGGAAGAACTGAGCCCAGTAATTTGTGGTCTGGCTTTCTGTTCAAGCATTTCTGGTGGCTAAAGCAGGGTTGATATGTTAGGACTATTGGGTTCACTGTAAGATAATGGCAAGATTTGGTATAGAGATGCCTAGATATGACGGCTGCTCCGCACAGCATGAAAGGTCACTTCTGCTTTATATGTTTATTGGAAGACTTCCCTGTGTTGTCTCACTCAGCTTGTTGTAGTGATGGTGTCTTGGTAACGGTTGGTCTTGCCTTAAATACCTTGCTACTGATGTTTAGATAAGACTTAATGAACTGACATTTGCATTTCTGACTTTCGTTCAGGACTCTGATTTTTTTTCTTTCAAACGTTGGGATATCTTTTGGCACAGGATATCTTAGCTGTCATGTCTGGCATGACTAGGGTGACCAGATGTCCCGATTTTATAGGGACAATCATGATTTTTGGTTCTTTTTTTTATATAGGCGCCTATTATCCCCCATCCCCTGTCCTGATTTTTCACGTTTGCTGTCTGGTCACCCTAGGCATGACAATTATGTCATGAAGCTGAACAATATTAATGATAATGTCATTTGACTTTATGCTTTGTGGTTGGGAGTTAGGGTTCCTCTGTAGACATTGGATCATACTTGATTTTTCTGTTCACCTAGTTTTTGTTAAAGTGCAATATATTAGCATGCTGACTTTGATTATAAATTTTTGCATTGTCTAATGGACAGTCTTGTTACCAAACTTTGCTAGTCCAGGACTGGATTTTGCTTGTATGTTTCTTTTTTGGCAAGGAACTCCAGGAAAGTATAACTACAGTTGACTTGCCAATTCCTGTTTACATTTTTTGGTCTTGTTTTTATTTAAAGGGAATTTAACTTAAAATATTTTAAGTTATTTTTTCCTTCAAGCACAATGGGGTGGGGATTTTTTTTGGTTCTTTTAAATGTCCCACACAGCTAAATATAGTACTCAATAAAGGCTTGTATTGCAAAAGAGCAGGGAGTTTCAATTAGCTTTAAAAACTTTATGACAAGAATGCTGACAATATTATGTTCAAAAACTGGCCTTTAATATTTTCAGTCTGAGGATCTAAAGTTGCTACAAAAACATCAGTAGTTAGGGCCAGTGCTCTGTCCCTATAACACATTCTTCTTGTGCATTCTCTCTCTCACATGGAGAGCTACAAAATTTTCCAGTGGGCAGGTGTTTCTTCATAGCTTTTCCCACTCCCAAGAATTCAGCTAGATCTTTGAAGTAGGAAAAAAAACCCTTCCCCACCCCCCAACCGCATTGCTTAATGTAGCCAGAATCTCACCACAGTGGTGTTGGAACAATTTTTAGAGTGGGGGTGCTGAAAGCCATTGAACAAAACTATAAACCCTTTATATGATGGAAACTACTTCAAGGCAGGGGGAGCTACCGCACCCCCAGCACCCCTAGTTCCAGAACCCTG
This sequence comes from Terrapene triunguis, assembly GCF_002925995.2. Classification (NCBI taxonomy): domain Eukaryota; kingdom Metazoa; phylum Chordata; order Testudines; family Emydidae; genus Terrapene; species Terrapene triunguis. The sequence continues at coordinate 14,485,820 of NW_020664417.1, read as the reverse complement.
TTTCACCATTTAGAATGAACACATCTGGAGGTGTATGTAGAGTAAATGAGCCTGAAGTAACAATACCCATAACACATTTCTGAGCCCACAGTGAACTCTATTAAAATGGATTAGATTCCTGAGTTCTAAGATGCAGTTGGTTTTTAAAACGAACAGTTATAATTGCATTTTAAAAGTGCTATAAAGATTTGTGTGATGAACTTTTTTCCATCAAATTATTGATTTGAGTATTACGACCTCAGGGATGGGAAGTATGGGTTTAAATGTTCTGGGACAATTTTTATTTTTTTCTGATGCCATTGGCTTTGCCTCAGGGAAAGCCATTTGAGGCAGTTTTAGCTGCCAGTAACTATCTGCGACTCAGTCATTACTGTGTAATTGGATCTAAAGTACATTGTATAATTTACTAGTAGCAAGCTTTGCTTGCCTAATTGTGGTATCCAGCTGACTTCTAGGGATACTAATAAATGCATATGAATAGCACAGTAGACTGAGAACTATATGGATGAGTGAATAAGTCTTGAAGTGAACTTGCTCTTTCTCAATCTCTGCACATTTAGTGGTTATAAAAGTATCAAAAAAGATCTTGGATTTAAGGTGAGCATAGTGCTTACAAAAGGTGCCAGATTGACACAGACAAACTGAGGTTCTTTAGACTGTGGATTTTTGTATGTTTCTCTTATTTTATACCTGACACAGCTGTTGTAAGAAAAATATGTACAGTTTTTATGGGTGTGATATCCATTGAATATGCAGCAAACATTTTAATCAGAATTTTCCCACTCCTGTAAATATGGAAACATTTTATTAGGGGCAAACACTGCAATCTTTAGAGCAAAGCCAGGTAGAAGCAATGAATTTTGTTGAATGTCATGGGCATTATTTACTCATTTACAGGCTTGCTGTTAGAATCTCAGCAGCTGTTTTATTGGAAAACTGCTATGTGCTTCTTTCAAATTGAGCCTTTGCATCAGGCTACATTGTTTACAATCTGTGCTGTTCTATTTCTTTCTCCTACATTCTCAAGTTGCACCCTGACTTCACTTGAAGATTACGAGTATCTATCCAGGGAAAACATCTCCTTTTAGTGGCTCTACTGCAAGTGAACATTTTATGAGATCTGCATTTAGTTTAAACCTGTGCACCTACCTCCTATATTGTTTAAACATTTTCCAGCAGATAACAGATACCAGCTGAAATAGTGGTTTTTTCCAAACTAAAATATTCCTGACTTTCACATAACTACATGATTTCCAGAACTTCCATAGCAACTTTTCCCCAGATATTGCAAACAGAGGCTAAGACTTCCACTACCAAGCCTCTGAAGAGTATCTTGCGTGTGTTGCTACATTTCTAATTCATTGCCAATGCTAACCCATTTCATTTATGAAAGATACAAAAACAAGTATAGACCCCAGCCTCGTTTTTGCCACTTACACACACTAATTTCTAAAAGTGCATTAGGAAATTAGGAAATACTAAAACTGTAGTTATGGTCACATTTTTAAAATGAGCTTCTTCATCTAGGCATGGATAGTATTGTATTTGCACATGCAAAATGGGCAGTTGTGTGCATAACATCCAATTTGCGGGCTCAGCCTTGCATTTAGACCTAGCTAACTATTTGCATGTGGAAATGTAGGGTTTGGTGCATTGTCTCAGGCATGTTTTCAAATATCATGGACTGCACTGGAGAAATTTTCCCTTCATTTTTAAGGGGAAAGGTTTAGAATTTTTTGAGACTGGGGGCATTGCATTCAGTATTTTTGAATCTTTCAGGTGTTCTGACTATAGGCTGCTTGGGGCAGGGAAAGACGTTTCTAGGGAGGTCTCGCTATATTTTTAGGTGACATACTGCATAGTGAAACTCCATATTCATAAATTACCTTGCTGCTGTTCATATTTCATAGCTCTGTTAGCTACTTTATGTGCCAGATATATAAAAATAAATCATTAAATGCCATGAGATATGATGTTTGTTCTACATGCAACAGCACACCAATGAACAAAACGGCAGCAGTTTTTACTGATGCTAACGTCTAGCTACCTGGGATTTTATAATAAATATGAATCAGAAAAAGGCAGGATAAATCAGTTCCTGTACTGTCAGCTTGGCAGAGATGATTTATCTTACCTTTCTGACAAGGCTGGATTTGACTGCAAACCTCATACAGCTTGGCTTCTGCTTCAGATCACGCAAAGGCATTCCAGATGATGAAAAGCAGGGTAGCTTAGAAAATAGCATGTAGTGTTGCCATATTTATATGGCAATATGTGAACTCTGAAGTGCTTTAGATTGTATCTCATGATAATTATTACATCTTACAATGAATCTACCTGAACCCATTTAAATTCCTTAACCCATATTTAAAACAAAAACAGTGTTCAAGTTTTTTCCCAAAATCTAAAATAATGTTTAGAGCAATCCAGTAGATGGGAAATATAAAGCTTTATCTAAAGTGGACATGTGGGTGATAAAATGCCCATTGCCCATGTTCACCTATGTCACTACTTTTAGAAATGAAATGGCATTACCCACTGGGTACATAGTGAGGTGGAAGCACAGCACTCCTTCTACCTGTTATTTAGAGATACTTTTCTAGGTGGGTAAATATCTTAGACAACGCTGTTCCAATTGTTAGGTTTTGCTGTGTTGCTGGTGGGCTCCTGACAATGATGCCTGCACCAAACTTCAATACTTGAAATAATAGGTTCTGCAGCTAAGCAACTGCCCTGAACAGAGGGTGGAATAGGAACTATGGTGTCAGGCTTCATGCCTGTGTTTGTGTATGGGTGGCTGTGTAACTGTAATACTGTGGCTCATTTGGAAGATGTGCTCATATTGGAAACTGTTATGTACGTGCCAACGTATAGATGACAGATTGGTGCAATATGATCTCTCACACGTTTTGTTGTGTAATGTAATTTGAAATGTATTTATACTCGATCTGTAATGCTTTTAGTTGGCTCCTCTTATACTGTATATGTGGTTTTGAATATTTGTTTAAAGCTAGTTATGTAGAAATGCATTTCTGTGTTGGAAGTTTAATAAAAAAACAATAAAATATTCTTTAATGTGCTGGGTTCATTATTTTAATAATATTTCTAAGGCAAAGCTTGAATGGGGGCATTGTTGATGAACTATCCAAGTTTCCACCCCTGATATGCAGGAAGAGACAAGCAGAAAGCATATACCCACCAGCCACTTAAAAAAAAAATGGGGAAAATGCATTAGGCCAGAATCACTGGAAAGCTCTGTGCCCCACTCCAGCAACACAAAGCAGACATAAATCTAGTTGGCAGTGGCATAATGCAACTGGTGTGTACTAGAAAAATCCTGCCCCAATAGATTTATTGCAAATAATTTATAATCCAGACAAACACTTAAATGGTTTTAACAACGACATTGTAGAATAATGCACAAGAAAGCACTGATAGCCACCTTCAATCTTTCTCTCAATACCTTTTTAAATATCCCCTATTCCCCAAAGTAAATGGGGCAAAATAAGATGGGCCCCAATTTTCTCATACATGACTAGAAGGATCATAAAAATAAATGCCTTTCCTTTTTCTGTATAGTGTTAATAATGAGATGTCCCTAGAAAAGGGTACTTCTTGGCCATCAGTGGCTTGTGATACTTTCGTCCCTTAGAAGAGGAATTCAAGGTTCACAATATTGCACTGCAGAATGAATTGATTTGCTCACATCTTCCATCCAGCTGTGTGGTTTGACTTTGTAATCCAATTGGCTGTTTATTGGATCATTTTCACTGAAATATCAGTGTTAAGCCTGTTTTGCCACACTGAATATGCCATTGTTTTTACAGAAAAAAAAATAGCTGTGGCCAGAAATAAGGATGCTTCTTATAATCTTAAATTATCAAGCAATAATGGCCCAACAACCTTTTGTATCGATAATTTTAATAAAAGGGAAATACTAGTAAAGAGCCAAAACAGTGGTGAGTACATGTTCAAAGGCCTGCAGGTAAACCTGCATTTTATCTCTTCAGTAATATTTAATAAAAATGATTAAAATAAACAACTTTATGCTTAGTTCCACTAAATGATTTTGTTTAATTTTAAGTGAAACGTCCAGCAATGACATTACAGCATAGGAAGGTTCACACTGGCTGTGGATAATTTTGGGAGATACTACAAACACCAGTTGGTGATGGGTATCGTTTGCACCTGTTCATCTCTAGCGATAATGAACTGTACCAGCTTTTGGTGAATTTACTAAATATACTAAATCATTCACAAAATGTAGGCCTGGGATTCTGAACTTGGTGCAACCTGACTCAAGATGGCAGAGCGAATTAAAAAGGAGTAAAGGTCCAAAACGCATGGGTTTTTGTGTGAATGATTAGGGCCAAATTTTCAAACCACATAAATGTGCACATGAGTTTTATTCATACAAATGGAGGCACGCACAAAAAGTAAATGTGCATATCAGGTAATTGTGAGCCTAACTACTGGATGCAGAAATCCAGACACTATTTCATATATATAGTTGTGGGTGCATGTACACAAATTCTGAGGCCCATTTGAAAATTTGGCCCTTAGGGCCCTACCAAATTCATGGTCCATTTTGGTCAATTTCACAGTCATAGGATTTTAAAATTGTAAATTTCATGATTTCTGCTATTTAAATCTGAAAGGAGTTGGAGGGGGACTGTTGCAAGGTTATTGGAGATGGGGTTTGCAGTATTGCCACCCTAACTTCAGCAGCACCGAAGTAAGGGTGGCAATACCATACCATGCCCTCCTTCCTTCTGCACTGCTGCTGGCGGCAGTGCTGCCTTCAGAGCAGGGCAGTTGGAGAGCGGTGGCTGCTGGTCAGGAGCCCAGTTCTGAAAGCACAGCCGCCGCTAGCAGCAGCGCAGAAGTAAGGATGCCATGGTATGGTATTGCCACCCTTACTTTGGCGCTGCTGCCTGCAGAACGAGGCCCTCAGTTAGCAGCCACCACTCTCTGGCCACCCAGGTCTGAAGTCAGCAATGCAGAAGTAAGGGTCGCATGGTAAGGTATTGCTGCTCTTACTTCTGCACTGCTTTTGCGCTCTTACTTCTAAGCCAGCCAATAGCTGATGCTCAGCTCTGAAGGCAGCGCAGAAGTAAGGGTGGCAATACAGCAGCCTCCCCCCCCAAAAAATAACCTTGTGACCCCGCCCCCCTCAACTCCCTTTTGGGTCAGGACCCCCAATTTGAGAAACGCTGGTGTCCCCTGTTAAATCTGTTTAGTATAAAATAAAAAGGATACAAAAGGCCAGATTTCACTATCGTGATGTGATTTTCATGGCCATGAATTTGGTAGGTCCCTAGTAATATACCTATTCATCTACATTTTTTTCCAGTGTAGTACAGTGCAATAAGTTTTGTATGCTGTATGTGTACAATATTTATCATATTTTTCAACATTAGCAAATACTGTGTGACAACCATCTGCTAACACCTCATTTCTTTATTTCATTTCACAGTTGAAATTAAAATGGATGAAATCAAGGACTCAACTGTTCAGGTAATGTAATAAGGGAGCTTTTTGACTCTAGATCATTGATTTGAATCCAGACTATGTTGGCAGCAACTGAAAGTCATTATACTACCTTCACAATTGGCACTAAGTGGCATCCATATGGTGGTTGCAGCAGAGACTGGCTGGCTATAGATGACCCAATCCAGCATATGCTTAGTTTTAAGCCTGTGAGTAATCCTATTGAAGTCAGTGGGAATTCTCACGTGCTTAACTTAAGATGTGTAAATGTTTTGCTAGATCAGAGCCAGAATCCCTACCAAATTACAACTAAAGCTAATCTTTCCAGAAAAGCTTTGTGGCACATTGGCAGGGCAGCACTGCACAGTTTACGCTGCCACAGCTTGTGCTAACTGTGTTCTGGGCCTAAATCAGGCCGTCCATCTCTAAGGTGATCAGTCTGGGCTCTTACATGACTACTTATTTCATTTACAAATAATCAGAAGCAATAAAACAATTTCTGTAGGGTAAGTGGCAGTGTTAGGAGGGCAGCTGAAATATGGGTTTTGTATTAAATTCCTTTTCTTCCAAATCACATGTATGTTTCCAAAGTTCTGCTGTAAACATTTAAAAATAAAACACAATCCTCCAGGCTGCTATAAAACCTTGTTTTCCAGCAAAATTGGATGTGTGTGTGGAGGGACGGGGAGAGTTACAGGTGGAGGAAACGTACAAGTATCAGCATTCTGTACACTAATTGTGAACTGTAGGCTACTGTCTACAGGGAAATAGTGAATGAAATGCAGCTAGAGAACTATGCTGCCATAACTTTGGAGTGAAGGCTCTGATATTAACGTCTTCACTGCTGGGAGGCTGCTTGAGTGTCTGTGCTGGGGCAGCAGCAGTCTGTTGCCACAGCAGTGAAATCAGAGTGGATGGTTCAATCCTGACAAACTGAGTGAAACTGGAGGTGTGATTTGTAAAGTAACAGCAATCCTGCACCCACTGAAGTCAATCAACTGACTTCAGAAAGTACAGGATCAGACCTTTACTTTCATTAGGTGGTGGCAATTTCTAAAGTGCACAGTCTTGGCTTAATTCGACTCTCAGTGGGAGCCTTACTGTTGGATTCAAACAAAAGCCAAGGTAGGCCAATGTCGAACACTTTTGAAAATCCCGCTCTTGATGCATATGCATCCAGTGCACTCAAGTTTGGATTCTTTCGGATTCTGTTGGGGGCCCTGAGAGTCGTTTATGCTTCCAGCTGAGGACACAAAGTCAGGGTGACCACAACTGCCTCTCACGGTCTGTCTACACTGCAGGAGAAGGTGTGATTGTAGCAAAGGTAGGCACACTCCGCCTGTAATCTATCTAACACAGATGACAATAATAGTGAAGTAGGGAAGGTATCGCTAGTTTGTTTTCTGGGGTCTAGATATTCAGGCCAGTACACCCTAGAGAAGCAGTTGAGGGCTTATCCCTATTACCCTAGACACAGGAGCCTGAAAAGGGATAGTACTCCCTGGTATCCACCCCCTCTTCTCCTCAACCTTACAAAAGGATATTACAGCTAGCCCAATTGTCTCCACTACCAGCTGACCAGACCAGTCGTGGTTCTGATGAGGAATCACAGGCAGAGGAAGACTGAATCCCAGCACCCATCTTATCATCTCTTGATGAGGCTATGAGACCTGCAGCATCTACCTCAACCCCTGATGACTACAAAATGTCCCAGCACTGCTATGAAGAATGGCTGACACTGGAGATCCAAATGGAGGTGGTCCAGGAATAAAATCACACAAGCGCCTGAATATCTTTCACACATCTGTTCCTAAACATCTTGCAATGCCCATCAACAAGGGGTATGAAGATCTAGGTAAGTTGCTTTGGCAGACACCTGCTTCTTTGGCACCAACATAAAAAAAAAGCGGACTGTTACTACCAAATGATACCCCAGAGCTTCAAGCAATTTTACATTCACCCCATGTCTGGATCAATGGTTGTCTCGGTGGCTAAAACTAAAGCTAGACAAAGCCAACAGAAAGCAACACTTTGAGACAAGGAGTCCCAGAAACCAGATTAATTTGGAAGGAAAAAATTATTCTACATCAAGTCCTCAAATAAGAATCGCCAATTACCAGGCCCTGTTGGCAAAATTATTATTATTTGAATTGGGACTCCATATCCAAGTTTGCAGACAAACCTCTTCAAGATTTAGAGAAGAGTCTAAATCCTTGATTGCTGAAGGTTAAATTGTGGTCCACACATCTCTCCAGGTAGTCCTTGATGCTGCTGACACAGCTTCTAGATTCATGGCTACCTCAGCCATGAGGTAGGTAATCTTGGTTCCAGTCATCAAGGATCTCTAACAAAGTACACATTACAGCTGATGATCTTCCATTTGAAGGATACGAACCTTTCAGTGTGAATGCAGATGAAACTACACTCTTTGAAAGACTCTTGGGCAACACTGTCTAGTACTAGTGTGTATGGTACTAATTCATTCCTTGCCATGTTTCATCATAACTATGGAAGCAAATTACTCAAAATAAATTATTTGAATTATCTCTTTTTTCTGCTAATAATATATCTGTGAACAGATTTTTGCTGCCTGGAATTTAGCTGTTATTTAAATTTATTTAATATCTTTTTGAATTTTTAAATTTGATAAACATTCTAAATATGAACAGTGGTGCTTGTGATTGGTCAAATAAATCACATGATATAGTTTCTATTCCATGAATTGATTAGTATAATTCACTTTTTGTAAACATATGAGCAATTGGTTTGCTCAAATGGTCATAGAAAGTGAATTCACAAAGTTTTTGCATTAGTCATCCAGCTCTTCTCATGACATCTCAGTTTTAAATTTTTACTATAAAGTAACAAAGATAAATTTTCAAAAATGGCCACTGAATTTGGTTGCTTCTGTTTTTGGGTGTTCAGCTTGAGATATTTTGGCCCTGATTATCAGAGGAGCCACATATCAGCAGGCCTGTTGACTTTAAGTGGAGCATTAGATTCTCATTTTTCAAAATGAAGCTTAAGGTCTCAAAGTGCACACCCAAAAGCTGAGTCTGCTAACAGCACTTTTGAAAGTTTTGACTATACATTCGGTCATTCTAAATTTAATCTGTGGGAAGTACTTGTGTTTGAAACTGAAAAAAATGAGACTAGTCTTTTACTAACTAGTGTACTGGGTACAATTTATGCCTTGGTAATGTTCAGTAGACCAAAGGTTCATAGAATATCAGGGTTGGAAGGGACCTCAGGAGGTCATCTAGTCCAACCTCCTGCTTAAGGCAGGACTAACCCCCAGACAGATTTTTGCCTCAGATCCCTAAATGGCTCCCTCAAAGATTAAACTCACAAAGCTGGGTTTAGCAGGCTAATGCTCAAACCACTGATCTATCCCTCCCGCCACTGAGCTATCTCAGTTGTCTGAGATATAGGCATGATTATGGATTTTACATTAACTAGAAACTCCTTTCTCTTCATTCATAAAACTTAGGTCTGATCACTACCATAATACTCCTGCTTTTTTAATGTTTGTTTCTGTTGTTTCAGGAATTGATTACTGTAACTCTGTTTTAGCTGGTTTTGCCATATATTATAATGTGCCACATCTAATGGGGTTTCCAAGCAACAATGCCCATTCAACTGATATGGTCCAGGAAATTTTTATATCTCTTCAATTTTGTTTGGCCTTCATTATCTCCATGTTATCAATTGGTAATGTTTAGAATCCTGTCTGTGGTTTCCAGTTGTCTTTCTGTCAGAGATTCTCAGTAACATTCCAATTTGCTTAGTAAGTATCCTCCTTTCCTATTGTCTACAGGTTTTTCTTAGGTATTGCTGTATAGTGGAAGAACACCTTCTTTGGAAAAAAATTCATTGAGAAGGCCAACTTCTGTGTCTTCTAGCTTGATTTTAAACCCCATACAAATTTTCCTTCACAAACTATTATTCTTAAAATAATGTTTTATATTAACAATTTGAAAGGGCTTGATATTATGCTTTGTTAAAATCTGAACTTTTAATATTGTTGAATGTATTGTATGTTAATTGTTAGGCGTGCTAGTGACAATTTAGGATTCAGGCCTGTACTTCTGCCTGAGATAGAATTTTAGGTTTTGTTTGCCTGTTTGATTCTTGATACACTTATATTCTTACTAATATGTGTGGACAAAGGGATCCTAACTAATATGTGTAAACAAAGGACAAAGACACTGTGTATGTTGCTTCTGCCTAGCCAGATGTGTTTGTTAGTATAATGGGAACAGATAAGAACAGTTAAAGTATTACTGGGCATAGTGGAAGTTTACTTACAAGCGCACACTTTAAGACTGCCTCAACTCCTATCTCATGGCAAGGTCAAGCAACCAGTTGGGAGGGGCAAGGAGGATTGGGTGGGGGGTAAGGTATAAAACACTAAAAGGCCAAAGAAATCCCTGTCCCTGACCGTAGCACAACCACATTCCTTACCCCTCCCATGGGATACAAAAGAGGTGGGACAAAGACCCCAGACTCACAACCCCCAAAACAGAACATGACCATAAATTGTAAGGGGTGGGACCGAGGGCATGCATTTCAGGTATAATTATGCCTTCTAAGGAGTGGGGGAGAATGGGACACCGGGAAACAAGGCTCTGCAGCATCAGAGTCATGGACGTGCTTCCTGGAAACTAACAATAAACATTGCATTGCCAACACCTCGGACTTCTGGTCTTCTGTTTTCTGTTTGTGTGACAAGACCCAGGGGAGAGGGTGAAGGGAAAGCCCTCTAACATTAATATTAAAAGCTTCCCACCCTGTTATTTTTATATACATAGATCTCTTTGGATATGAATGTCTCTATACAATATAATCCTTTGGCTTCTATGGCAAAAAGCATAGCAATTCACTGCAGAATGTACTGGTGTCAAAATTATTTGTAGATTCTAATAGACATTATGCAATAACAGCTTATAACAGAAAGCCTGTCCTGTTCAGGAAATCTAGAGAAGTTATATGCAATGAATTAGAATTTGTCAGTATAAAGAAAAATCCCATAATATTGATGTTTAAATAGTTAACTTTTTTTTTTCATTTCTAGGTATAAACCATTTAATGGTGTATGGTATCATGTTTTCTTATGACTAAAAGATTCTAATAGTTCACTTTAGCATTTTCTCTTGACATTGTATGACTGCCAGTTGGAACAGAGAAAAGGTGAAGCTATACCAAGTCTGTTAACATGCTTAGGTCCCCCCCTCCCCAGTATATGTTTAAAAAAGAAAGCAAAGAAAATAAGGTATTTTTCCTTTTCTTTGGATGCCACTGTAGGTCTCTGTAAACCAAGAAGTAACACACCAGCTATGTGCACCAGTTTTAAGGAAGTTGTTGTGACTTGAGGAAATGTGGGACATGTCATAGACAAGCCAAAGTACAATGTACACTACCTTGGAAACACATTGTAAACTACTACAAAAATAGATAGCATGTTAATGATCTGGCATTAACTTGCTATTTACTAAGATTTGCATCGCAGTAGGGCAAAATATAACTCTTTTGATGGATGTCTAAGCATAAAGGAGACATCTGGGTGGGTGGTTCCTGATTTCATTTGAAGTGGAAGCTGTTTGCTCAAAGCTTGCTATATTTTTATATGCCGTGTATCATGACTACAGAATCTGCCATAGGTGTAGCAGTGCTCTCTGTTTCCTTAAAATAGTGTCTAGTTGTAAACATTTCTTCATTGGGTATATTTAACCAAAGAAAGCCCAATGCTGGTCTCTACAACTTGCATTTGTCTTGACTTAGTTACAGATAACTTTTAAAATGGACTTCTTGCAATAACATACCTGATTGAGACTCCAGTATTTGGTTTGAGGCAATTTTTCACACTTAGGCCCTGATTGGCAGACTACACTTCAAGATGTATGGGGGAGGAGGAGGTGAAGAGATGGGGATTTCTCTTGGCTGGGGGAGGTGTGAATGGGCTGGGGGCAGAGCCTGGGGAGATGCATATATTACTGCAACTCCCTGGATAAGATACCATAGCTTCAGATGAATAGGTTGAAATATTTCAAATTTGGTGGGGACAGGAGGCCCAACCTTGAAAAAATGGCAAAGGCTTTTGCAAATCCCCTTCTCTTTCTTTCTTGTTTTCATTATTTTCAACTCTGGGCTGTATTATCTTTTCTTTTGAGCCAGACTGCTAGGGCCCTGGGGATAGCTGCAACCAGGAGAAATGGGATGGAGTTGTTCTGTCAGAGAAACGGGGAAGCCCCAAGAGGGCAGAGCTGGTGTAGAGTCACAGGGCCTCCATATACAATGATCTAGTCTCTCATAGATCCACCAGCTTTGGTCATGGTTCCTGCAGCCTTTCCTGCCCGAGAGTCTCTCCCTCAGATTGACTTCAGGAGGGAGATGATATTCTGACCTCTCCAATTTAGGCACACGAAGTAGAATCTGTCTGGAACAGGCAATATTATAATCACATATTAAAAATGTATGCAGACAGAGTTAAGATAGAAAAAGGACTACAATTTAAAAGGATATTAATAAAATGTTTTTGTTTAAGGTGTTCTAAATAATAGAAAGTCAGGAAATGTTCAGTTATGAGTTCAATACCATAGATCTCTTTCCTGCTATACTCTTGGGCTGAATGAAAATGTTCATCAAAATTTTTAGGGGGAAAAAAAGAGGACATATTTTTCACAAAAATGTTTGTGACATTGTGTCCTCCATTTATAAGCTTTAATACTTGCTCACCTTGCTACTACAAGTCATGCTCGGCAATCCTCTAATTTTATATAGCTTTTATACCATCTAAATGTTTTATACAACTAAAACATTATACTGGAATTCATATAATCAACTGGGCAGTTGAAATGTAACCCTTAAAGAAAATTTCTTTGTGCGCCTTTTGTTATTCTTTCTAATGTATAAAGAGGGTGTGATGGGTTGGATTACAGAAACCCCCTTGGGGCTGCCAACTGATGTGCCAAGACTACTGCCCCTGCTTTCCCTGCCAGCTTGGGACTCCAGCACCCTATCTTGTTGAGCCAGACATGCCAGTCTGCTCCAGCACAGACCCAGGGTCTGAACCTCGGGCCCCAAAGCTGCAGACTTAACTGAAAGCAGCTTAAGAAGTGTTCCTGTTTTTAACACTCAGATGCCCAGCTCCTCATGGGGTCCAAGACACAAATAAATCTGTTTTATCCTGTATAAAGCTTATACAGGGTAAATTCATAAATTGTTCGCCTTCTATAACACCAATAGAGAGAGATGCACAGCTGTTTGCCCCCCCCGGTATTAATACATACTCTGAGTTAATTAATAAGTAAAATGTGATTTTATTAAATACAGAAAGTAGGATTTAAGTAGGTCCAAGTAGTAACAGACAGAACAAAGTGAATTACCAAGTAAAATAAAATAAAATGCACAAGTCTAAGCCTAATACAGTAATAAAACTGAATACAGATAAAATCTCACCCTCAGAGATGTTTCAATAAGTTTCTTTCACAGACTGGATGCCTTCCTAGTCTGAGCACAATCCATTCCTCTGGTACAGCCTTGTTCCAGCTCAGGTGGTAGCTAGGGGATTTCTCATGATTGCCGCCCCTTTTGTTCTGTTCCACCCACTTATCTATCTTTTGCATAAGGCGGGAATCCTTTGTCTCTCTCTGGGTTCCCACCCCTCCTTCTAAATGGAAAAACAGCAGGTTAAAGATGGATTCCAGTTCAGGTGACATGATCACATGTCACTGTAAGACTCCATTATCCACTTGCCAGCACACAGGTATACAGGAACATTTACAATTAAAACAGAGCCATCTACAGTCAATTGTCCTGGTTAATGGGAGCCATTAAGATTCCAAACCACCATTAACGGCCCACACTCTGCATATCTACAATTGGACCTCAGAGTTATATTTCATATTTCTAGTTTCAGATACAAGAGTGATACATTTATACAAATAGGATGGCCACACTCAGTAGATTATAAGCTTTGTAAAGATACCTTACAAGAGACCTTTTGCATGAAGCATATTTTAGTTACATTATATTCACACTCAACAGCATACTTTCATAAAATTATATAGAGTGCAACATCACAGAGGGACTTTTTTTTTTTTTTTTGGTATTAGAAATATTATCCCTCTTCTCCTATACTCCATTCCAGCAAAAACAGTGTGAATTGATAAGGTTCATCACAAAATGCTACAGATTCAGAAGTGAGCAATAGAGAGGAGAATTGATTTTTGAGAAGAAATGGTTGGGAATTTTCCATCAAATTGTTTTTTGAGGACAAATGCAGCTTCCACAAAAATCAACATTTTCTGCATGCAAATTTCAATGTTGGTAAAAAAATTTAATTTCCCATTGTGAAAATCTAAATGAAATATTTTGTGTTGAGTCAGGTTGACTTGAATCAAAACATTTTGATTTATTGAACCAAATTGAAATGTTTTGTTTTAGGTCAGTTCTCTATAAATCTGTGGCTGCTTGAGCTTCCATAGTGCCCCATGGATGCCTCATGTCCCAGTTCTCCTCTATACGCTTAGCTCCCTGTCTGGATTATATCTCCCATGATGCACAGTTGTTTTGCCTCTGGTTGAACCACTGTGGACCTGCATGACCAAAGCATATAGTGGAAAATGTAGTCCAGCCCTGAGAGGGCCTAAGGAGCTTCTTGTCTCCATCCCAGGGGAATGGAAGTGGGGGAAGAACCTTTTCCCTCATTAGGGAATCTCATTGGGAAATCTCTGGGGAATTAATCTTTCTGGAGAAATGTCAAGGTATAACAGAATCCAGAAATGCTAGGTTACAGGATTTAGATCCAATGTGCTACAGCGTACACAAGCCCCAGAGTGCACAATATTACCTTCATCCCTGGAAATATCAGGTGTAGTCTTGCACTGACTTGCCTCTGAAGGTTTGTATGTCGATCAACTGTTTGCAAATGTTAGAACTCCAGAAAGGGCGTCTCAGTCACTTTATATACAATTTACCAAACTATACCTCTGTGCAAATGGGTGAAATTATGGACTTAAAGATTTATTATTATTTTTTTGTGTTCATTATGTCATGAAGTCAATGAAGCTCTGCTGATTTACAGCAGTTGGGGAACTGGCTCATTAAGTAGTGCCTTGCTATGCTAGTAGCCCAGTGTCAAGTACTACTCATTGTAAAGCAGGGAAGAACCTGGCGCTTAGTTTGTTTTCTGAACCTACTGAAGTAAATGTATTGGGATGGGAATCATGCCATGGGATATTTTTATATACAAATCCCTCACTAACCAAATTACAGAATCACAGCATGCTGAAACATTTCTACAATACCATTATTAAAAAAAGCAGAAGGAATACAACATTAAGAAGCATACAATCTATAGGAATAAAAGAGGAAAACATACTCTTTGTATAGAAAGGGGATGCTTTACAGCCTTAATCCATTATTAAAGGTGACCATTCATCCTTGGTAATCAGATCAATTTGTGCTGAAAATTTAGTTCTATACGTGTGAATTGGAAGTAATCTTATTAGTGTTTTACTACATCAAGTCTGATAAGCTCCCCAATTCATTTCAGTTAAGCTTCTATTGATCCACTTAAGAGATCAATTTTGCTTGGTTTGATTATTTTGTTGGGGGATTTCATTTGTCTGGAATCTGAAGTTATGAGAAAAATGTGATTTAGCAATGTGTGTGTGAGAGAGAGAGAAAGAGAGAGAGTGTATTATATATAGGCCAGAGCAACCCAGATGGTGATTTGATTTTGCACTCTTGATTTTTTTCAGTTCATTGCAAATGAGTCTGTGTACAATAGCTGAATTGTAAGACATTTACAGAACAATGGAGTCAATGGGAAACTGAGACAGTTCTGAGTGTGTTTGTGACCAAAACTCCGTCTGGAAGAGGGGAAACTGAGGTACACCTGAACGGTGCTGTGAATTGAAACCCCACCAGTAGAAAGGAACCTGAAGCTGGTAAAGACTATTAACAAACATAATATACCTGCCAGTGGGAGGGGGGAAAGCCCAAGATAAGTGTAAAGCAACTTCTTGGAAGACTGCAGAGAAAGCAGCAGCTAGGAGAGATGGGAAATTCTTCCCCAAGTCTATCACTGTATGATGGTCAGTGAAAATGTAAATTGCCTATGTAAGGGTGGGGTGACTAACAAAACTTGGCTCAGGGGAAGGTTTCAGGACTCAACCCCACAAAAATATGTGTGTCTCCCATCTTCCAAAGGCATTGCATGATTAAACCTGCTCTGCATAGTGCTAAGACTCTTGTGGTCACCCAACTAATCAGGAATATTGGGGTGACAAGAGCATTTGGGAGGGGGGAGATATATTCCCAAGTGTACCTCTCCCATGGGATCCACAGGAAGGCAATTTGTAAAATGAATTTGACACTGGGCTGTTATGTTGTCATGAAAACAGTTTTGGTGTAATTATTGGGAATGTTTACTGTATGAATGGATGAAGTTTAAATCACTGACTACATCTGTGTTTACCTTTCTCAAAAAGGGGTGGAAGAACATCCCTGAGGTACACACGAAGTTCCCACTGCTCTGTTCTTTTTCCTATTGGGGTACAGATGTAATGGATTAATGTATATAAGTATGTATCTATATCAAACTACAAATTGTTTTGTGAATGCTATTTTGATTGTAAAACTGTACTGTACTTTCACTGTTGCCTTTTAATCTCTAAATAGAACTGGGATTCCTGGAAGTGCTGGCAGAAAGCTAACAAATGAGCAATCAGGAATCTTTAACCAAAGGGAACCATCCTAGGACAATGTGCTAGTTGCAACCCAAAGGTACGTATTCTCCTGGGTATACATGTAACCAAGCAATGGATCACCTGGTGAGAGACTTGCAGACACTGAGGAGAGTCATCAGATGGGGGACAGGAATCTTTTAAAAGGAAGGCTGTCTCACAGATTTTTTGAGAGACAGAGAGAGAAGAGAGCAGAAGCAGAAGGCAAGGCTGTGCAGGAGGACAGGAGGGTCCAAAACCTAAAGGGATCTAAAAGTGGTGGGTCACTGGCAGGAGGGTTTTACGTGCAAGTTTTTGTTATGTTTCCATAGATCTGTATATCTCTTGTGCTTTGTCTGTGAGTAAAGCGTGACTCATTTAGAAATTCACTTGCCATATCTTTGTGTCCCTTACTTTCATTGTCATGTAGTCCCCGAAAGGGGAAACAGTTACTCGGAGGGTCCACCACCACCGTAGAGGTTTTGCGGGAGCTGGCCCTACTTTTAGGGGCTAGGCAGTCAGAATGTGAATTCTCTTCCTTAGTGCTTTTTTGTATAGCTTGTTGTGAAACTAGGCAAATATCTAGATGCATTGATGTACTCCCTGGAAGACCTCTGCATGCCCCCAGGGATACACATCCCCCTAGTTGAGAACCACTGTGCTAGATAGTTAGTCACATATTAATGCTCCCTGTCCAACTGGCTTCTCCTCTTGCTGCTGCTCCCCTGCTCCTGCAAAATGGCACCTTCAAAAGTGCTCTGCTCCAGGCCATGGTCAGATGTGTCTGTTGCTTAAGATGCCCAAAGCCTTTTTTCCATAATCCTGGCTCCACCAAAAGCTTGTGGAATCCACACTACACAGATGTCATCTGTTGCAGTCTGAGGCACTGCATTCAGAGACACGGACTGAGGGCCTGGCTTATTCATTTTAGTGTATCCCCACCTGATCCTTATTTCACTGCCATAAATTTAATCAGCTGGCAGTAAAATTTATATGCATTCCATTATTGATGAACACACAGAAGGCTGAGATTTATATATTTTTAGTTCGGATTTTGTGATTGCTCATTTTAATGATCGTTGGGGTTAAGTGTATTAATAGTTCTTGAGTCATATTTTTCAATAAAAACAAACACTCTGTTGAATATATTTATGTCTGGAATGGCTCTTCTTGGAAAGCCAAGAAGTATTTGGTTGACTTGATTTTATTTGCAACTCAGTTTATGTTCCTGTTGTTAATCTTTGAAATCCAAATATTCCACTTCAATTTCATTTTAACAGTAGCACTATGGGTTTGAAAGGCATTATTCTTAATGAGGGATTTTCACACTGCAATAATGTATTACATTTAAATATTAAATGCAAATACCCTCACCTCCCCCCAGAAATACATGATAAAAACCCTTGTGTTTAAAACAATTTTAAAGTTGCAAAGATAAGCACTTAGAGTCAGGCAATACCAAAGTTAAAGATAAACACAGAACTCTGATGTCTTGTAATGCAGGAGAAAGTGCAATGGGAGGGAGAGAAAATGGAAACGTAGGAAATCAAAGCACATCAAATTATAAGATAATATGTACATAGACATGTTCACATAAACACCCTAATTTATTGTGCATATGCTAGCTCTTAACTCCGTCTTTTTTTTTTTTTTACTGGGAATTATTTTTGATGGCATGAAAAACTGCTAACTTCTGCTTGACTGAAGCTCTGGTCTTGGGGCCTGATTCAAAGCCTACTGCTTCAACTGGAAGACTCTTATGGTCTTCATTGAGTTTTGGATCAAGACATAAAGCACCTCCAAATTGTAGCTCCTAAGATTTCAGCTTCAAAGGTGAAAGTTTCAGACAAATATAAGCAATTGAAAATAGGCCATTATTATGGAAACTTTTTTGCAACCCTAGTTACAATGTTTGCTCCCACAATAGCTATAACAACTCCATTTATCTTTCTTGTACCTTTAATAAATGTCTTTGATATTTTTCTCTATTTTTTATACTTTGACTTATAATTAGGGTTGACTTCATTGAAACAATAGGTATGCTGTTGAGTTTATTGTGAGATGCGGAGAGAAGATGGAGGAAAGAGATGAGGGGAGGAAACTAAAGCACTTGGAATCTAATACTCAGTTTTTTCACTTCTTAAAAATGGGCAGTTTCAAATTATTTTATGAACATGACTGTGAAACCTGTAAAATGACCTCTGACCTCAGGCCCTTTTGCAAAATGCACTGACATTGAAAGAAGTTTTCCAGAGGAAAAATGTTTTGCACCATTTATAGAATGTGTTTAGATTTCTGATGAAATTTCACAAAGCAAAAGCCAACTCTAGACAAGCTCATTAATTCCAATCCCTGTTCGCTAGGGGCTAAGTTAAAAGCTGGAATGCAGGCACATAGCATAGCAGTATCAATTATAATAGTAAGATGACTAATGAGATCAGTGATATTTGAATGATACTGAGGCTGAAAATTACACCTTTCCTGCAGAGTAAAGGTTGAAGGAGATCCTTGCATTCAGTCTATAATTTCTCCTATACGGGGAATATGTGGCTGTTAGACCTTCTATTGATTTTTTTTTCTTTTTTCTTTGACAATCCAGCAAGAGTTCCCCCCCTCCCACAGCTGCTGTGTGTGGCTTATCTCTGTGTAGCTTTATAATGGCTTTTTCCTCTGATATGTTGTTCTAATCTGTACCTTTTTGATAAGTAAGATGCCAGGTTTGCAAGATTTAAATGTAATTGTAACACAATAGTATGATGCATTATCCTTTTGGCTGGTGTCAACATGATGTCTTGTGCAAGGAAAACCAGAATTCTGCCCTCAGATGTAGAAGTGTGAAAAGTTGCACCTGAGTCTATGAGGGACAGGTATATTGTGCCCATCATTTTGAATGTAAGAATGTTTTCTTCTGTTAGGCTCCAATTCTGAAAAAACATTTTTCTGTGTGCTTAAAATCATCCCTAGTCAGCAAAGACTTAAGCACATGCTTAACTATAAACACCTGCTTAAGTGCTTTGCTGAATAGGGATGGACTGCTGAATTGGGGGCTTAACTTGTCAATTACATCTATTAATGTCTATCAATAAATATGACAATATTAATTATGAATTTTTTAAAAGTAATAAGATCTATTTTATTCCTATAGCCACAGGACACGAATGGCACAGTAATTGTAGAACCACCGAAGTGGGAAGTATAAATGGTAGCAACAGTAATCATTAATTTTGTTTTTGTTTATGGAGATGATGTGTGACTACTATGAAATGCACCCAATGTTTTGGTTTGGTTAAAATAGTGCAGTTAGAAGTTTCACAAAAGCCTGTAATGCAAAAGGGTAGCATGTCATATTGCCTTTGTACCCTCCAAAGGCTTAGCACACCTTTCATTCAAGAAAAGAAAGAGAAATGAAACAAACAAACAACAAGCTCTAATGCAATGTTAAAATTGAAAAATCAAGCGCTCTCAAAGTTAGAACATCCCAAAAGTTAAAGTTGCTCCCACATTGTTGTTATAGTGGGAGTCACCAGATGGAACTGTTACACATAGTCTTATCAGTTCTATTTCTTAGTGTTCAGTCTTGGAAGAAATACTGTATTGTTGTAAGTTTTGTGCTCTGGGTTCTTTGGAAGTGTAAGGAAGATGTTGCAAACAGCAAGATCATTTGCTTTCTGCCTTAATCTCCCTAGGAAGAGTCAGCTATTGGGCTAGAGTATATTCTGGGAACTGGGGGCTGGTATGTGAGTTAAGATTTCTGAGAAAGGGGATTTGCCTGTATGCTGTTTGACCACTGTTCAAGGACTGGTATATAAAATGTAAATAAACAAAATGCACAGAGAAAATACCCAGTTTCTATGTCCCTGATTTCTCCTCTTTCAGGAAACCAACCTGGAAGGCACTGACATCTGCTACCTCTCAGCAAAGGGATGATAATATTAACTCAAACATGTGGCACAATCAGGTCATTCTCTTCCATGCAAAATGAATATGCAATACTCCCATTTGGATATGACAGCATTTATCATTCATTTTTGTGAGAACCAGAGAATAATTAGGGAGAATTGGTGACTGGGATTTATGTTCCTAAATCACATAGTCACTTTTGAAAATCTCACCCACTGTGCCAGATTTATCAGTACATTCAGACTGTCTAGCATCAGTGCAAAGTAGCCATAAACCTGGCTTAATAAACAAGATTTATGGTCACTTTGCTTTTCCAGAGTAGTGCAAAGCAGTCAGAGCATGCTGGTGAGTCTGGCCCATAGGAAGTGCAATCTGAACAAGTTAATATTATGGGAGACACTTTAATTTTTGGAAATTCCTCACTTTTGGTGCTTGATTTTCAATTGTAACATTGCATTTAATGTAGGTTGTTTGATATATCTGTCTAATCTTTCTATGTATTTTCATTTTAATCAGAAGAGATTGCAAGGAGACTGAAGTGAATCTTTGAATTTCCTACTTTCTAGACAGGATTGCTCTGGTTCAGTAAATTCCAGCAGAGTGTTTAAAAAAAAAATGTTGAAATGATTACAGATTATAGTACATTTGGCAGCTCTGTTGAAGAATTCTCATTGATGTGGATTATATTAAGAAGTTTTCTCCATCATTCTTTTAAAAGTATGACTTTTTTCTATTGTGATGTTAATTGCAAGGTATTGGGGACACATACCAAAATCTTTAATTATAGCATCGAGGGAATGAAATAATATATTTAATAATCTTGAGAAAATGTCCACATGCACCAGCTAGGGATTGCAGTGGGTTAAACATAATCGGACATGAGCAACTCTAGAAACACAATGCAGTTGTACATTTCGGAAACTGAATACAAGTTTCTGCCAATTGCCTCTTGGTTTATCAAATATGAGATTCATTTGAGAAAGGAAACTACCTGGTGAATTCTTCACTTGTGAATGGCATTACTCTATTTTCTTGTAGGCTATAAGTTAATTTCTCATGAGGATTGCTTCACTAAGGGTTTGGTATTTTCTTCCCTATGTTTTATTTCATTTTCCAGAGCAGAAGCCCTTCTTGTTACACATCTTACTTTCATTGATCTTTTCTAAACAAATGTTTATTCTCATGCCAGAAGCAGCAGGATAGTCAAGGCAAAGAACATCTAGGCACATTGTGACAAGGCTTGTAAACCCAAGGAAATATCCACTCAGTCTCCTGATGCATCCATCCTGAAACTCAATTACACAGAATGTAATGCTATTGCAACATAAGCAAAAACAATGTTGATGACAAACTGTGATAAAAGGAGACTGACATTCCAGAATATCCAAAAGAATCCTGCAATTGGCCATAATGCACCAGAGGCTTGTAGACCTGGCTGTTGCACAACCTGTACTGTATGTTCTGTCTTAAAATACTGCTGGCTTTGAGGCAGCTATTGTCAAAGGACTGAGTTGTTAGAAGACCAGGGGACTACAGGTCACGAATCCAAGGAGAGAAAATGACACCCCAATATAAAGCCAACAAATGTAGTGTTGGTTGTTTAGTTTAATACTAATAGTTTGAAGAAGAATTTTTAAAAAAAAGTTCAGGGGAGGGTAAAAAGACTAATGTGGGGAATTAAATGAATGTGTTATGCAGAAAGACTTTGAGACCATATGTCACCATGGTGCCTGGAGGGGCCACACTGAGAATGCTTACTCAGGGCAAACTGCAAGGAATAGGGCCATTATCTCCGAAACTGGTGGTTTATTCTATAATTAGATTTCACCAAGTCAGTAACCAAACAGCTTCTGTAATACCTTACTGGTTACCATGAAACCAAAATTCAGTGCCTTTAAGCAATCCAGCCCACCCAGCCAAGTCTAATATAGTGAAGGTTACTAAAAACCTTCTTCACCATATATAAAGTTCTATCAGTCCCAAGAGATTGGACACATTATTCACCAGGTCAATGAATATTTCAGATCTTACCCAAATACACGTTTACAGCCAATTCTTATTAACTGAATCAAAGATTTATTAATAAAAAAGAAAAGAAAGAGAGTTGCTATGGTTAAAAAATCAATATACATACAGAAATGAGTAAAATTCTTAGGTCAGTTTCATAGCAGAGATGGTGAGGCTGCTGATTTATAAAAGTCGTTCTGGAGTCAATTTAAAGGGATATAGTCCAACGGCAGTCCATGTGCAGAGTTTGTACAAATTCTTCCATAAGAATTCCATGCTGGATCCAGAGTAAATCTGGAGACCTCAGTCTTATGGGCTTAGACTTTCCCTGTCAAGGTTTAAGCAGATCTGAGACAAAAAAGGATCAGGCCCGAAGCCTTGTTATAGTTACAGAAAGTCATCACCTCAGCAGGGCCTTTCTTAGATGAAGAATAGGTAATGTATATTGTTGCTTTGAAGCTAAGCTCTGTTTCCTATAGGCATACATGGGTAACAAGTTCATTAGCAGGAAGCAATTAACCATCAAACAGTTCAGAGGGAGTTTACTACAATTTTCAAAGAGAAATGAGGTCAATAACATTATTATACCCTAAGTCCCATCTAAATGATAATATACTCCTTTTGTTCTCTGAATCAATAGAATACAGTAATGAAACATTATAGACAGGAACAGAAGTTTAGCATCTACAATCTAATTAGATCACAACATTAAACTTCTACCAAGATGTAGGTAAACACAGACAAATACAATTAGTATTTACTTTTGATCCTTTAACAATACAGGCCTACATATCAAGGATTCTTGTCTATTTAACATGGCTTTGATAACTATCTGCAAGGAATGAACCTGTTTACCATTTCATTCTCTTCTATATCTCTTTAAGGGTTGCTTTTAAGGGTCACTCAGCCTGCTGGTTACTTAACTCTTGCTGACTCAGCGTCACACCATAATATCTCCAAATCTAGAATGAAGATGACAGGGAGATCTGATGACATTATACAAGTCCCAGAAGAAGTTTATATAAAGATCAAGGGAGGACTATGCTCACACTTAAAGGAACTGGATAAATAATCCATAGACCTAGTTTGAAACTAAGGAAGGAGAAATTCAGACTATACATCCATGAACTCCTTGATATTTCTCTCAGTGAGTCAATGCTACATGAAATCAGGCTAACAGATGAATTAATTAGGGTAAGAAACATGATAGAGCTTAGGGATAGGATTTATTTAAGGACAAGAAAGAGTATCCTTTGCTATCCTCTGCTAAGTCCCATCTGTGCGTGTGTGGTTCTCTTTGTGTACATCAGAACTATCGAATGAATGAATGAATTTCCTTTAAGTCAGGAAGTTGTGCAGAGAAGGTCATCCCTTTCAGATGACATGAGATTTCATGACTGTTACCATTTAAGGCCCATCTACAGTACTCTACTCTTCTGTGCAATGTGCAAGAGACAGGAAGGGTTGTAGTACTGTGCAGAGGGACAATGTAGATATGTGCTATCATGCCAACACCTGCACCCCTCCTTCATGAGACCAATGTATGAACTCTGCTCCTCATGACTAGGAAGGAGGGAGCACATGGCTAGCAGACAAGCAGGCATGGCATGCTACAAAGGAAATGGACCCCAACTCATGCAGCAAATTTCTCTCTCTATAAACTAATGCAGATTGTTTCTCTATGAACATCTTCTCCATCTCCGTAGCATCCAGGGACTACATAAGGGGGAGGAGGGGAGCAGGAGGACACGGCAAGTGATGGAAAGCCGGTGTCAGAATGGTATGTCAGCCACCATTCTGCCGGCTACTTGGGGAGACTTATGATGCATGCAGAGGGAAACTGGCTCCCCCTGTTTGGCCAAAAATCCAGACACGTTGGCTCAGGTTTTGCCATAGATCCCTGGACTGGGCACCATCCCTTAACCCATCTGCTTCTCCACCTGCCCTGCACTGTAGAGGGGAAGATATTGCAGACCCATGACTTCCCACATGCTGTGAAAGGTATTTGATAAGTGTCTCCTTCCTCTTCCCAGGTAATTTAACATGTGGGAGGTGAGATGCTCATGAGGATCCTAAATTTAGAGCAGCGATGGCCACTCCAGTGTTACGGTTTAATTGAATTAGCTACTACTTACTGGAAATGTTAAGAGCTCCTTTGTTTTGCAACTTAGATATATAAAATGGTTCTGAATTTCTACTGAAAATATTCAGTTAGGAAAACCACAGTGTGTGAAGTGGGATATTAGATAGGTTAAGCTATTGATAGAACTGTATCCATGCTGTACAGCTCTCTGTCATAATCTTATTCCCTATAGTCTAAAAAACAACTGCTTGGATCTGACTTCTGTTGAAATGCGTTGTCTCTGTAGCACCAATCACTTTCTGGTATACGCACATCTTCCATGGACAACCTGATAGAGAGGTTAGCTTGTCACCACCGACACTAACAGTCTTTCTGGTGTGCCAATAAATCAGCCTGTTAAATGATCTTTAGCAGAAACAATATGGACCAAATCTTAAACACCTTACTCAAGTAAACCTCACATTGGCTTTAATGAGGTATTTGCCTGAGTGGAGAGAGAATGAGGACCTCACGATCTGGCCTTAGATTTTGTAAAAGAAAAAAGTGTGGAATAACATACTGTAATAGTAATATTAATAATAACACCTAGATTTTATTTAGCACTTTTCATCAGTAGATCACAAAGCACTTCCCAGTCAGTAATGTATTTATCCTCACAACATCCCTGAGAGGTAGGGAATTATTATTACTGTAGTGGGGGAAACAATACACAGATCCCATCCCTTGGAATTTCACAGCTTGAGTTATGGCTCCCCAAAATAGATTGACTATGAATGTGTGTATTTCCCTCTGCAAAGTGTGAGAGAGGGAGAACTGAAGGAGCCTGGCATATGTGCAGCACAGAGCTGGCTCACACTTCTGGAATAAAAGTTGGCACTTGTTAAGTAGTCCCTGCTGATACTAGTAGTGATGTGCATGACTAGCATGTCCAACAGGAAGCAGGGAGGCTAGACAGATTACCGAAAGCTAGAACAATGCCAAGAGCTGCAACACAGGGCTGATTTCAAAACTCAACCTTGTCCAACAGCTTACTTTTGTTTCAGTGCAGCTCTCTCTTAAATACTAAGCGGAATGTGGACTTTTAACTCTCAGTCACACCCTACCTGTGGGACCATTATTTCCCTGTTAATCTATATTATCGTTATTAGCACTGACAGTGGTCTCAGGGAAGACACAGAAAAAAGTTCAGTCTCTTTCATGAGTAACTTACAATACAGCAGCTTAAGGGCATAGCAATCAAGGGTAATAATCATGAATGAGTCTGGTCCTGTTCCCACCAAAAACCATGGCCAAAGTTCTAGTGCAGGCTGGACTGGGCCCATAATAACGGCTTCACCCTTATGATCTTTTCAATTGCCTTAATAATGTATAATTGCTGCAGCATTTGTCGGTGATTCCCTATATACAGAAGATTCCACTTATTAACAACCCCTCAGCTGCCAGCAAAAAGTTCTGGCAGTTACTAATAAGCAGAATGCCGGTTTGTGGGGCTGCAGCCAGGGAAGAAAGCCCTGGGACCTGGCTGCAGCCTGCAAACCTGCCTGCAGCCAGGGAGGGCTTCTTGGGCTTTCTGTGGGAAGTGGGGGTGCTGGAGGCATGTGGGGTTGCACCATACTGCTCCCTGTGCTCTTTGGGGGTTGGGACTAAGCACATCCCAGGCTTTCCTTCCCTAGGTGCAGTCCCTCAGCAGGGCACAGCCTGGAGAACTCAAGGAGAAGTAGAGGACATGCAGCAGCAGCATCCAGGCTGCTGCAGCAGCCCCCTGCCCTTCCCCATTACTGTCCTTCCCACAGCCTCCCTCCCCACCCCACAGCACCTTACTTCCTGTGCAGTGCCTGTGCACAGGCAAGTTTGTGAGGCTGCTGCCCCAGCAGGAAGCACTGGGATGGGCTGAGCACCAGCCACAGGCAGGTTTGTGGGGCTGCATCCAGGGTAGGCACATCCCAGCCTGCTGCAGCCCCACAAACCTGCCGGCAGCTGGGGCCTTTCTTCCGAAGAGTGTTGTTAATACGTGGCATGCCCTTGCCAATATCCAAATCCCATTAACATTACCAGGACAAGATTGGTTCCCAGCAAAATTATGCTATTAACCAGCAGTTGTCAATATCTGGGCTGCTATTAAGCAGAATCCAGTGCTCTAGGAATAGAAATAAGGAATATTACAAATTCAGCAGTAGCACTGTCTAGGTTTTCTATTTTGGAGATTTGTCCTGATTTCAACTACCAGCATAACTGCACCAGTGGAAACCCTTAGGATAGAGAGGATAAATATCTATAAGCTGTGATTTGCACCAGTGAAGCTTATCCCTACGTGAAAGGGTGAGCTCCACTTCAAATTGTAATTGGCCTTGTCTATAGTAGGGGTTTGCAGTGGTTCAGCTACATTAGTGTCTGGGTGAAATCAAAGCAAATCCACACCGTAGACAAGGTCTTAGTGGAAAAGGCAAAATTGAAAAGTATTTTGCACTTTAATAACACTTTCCATCTGAAAAATCTCAGAGGGCTCTACTAACAGTAGTGAATTAAGTGAGGTAGGGATGTGTATGTTAGTCAGACTAATGGGTACTAGAAGTATAGAATACCCATGCTATTAGTGAGCATTGGTATACAGTCTCCCAGCTGAGATTCCCTTGGATTATTTTAAGAAGACAGCGATGTGTTATTGTTTAGTTTATTATTTATACAGCACCCCAAAGTGTGCTAACAAAACAAACAAAAAGGTCACGGTCCTGCCTCAAAGAGCTTGCAATCTAAAGAGTGAGAGCAATAAACAATGGGGCTGGAAGTGGGAAGAGGGAAATGAGAAGACCTGGTAATACAAAAACAAGGTGGTGTAATTACTTAGCTATATCATACTTATGAAGTAGTTGTGCTGAGGTATCTGTGGCTGAATTGGCAGTGTTAAGAGGCAATATATTTCTTTTCCTGTAAGATGTTTATTTAGGCAAAGCAGCTGATATGACATTGTCAGAACAATGTGGTGTTATCAAACAACTACAGTACTTCACTATACTGTGCATCTCTGTTCGAAAAACTAGTTCATTATGTGTCATCGTCTGTCACGGTGCATGTGACAGAATGTGTCCAGATTCTATAATACTGTTAGGCATTATAATGTCAGAAAATTAACTTTTCATCACAAAGTTTTAAATATTGCTTTAAACTATATAGCAAAGGAAACTGTATATTATCTGTGGCCAGGGTCCATATCCATCAAATAGCTCCCCATTCTCAAAACGGACACTCTGCCAACTGTGTCTGAGCTGCACAAAGAGAAAACATGTGCCTGGCAAGCACCATACTGATGGGGTTTAAAGTCAGGTAGAAGTACTGTATGTTGTGTTTGTTTGGCAAACTGGAAAGTGTCTAAAGATCTCTTAATGATTTTGCACATCAAGCCTGAGTCAATGCACTGAATAAGGGTGATTAGTAACACACATATTTAGCAATGCCATGGTTACTATCTAA
The DNA here is from genome assembly GCF_002925995.2 of Terrapene triunguis. Lineage (NCBI taxonomy): Eukaryota > Metazoa > Chordata > Testudines > Emydidae > Terrapene > Terrapene triunguis. The sequence continues at coordinate 14,458,142 of NW_020664417.1, read as the reverse complement.
CAGAAAGGAGAGAGAGAGAGATCAATTTCCTTATAGGAAACACTATTCCCATGTTTATTATTTGTGTTAGACAAATAGACAATCATCAGTCCTTGCAAGTAAGAGCAATCAGGCACTAAAATCCTTAAATTCACAACAAGGTGGTCACAAATATTATCTATGGATTTTCTGTTTAACACTTGGCCATTGCTGTGAAGTAGGTCCATGTTCTTGCTAGCTGGCTGGATTTTAAATGGAGAAGCCAGGTTCCTTTGCTTACCTCCTACCCTTGTGTTATATCTATCAGTGTCTTCTATAATGTCTGCCAAACTTGAAGAAATAGTATGAAAAATTTGAGCAAATAATTTGAAAAATAACAAGCTTATTAAGAGCTAAATTCAGCCACATGAGTAAATTGAAAGAGGAATGTTCCCACTTGTTCCAGAATCCCCTCACACTACCCTCCTCCCAGCAAGACAATGAGAGACAATGCACACTCAGGAATGAAACACAGACAAAAGCATTATATCAACAAATTGCCATTTACTGATTGGTGAGCCTGAGGGCTGCACACTCTTAGCTGTAGCTGATGACAGCTGCTTAGCCCTTTTGTGGCTGTCACAGACATCTTTTAGAACCTACACTCACTCATGAGTCCACCTGAAGTAAATATACTAGACATGGTATATGGAACAGGCAAACATTATCTTTGGCTGCCAGTTGGAGAAAATCCTTCTCCTTCATAAAAGTGAAAAATCTTCTTTGCCAGCATGTTTGTTGATATAAGAACCATTTTGTTAAACTACAGCCAACCATTTTGTGGCACTAAAGACAACAATTCATCTGAATTCTCTAATTATATTATTAGTAGAACTAGAACTTGTAAAAATATATTGGGCCAGACCTCCAGCTGGTGTAAACTGGCTAAGCTCCATTTAAAACAATCTAGCGCATTATATCGAAGCCACATAGCATCATTAAATTTAAATTTAAATTAGCTATATTATGTATTACTGTAACCATACTGAAACTGCCTGCTGGTGTTTTCTTTGGCTCCTCTCATGTATATAATTCTAATTCCTTACTGTTCCTTTATAAATAAGTGCTATTCATCTCTACAAACCCTTTCACACAGGGCAGAAGTTCCCGTAATCTCTGATTCTGTCTCCCTTTTGAGGTCCCAAAAATAAAAGTGGTACCACAGAATGGCTTTGGCAAAAAATGATTGTGTGTGTGTGTGTGTGTGAGAGAGAGAGAGAGTTGCTTACAGACCGCTTTGGCTGTGTCCCTAACACACACATTTCTATCCTTGGGAATGTTTTATCCTATTAGTGCCTGAGGGCATAATCCCTTTGCACCGAAACCCTCAGACTTTAAAGGAGTAAATCAGGAGTCATTCCACTAGTGTAAGTGACAGGAGAATCTTCCTGCATGAAATCTAAAAATAAAATAATAAACAAAAAGACCCAGACAATTATTCAGTCACATTTCCAGCTTCTCCAGTGTAGCTGCTCTGAGGAGAAAGGCCATGGCATCCAGAGCACAAGGTGGAAGATGGCTACAAGTACTTTTGGGAGTATTCAGAGCACCAGAGAGGGCAGGTGGGTCCCCCTGCCTCACAGGCCTGGTCTACACCTAGAATATAGGTCAATCTAGCTACACCACTGACTAGTTAAGCTGACCTAAGCCCCGGCGTAGACACTGCTAGGTTGACAGAAGAATTCTTCTGTCTACCTAGCTCCTACCTCTTGAAAGGATGGATTTACTGCAGTGATGGAAAAACCCCTTCCGTCGCTGTAGCAAGCATCTACACTACAGTGCTACAGTGGCGTAGCTTTAGCACTGCAAGTGTGCTGCAGGTAGCACTTGCAGTGTAGACACACCGTCAAACTCTGGCAATGGGGATGTGTTCCAGGGCAATGGTTATGAGGGCCATATAAGTACCTGGATAGATAAGAGCACTTAAAAAAAAAAAAAAGGCATAGCAAGTGTCATTGCAGAGTAAGCAGAGCCCAGTTCTCCCCGAGACCTTATTGCTGCCTCTGTCCCCCAGCACTGTAGGTACTAACATCCTGCCCATTCTTCCTCCCTAGTTCCCTTCTGAGTCTTTCAACCAAAATGTAACCTTAGTATTTCCTTTACACACGTTGTATGTGGCAGTATATCTGAGTAACAGAGAGAAATATATACACATTTGAGACCCTGGTAATCAAAAGACACTGTAGCTGGAAGGAGTTCAATGTAATATATTTGTTAAAGAAGGACAGCAGCTATAAAGTTCCATCAGTCAGAGTTATGTGAGGCAAAATTTGTATAGGATACGTAATTTTTAATTTACTAGAAATCATTTTGAAATTGAGGTGGGATGCATATTGTCTACTGAAGAAATAATTTATAGACATTAATTGTAGGAAAGAGAGAAGCCTTTTGCTTCAAAAAGCCTATCAGCCAGCTGTCCTTCCTGTTTTATCAGTAAGCAAAGCTAAGAGCAAATAACAGATGGGACTGTCCCTTAGCGCCAGCAGTGACTGTTCATGAAATGTAGCACAGTCTCCCTCCAGTGGGTTATGTTTTTAACCGTAGAAGATTAGACAAAGGATAGGTGTGGGGTATGATGAATGACTGGTTCCAATCAAAGAGCTTTTTCTTTGGCAATGATCACATAATTTTCGTCTGACTTTTGATTATATGAAAAGCAGTTTCAGCAAGAACATGGAGTGGATTTTATAGGTGGATGAGGGAGGGCTAAATTTCAGGCTGAGTCTGGATCTGAATTCAGAATCCTAAAGTCTGGCAAATTTCCAGCTTTCTCACACTGTCCTCTAAGCCCTACCATTGCAGCAAATAAACCTGCATGGAAACTTACTTTCCCGTTACAAAAATCTTGACTGTTTTGCATTCATTCACCCCCTCTTAGCCTTCACTCAACCAATCAGGTTGAGGTTTTCTTGCACTCAGAACAAAAAATCAGAGAATTGGTTCCTCAGATGGTGTAAAACAGCATAGTTCCATTGATGTCAATTGAATTTCATCAGCTGAGGATCCGAGTTAATTTGTTTGTGTGTACATGCTATGGGAGAGTTTAGATAGAGAACAAGAAGTATTTGCAACCAGATAAAATAACCATGCAAATTACACCTAATTCTTGATTTTGACACCAATAAAAGTCTCAGACTATGGACCTTATTCTGATCTCACTTACCCTGATGTAAGTGAGATCAAAAGAAAGACCTGTGTTTATTGCATAGTTTGGTGAGGGCCACAAGAATTTCAAGTGATCATGGTCCAGTAATGAGTGAGTGTGGGCTCAAACCTAAGTTGATTAATAGTTCACCATAGTAAATCATGAAAAAATCCTCATCTGGAAGTTTTGATTCAAAGTTAGATGAAACGCAGGATCTTAGCCTTAGTTTCAGTTTGGGTCAGACCCTAGTCCCACTGAAGGTACTAGAAAAACTTGGTGATGTGAACCCATTCAAATCACAACTGAAGAAAACGTATGCGCAAAACAACTGGGTTTTGCACAGCTCAAATGGAAACGTGAAAGACTGTTTTATTAGAAAGCCAGCTAATCTATCTATAAAAATGTGGGTGCTGTGGTGTTATATAGAGACTTAAAGAGTGAGATTTTAGTAAGTTTTGAAGCATGTTACTTCAATGAAGTGACTAAAGAAATAACTTAAAACCCCAAACAAGAATCGAAATCAGAGAAATTTAAATGTAAATGCACATATGTTACTCTGGACTGAAGCTACAACTTTGGAAAATAAGCATGAGATGCTTGAATGCCAACAATCAAACACACATGTCAAAACAGAAAGTTAGAAAGAAAACTAAAACAGGATAGGAAGATAAAAAAGGAGAAACAGAAAGAAAGCAGAAGAGATAACAAACACCAGCAGGTATTTTAGAATTTGTTAACCAAGCTGTACAAAAAACAAACAAAAAAACTTCACATCTTTTCTGTTTACAATGATTTATACACTTACTTTTTCAAATGCATATTGAAAGTGCTATAAAATCACTTAAAATCCATCTTCATGAGAATATTTATTATGTGGCCAGTGTGAGTTCTTTCAAAATTTATTTTAAAAGTGATATGTGTGTGCCTTAAATTTTCAGTTTTTTCAAAGGAATATCATTTTTTCATGGATGTATGCCAGGAAGTAAACAGGATTAAGGAAATAGAGGTAACACAGAAGAAATCAAAGCTGAGTAAATAGGTTGTCCAAAGCCTGGATATAGAATACAACATAGCTACCTGTCAGTGTTACCTGTATCCATTAAATATAAAGAACACAACAGCGGAAAACCAGGGATAAAATACTCCATAGATATTATGGAGTTCTGATAGTAAAAAGAGTGAAGTTTAAGTGGTTTGTGATATCATCAGACTCACAAGATACCTACATACCCTTATCACATTTTTCGTCTTTTATCTGGCAGTTTCATTTTCCCATGCCAGCTCATGGATGAAGAGAATGTTTGCTGCTTTTTGAGCCAGCGGTGGCCATCTTGGCCATACAGATTCATAAATAGGAAAGACCCCACCTGAGCAATATTTTTCATGTTTCAACTAGAAAATGCCTATACAAAGAAACAAAATAAACACTCTTCAAACATAGAATCATAGAATCGTAAGACTGGAAGGGACCTCGAGAGGTCATCTAGTCCATCCCCCTGCACTCATGGCAGGACTATTATCTAGCCCATCCGAGACAGATAACCTGCTCTTAAAATCTCCAACAATGGAGATTCCACAACCTCCCTAGACAATCTATTCCAGTGCTTAGCCACTTAACATGGTGTTTAACATGGCCACAGGAATCTTCCTCTTCCTGAATATTACATCCAAGACAACTGACCTAAGTGCTGTGGGGAATTGGAGAAACTGCCAAATATTTAAGGGGACAATGATCCTCCTGATCAAAGTTCAGAAAAAAAATCCTTTCCTGTGTTAGTTTTTATATTTAAATTTAGATCGGATGCAGCTAATAAAATTTTACATCATCTTAAGTGAACTATGACTCTAGTAATAGCTACAACACTATGAAATACAGTATTTTAAAAAAATGTTCTAGCTGGATGTGAGTTGTGGGCTGTTTCCATTAAATATATTTTAAAATAAATAACAAAAAGATATAGGTCATGTTATCCTTTACTGGGATGAGAGGACCGGGTGCAAATGTCTCTTAAAGAAGAGATTGTTAGGCTCTTGCTAAAAAAAAATAAAAATCCTTTGATGTTAATATTCTCACTAATTATTGCCTGGTTTTTCACTTTCCTCTTTTGGGAAAGGTTATTAAGAAAGTGACACTGAAGCACTTGGTAACTCCTGGCCAGACTTCCTTGCCCTGGGTCAGTTTAGAGACCTGGCATAGAGGCTGGACAAGATCCTGTGCTAGTAAAGGTCCATGTTGATTCGTTCGGAAGTCTCAGCTGCCTTTGATAGTACTGACCACAAGGTGGCATCATTGACACAGCTGCAAACCCTAAGTGGGTTAAAAATCCCTCTTCCGAGTCTGGGTTTTTCATTTGCTGAGAAGACCCAGATGGTACTGGTGGTGATTTGCCTTGAATACCTTTCATGAAATGTACCAAAGGGTTCTGTTCTGTCACTGCTCCTGTTCAACATGTATGTGAGACCATTGGAGGAGATAGTGAAATACTATGGGCTGCATAGGATTCAATATGTGGATGACACTCATATCATTCTATTTCAGTGGGCCAACTTGGTGTGATTTGATTGGCTTACCTAGTATCTGGCCACCAGAATCAGGGTTTGGGTGAGGGTGAACTGGTTGCAACTTAATCTCAGTAAGACTGAAAATATGCTACTAGGTTGGAGGAGTTTGGTGGAGATGATATTGGCTCCCATGGTTTAGAGAATTTACCCACATTTTCCAGGTTGGCAACCTGGAATTCTTTTGTATTCTCAAATTCTTCAGGGTGTCCATGGCTAAGAGCTGGTTTTATTTTACTATTTATAGTTACCCACAATGGTCTACACCCAAAGAAACCATGTCCCTCCCATTCTTAGACAGGAAATCCCTGAAGTTTGCACTTACTGCTTTTTCAGGTGTGTCAGTAGGAACAGAAAATGTGGTCCATGTTTTGAATTTTGCTTTATAAATTTTTTTCATAGCTTTTCAATGTCATTCCTTAATATTCCCCCATAAAGTTTATCTTAACCTTGAGCCTGGAATAGAAGCCCCTGTTTTCTGTCTGGGATTGGCAAACTGGTTAGGATAATAGAAGACCCAGCTTTGCTTTTCTAAAACATAAACCCGAACTGTGTTTTTTTAGAAGCTTGCAAAGTACAGTTCAATAGTGGGGATCAGAAGAAGAAATGCTAAAAAAAAAAAACCATGGAAAAATGTTGCTCTTGTGGATGGCTAGGAAGAGCTAACATACTGATCATTTGAACAATTGTGTAATGTTTCAGAAGGAAGGTAAAGTTTGTTGCCCATAATATGTGGTAAAAGGCAATACTCTACTAACGATGAGCTGGCAATAAGGCAGGGTTCTTGCAGTTTCAGGTTGTACATAGTACAGTGCATAGTGAACGAGACAAGAGTCAGTAGGCACATTCCAGTGGTGTCTTACTAAAATGTTTCAAGATTATGGAAATTCTTGTTTCTGTTATTTTCTTTTAAGACAGCTAGGGAATTGCATTAAAAATCCCCATATTAAGAGAATATTAAGGTTGCAAAGTCTACCACTCCAAAGTCAGGTAGTGCCAAAATTAAAGTTCTTTTCTGTGCCCCATTGTAAATATATGCAATTGCAATATAATTTTTAATTAATGCTCAGGTACTATGGGCCAAATCTTCAGTTGGTGCAAATTGATGTAGCTCCATTGAAGCCAATAGAGCTATGCCAATTGACACCAGCTGAGGATCTGGCTCCTTTTCCCAAACAGAGTGATATCGTGTAAAGTGCACAGTCAATGAAACAATGGCTTCTTCGGAAGCTTTGCCTCAGTCAAAGGCATCTTGTGTATAAAGTACTTTCATGGACACTATTTGTCCAGCACACATAGAATAGTGCACAATAGTATGTTACACATATTTATCTGAAATTGTAGGGGGAAATGGTTTGATATTATATTGCCATATTTAAGACTGATCATGACTATGTTGCCATGTATATGCCCTAGGGGACAGAGTTATGATTATGCCTGGAACCTTAACTTTGGTATTTCCTGACTAATGAGTGCTTAACTGTGCAGCCTTCAAATTCTCTAATTTCATTATCACATAGGATTGTCTTAGAGCCGTCTTTGAATCATGCAACAGAATTCCAGCAATTCACTCTAACTGGCCAAGATGTAAATACAGTGCTACTTCTGATTCAGTCTATTTTTGCTTTGCATCAGTGGTGAAAGATAAAGAAACTAAATCAAATAGTTTCATCCTTGCTCATGCAATTAGCTTAATGGTAAACATACCATGCTTTAGAAGCATCAGTGCTTATTTTGTGCTCGTTGCTCTCAAGTATTGAAGATTGCAGTCTTAACACTGGACAGTTTTCAAAGCCAGTGTATTGTTAATGCTACACCACCAGGGGGCAGCATGGTGCAAAACTTCATTCACTTCTCTCAATTTGGAAACAGTCACCCTGAGGCTTTGGCAATGTCTGTTTGAGGAGGCAGTACCGCAGAGGGGACTGTCAGTTAGCCCTTTGTGTTTGAAGCCTTACACTTGCTCCTCCTTGGTGTCTTTATTTTTCTTGCTACACCAAAACTTTTGTTTTTAAACTTCCTGGAGCTTAATTAATAAACATGACAACTAAGCAGACGCTGGCACAAAGCCCTTTTCCCAACCAGCACATGGGCAATCTTATGGTAATTGTAGTTATTTATATTTGGCATCCAGCTGACTGAACTAGCTACACAGCATTATTTTTCTCCTGTAGGAGTACAGAGGCTATTAAATTAAACAGGTTAATGTGGCTACAGCATTTCACCCCCTGCTATCCCCACAGCCACAGTAAATCTGCCACCTGTTTATTTCCATAAAAATTCAATTATAGCACCACCAGTTTATTCTTCTTATGTGAACAATTAACTTCAGGCAGTTCCAGGCTCAAAGAAATTCCTGGCCCACTCCCTTCTGAAGTTGCTCTTTTGTTGTTGTTGTTGTTGTTGTTGCTCCATTGGCTGGCAGCTTTTTTTTGCTAGGTGACTGCCCTGCCCCACACCAGTGTAAAATAGAGAAGAGACTCCACTGTGGTGCCATGGCATGTTGGTGAAGAAGCAAAGCCAAAATAAACAAAACCAACTTATCCATTAACAGTGGGTGTGATGAACACAGGAGAGCTCAAACTGTGCTGCTGCTGCAGCAGCACCATTCAGGGGTTGTTAGCAAAACGTGCTAACTGCTGTAACTGAAAACCAGGTGTTTTTACCCACACGCGGTATATTTTTATTCTAATATATGCAAAACCATTTTGCCTATAGCAACGAAAGGTCAATTGTGCTGCTGAAAATGCCCCCCATCTATCTATGTTTAGTGTTAACCAGATCCTGCAAGCTTTAATCACCTGGGAAGTCCCATTGAGCTAGAGGAGTCTACTGGCATGAGTAAGAGTTACATGATGGAGGCTGAATTAATGAAAAAGTGAGGATGTAAGGATACAGTCAGAGATTCTGAACTTTACCTCTAATTGTGTACAGAGGTGGGCAAATTTCTCTGGGCTAAATGTTGCATTTTGTCTCTGATTCAGCAAGGTACTTAAGCATGTGCATAATGTTGAGCACATGAATAGTCCCATTGGCGTTTCTCTTGTGCTTACAGTTACACATGTGTGTAAGAACCTTACTGAATTAGAACCTTTGTGCACTTTCCTGAGTAAGGGGCAGCGTACAGATGTAGTTTGCCACAGCAGGAGAACCTGCAGCTAAAGTGCTCCAGTTGCATTGGAGAAAATGAGAGTAATGCTACTTATTCCCCCCTAGGTGGCCAGTAAGGGAAGTGGGAGAGAGATAGGTGGAGTGATGCCTCCACCTGATTCCCTGGGAGAGCATCTGGGGTGCAGCCCCTTGCTCCCCATAGCCCCTGGAGCTAAAATCGAAGTCATCCTTGTGACATTGGCAGGCCAGGTGCCAGTTCTTGCCAAGGCTGCAGGCATTAGCTAAGAACTGACAAATCCATAGCTGGAGACCAGACCAGTTGACTTACATGTTAGTGTTGCTCAAAATAGGTATTAGTCTTATAAGAATGTATTTAGTGTTTAGACTCTATAGAATGTTTGTAAGTTGCTGCACGCGTTAATCTTATTTGTTATGTCTGTATTCTATGCTGTAAGGAATAATTTTTGCTTTATAACCTTGAAAATGTTTGCTCTAAACTTGTAAACCCAGATGGAAAGAGTGTCCCCCCCCCCTCCACCCGTCCAGAAGAACTATCAAAAGCAGATGGGCCATCAAGGAACATCCCAATACAAAGGATTGGTTATTGCACCTTGGAAATGCTACATGCTTGGAAGTTTGTTCTATAGACTTGGAGGCTGAATGAATGAGGTAAAACAAAGACACAGGAAAATTTTCCATCTCTGCTATTTGAACTCTCACGGGGCAGAGACTGAAGCCAGAGATCCCCAGACGTTACCTCCTGGGCCTGCCCTGAAAGATACTTTGAATTGACACATTGCTACAACACTGTTACTCTTAGGATTTAGATTGCAACTCATCTGTGTATATGTTTGCTTGTGTTAACCTGCAAATAACGCTCTCATTTCTTTTTCCTCGTTAATAAACCTTTAGTTTATTACAGCATTGGTTACAGGTGTTGTCTTTGGTGTAAGATCTAGGGTGCCAAGTGATCTGGGGTAAGTGACTGGTCTCTTGGGCCTGGAAGCAACCTGAATATTGTGTGATTTTTGCTGTAAGTGAGCATTTATCACTGAGTCCAGCTTGCCTTGGTGGCAAGATAGACAGGAGAGTCTAAGGGCACTGTCAGTGACTTCATCGTCAGGGCTGGCTCCAGGCACCAGCATTCCAAGCAGGTGCTTGGGGCGGCAATCTGCAAGGGGCGGCATTCCGTGTGTTTTTGCCGCTTCAAGCAGCGCGCCGAATTGCCGCCGTGGACGGCGGGGGCAGTCCGTGTGCCGTTAGGGCGGCACGTGCGTTTCTGCGGTGGCGGCAATTCGGCAGCAGCTTCTATGTTCAGCTGCCCGCGGGGGCAATTCGGTGGCTTCTGTCTTCTGGCTGAAGACAGAAGCTGCCGCCGAATTGCCGCCGCCGCCGCGGAAACATGCGTGCCACCCTAACGGCACATGGACTGCCCCCGCCATCTGGGGCGGCAATTCGGTGCGCTGCTTGGGGCAGCAAAAATAATAGAGCTGGCCTTGTTCATGGTGAGACTGTTATAGTGATCTAGGAGTTCACATTTGTTACTGACTTGGTGAAATCTAGTTATAGAACTTACTATCAGTTTGGGGTGTCTGCCCTGTTTTTGACAGTCTGCCCTGAGATTGGCAGTCATGGTCACAGGGCACTCCAGATAGCATGACAGCCCTCATGGAGAATTTTATTCCCTTGTGTGGCTGCATTATGGCTAGTCACAATCTGCCCCTAAATAAATAAAATACATGACAAATTTGAAATTTACAGCAAAAAATAATGAAAACTAAATTAAAATTATAAAGTTTTTTCAGTCTTAATAATCCATATAACTTCTCTGATTGAATGCTCCTGGTGTGAAGGGTGAAGTAATGCTGCTCACAGCAGTGCTAATGTAGGCATGTCACTGTGGCCTGAATTATACCAACTTGAGAGGCAGTCATGCTGCACAGACTGGGCCCTGACTTCTCCTGTGCTGCCAGGCTGCCTTTAGTTGCTGGAGAGGGTCTGTTGGCAGCTATGCAGTGGTAGGGTAAGATATTGCACAGGAACATTTCCCTTAAGGCATAGCCCATACTGTTTTGGTGACATTTCCATTTTCCTGCTCCTTTTTGCTCCATGTAATAGTGCCTGGACTCCATTATTTTTATCCTGACATTATCCCACTAATAAAATTCTAGTTCTAAGGTATAAAGCATTGTGTTTGGGAGGTCAAGGAGGCAGCATAATGTAGTGGCTAGAACACAGGCTAGGGGTCAAGGAGGCCTGGTTTTATTCCTGACTTCACCACTATCTTTATTATTATTCCTATTGCAGTAGCTACTATAAGCCCCAATCAGGGATCTTGGCCCCATGGTGCTAGGCATTGTCCATATGAGCAAACCAAAGACAGAGCCTGGCCCAACATGCCCACTATCTCAGATTGTGACAAGGCACAACAGATGGATAAGAAGACAAATGGGAGAAAGAGGAAAAAGTAACAGTAAAGATGGGGACACCTTGCTATGGGACCATCACTTCATCTCTCTGTGTCTAAGTATCCTCATTTGTACAAAGGGGATGCTGTTCCTTTCCCACCTTTGTAAAGTGCCTTGAGAACATTGGAAGAAGGGAGTTTATAAGTGCTATTAATTACTATTGTATTTTATTACCAAAGGTCATGCTGTTCTAACATCTCACATTTTCGGAGTCTATCATGGCCTTTCCCCCCTCTTATTTCTGATGGGAAAAAATAACTTGGAAATGTTATTCTTCCTGGCGTCTAAACTTTGGGCAGATGCCTGATTTCCATTTCATCACTACCCCCTGCCCCTCCCCCCCCCTTTGTGGTTGGGGGCTTTTGTCGCTGCCAAAAGCAACAACTTTAAGTGAGAGAGTTTGAAGGTCAAGATGCAGAGAAAGAAACACTGTGACTGCTAAATGAATTACATATGCCATCATACTTTGTGTGGGTGTCGCTCGTTATTGCAGACCCTGTATCTGTAAGGGCCCTGTATCACGTGCCATTGAAAGAGTTGGGGTGGAGATGGTTCAGCCACTGAGATCTGTGGAAGCAGAGTTCTGCCCTACATGCAGAGATGGGGAAAACAGTTTAGTTGTATTGCAAGGTAGACACAATATTTGGTTGAGGTTTATGCATTTTAAGAGTCACTGCACTCTAAAGCACATCTGATAGGACTTAATGAGAGATACAGGGACTGGTTCTCCACTTTCCTTACACCTTGTATTGTTCCTCACACCTGTGCACTCCAATAGTTTGCCAAATAAGAATTTGGCACTAGCTCCAGAGGTATCATTTTACCCCCACTTGGCATAGCTGTGAATGACTACACAAGGGGCCAGGCAGGGGAGAATAAGGCCCATGGTATTTTCAAGGAAGAATATATTTGTAACCAACCATACTTCTCAGGAAAAAGACAATGTTTCCTCACATAAATATTTTGCTACCAGGAGAATGTTGGCTCAGAAAAATGCTGACTACTACAGGAATTGGTGCACTATTTTTTTTGTTTTTTGTCCTTATAGATATAGTGCCACCTTGCGTATGTGTGCTGTAGGTGGATAAAATGCAAACATTTTTAAACGGTCTGCTTTAGTTATATGTAAGGCTGTGAGTCTGTCATGGAGGTCATGGAAGTCACGCAGCAGTGGGGGGGTCTCAGGCTGCCATGCCCCCCACTCTCCCACGCAGCAGGGGGGGTCCTGGGCCACACACCACTGCCCACTTTCCCCCCCAGCAGCAGCAGGGGACCCGGGCTTCACATTGCCAACCACCACACAACAGCCGTGGTGCCCCCAGGCCGCCCCCCCCAGAACACCCGCGGTGCCCCGGGCTGCCCTCTGCCCCAGAGCACCCAAGTTTTAGTCAGGGGTATATAGTATACGTCATGGACAGGTCACGGGCCGTGAATTTTTGTTTACTGCCCGTGACCTGTCCATGATTTTTACTAAAAATACCCGTGAATAAAACCTAGCCTTCGTCATATGTAACTTAGTAGAACAGTACTTTTGGACTGCCTTTATGTTAAGGAGTTCTGCAACAACCTGTATGTTGTTGTAGTGGATATATCTTTCTTTGTTTCCCTGTGTGCAGGTCTATATTGTGAGGATATGCTAGATGAATCATATCTTTAATGAAAATACTAGTTACGAATAAGTAGTTATTTATTTGTAAGGGAAATGTGGAGGTCAGGAAGAATCCATTACTATTATTCCCAGATCATTTTTGTCTTTGTTTAAAATAGTCAATAACTTCCAAAACAAAGAATAGTTTCTCCTGCCTCTATTTTTCTGTGGTTTGTATTATTATCTATTACACATGGTACAGCATGATATTTACACAGGGCCACCACTTCAGTGACTATCTTTGGAAATTACCATAAATAACTACTTTTTTTCCTATTTTTATAACCTCATGTAAGAGGGTGATGTCTTATATATAATGACAATACTTTAAAATATTTTAACAGATTAGTATTTCATAGGCTAGCTACCAGGTCTGACAAGGATTGTGAACTATATTATTTTAATAGATCCAGCTATTCTAAATTATCAGATATCCATCAATGGTGCTCATCACCATAGAATCTGAGCAACTCACAATCTTTCATGAATTTATCTTCACAACATCTTTGTGAGGTAAGGAAGTGCCCATTTTACAGATGAGGAACTGAGGCACAGAGAAGCTAAGGCCCAGATCCTTAAAGGTATTTAGGCTCCTAACTTCCCTTAGTCACACAGGAAGTTTGGGGCAGAGCAGGGAATTAAACCCAGGTCTCCCAAGCCTTAAGCAGTAGACCAGCCTTCCTCTCAAATCATTTAGCTTAAATACAGTGAAATAGTAGGGTTTTCTTCTTTCCATGATGTAATATAACAGTTAAAGTATTTCCAAGCCAAATTCTGCTGTCTTTTCTCATGCTGAGTATCACCTTAGGCTACAGTTCAACAAAGTATCTAGGCACTTATCAAACTTTTAGCTTGCAAGGCCACTGCTTAAGTACCTTGGTGAATCATGGCTTTAAGTAGGTATATTGAAGGCAATAGGATTTTTTGTGAGGTAAGGTGTTACTCAACATGATGGGTATCAGAATCTGGCTCTGCTGTAGAATCTGGAACAGTGAAATTATTATGTGGTGGAACAATTAAGCAGTGGGTTTTGACCCATGAGTAGGTTGCAAGAAGGTTCTAGATGGGTTGCCACTTCCAGGTGGATTAACCTATCACGGCCTCCTGGTCTAGGCAAATATACACTTTTTCTGGCCTGCTGCAGAGAGGAGTTGCTGGGGATGGTTGGAGAATGAGACAGCCCTGCACTCACCCTGCAGTGATAGCTCCGGTCCCTCCTGCAGGCTGGGTCTGGATCCCAGCTCCGGGCTTTGTGACCTGGCGCAAGGGGTCACCGGCCTCATTCAGGTTTGGCCTGGCTGCCCTGTGACTGCCTCTCCAAATTGTTCTGGGACAAGTGCTGCAGTGCCGGGGTGGAGGGTGATATATGCAACAGTGGGTTGCAAAAAGACAAACTGAAGTTGGTGGGTCGCCTTAGTAAAAAGTTTGGAAACCACTTCAATGAAGGATTATTAAAAAAATAATAATAATCAAATAAAAAAAAATCAAATAATACATTTGCTTTTTGCTCTAGGTGAAGAATTTGATTTGCTGAGGAATGGTGACTCCTTATATAATATTCTCTGAAATATTTATGATGAAATATTTTTATTCGTCTAGCAGAAGCTGCATTAAAAAGAATGCTGAGATGCTGATTTAAACCCAGGAAAAATAAAGACCATTCAGGCATAAATATAAATCTTCCACAACTTTTCATACTGGGGGACTGTGAGGTAAAAAATAAGTTGTCATCATCTATCCCCCACACCACTCCCTGATGATAATTAATTAATAAATAATAATTTCATAGTTCTAGAGCACTGTTCATATTTTTATGCTAGGGCTCATGCCCACTTGTTTGTTCAGCAAAGCAACAGCACACGCTTGTGGGGTGTTAAATAATAACGAAATACCCCAAAAGGCTTTAGAAACTTAATCTGATTTACAATCTATACCAAGGTATCGCTCCACCCACCAGTGAAATGCAGCTTTCTCTGGAATGAAACACAGCAGCCCACAAGAACTCTATGTGGCAATTCAGGACAAGAAATGAAGGATCACATATTGAACTGAAATTGCAGAGGATATTTAGCTAGGCAGGATGTAATTACCTGAACTGGAATGTGACCAAGAGACCAGGATTCCCTTTATATTCCCATGAGACCCAGCATTTTCTCTTGCTGATGTTTTATACAAGCTTTTTTGTTTGTTTTGATCTGGGTTGATTCATTTTTGATATGTAGCACCATCTGTGACACTCCCCAGGAGTACCCAGGGTTGTAAGGCACCTCACCACTACCTGCTCTTAATGTGAAGGTGTATTGTGTGTGCTTGCTGTGGATCAGCTCCCTGAAACCAAAAGTCTGTGGCAGCACAAGCTCCACCTTCCAGGGCTCTGCAGGCCTCACTCACTGTGCAGGGTAAAGAATGGAACACACTAATCCTTGAGCCCTCTCCAACTGTTCCATGTAGTATCCAGCTTGTATCCACTGAACACTCATAGAAATACCAGGCCTGCTGTCCCTAAAGGAATAGTACACACCAGCTAGTAAAAATCGGCTTAGGACTAGCACTTTACTTAACACCACAGCACTGTGATATGTTTGTAGTGAAAACAAGAATAAGTTTATTATCAAAGACTACAGCTTCAGGAGATTGTGAGTGAGGATACTGGACACAAAAGGAGACATATAAAACAAAATCATAACATGCTTTCTAGAGACTAAACTTAACTAACAGGTTAACCTCCTGTCTAAAGATGTTTATCCCACCCAAAGTCCACCTTTTTTTCATGAACACAAATGTACTGTCCATTTACATCCTAGGTGCAGGATACAAGGGTGTCTTCTTTGCCTTCTATAAATACTCGCAAAGTTCATTACCTGTAGTCTTAGGCAGGATAACTCTCGGTGGCTTGTTTTTCCTATGTGCTTCTTCCTTGTTGACTTCACATCACTTTGTTAACATCTGACTTTGTATGGAAATGGGCATCCATTGTGTTAACTTACAATGCTTGATTTACATCCCGACAGAGAGAGACACATTTCTTACCTCCTGTCTAGAGGAAAACGTGTTTTTTCACCTTTGCTGGTTACTAATACATCGATAAAGACTTTAAAAATATATTTTCAGTGTATATACTGAAAATATATAGTATCTGTATATACAGTTATCTGTATATACCGGTACATAGTATCTGTATATACATTTCACAACAATATGAATGACCAAAGTGACACTGGCTTTCATTTGAGACCTCACAACATTCTTTGGTGAATTAGAATGTACACACCAGACTCACGAGAGTTCAGTAATTCCTCTACACTCCCTTTCCAGTTGGCATTAAGAGGTTCTTAGGTCACACCATCCGTCGAGCTCTTCTTCCCCTTCTAGCTATTCTGTATACATTGAATCTCTCTGTGTTAACATTTCATTTAGAAACTGTCCCCAAAAGGTACTTTTATAATCACTAGATGATACTGTCTGTCATTTGGTATCATTCCTACTTCTTGCTTTAGAAGCATTTGGTTGCTTGTTAGCCCTGTCCAGAACTTCAACCATAAGTTCCTTATGGAAACGCTTCCTATTGGAATGGTCCGTGAAGATACATTGGTCCAGGCCTCTGGGTGAGCTGTGAAGGTACTGCAGCAAGTAGAGGTTGAGAAGCCTGGAACAGGACAAGACCCAAAGGGTTATTGTTTCAAATAGCTCAGTGCAGGAGCACAGAAAAAATCCTTGTGGAATTTTAAGGAGATGAACTGTTACTTTTCCAAGCTGAACTTGAATATATTATGAAAGGGATGCTTCAGACCACAGAAGCTCCCTGGACACAGCCTGGTTAGCTACAGAGAAAGAAGTGCAGAGACAATGGTAAGTTAAAAATTCAAAGCTGTTTTTGTTTTCTAAAAATTGCAGAACTACTTGGGTTGGGTGGGGGGGTTGGGAGGTGCCATCAGTGGCTGTGCTACAAAAGCTTTTTCTATTTTTCCAGGCCTTCCACATTTTGGAGGACATAATTGTTCTTGTGGTGCCCCACTGTCACAGGGAGATGTTATTCCAAGCGACTGGTGGGAAACCTGTAGTTTTATGTAACCGAAGTATTCAAACATATGGACAGTACATCTATGAGTGAAGTGAGCTGCTGAGATGGCCCTGGCAAATTTGCCCTTTCCCAAAATGTGACTATCTAGCTGGAGTTCCTGCGTCAGGAAAAGTTTGCAGCTATCAGTGCCCGGGATTGGGTCAGAATTCACGAGAGAAGCAACAGGATGCTGTATTAGCATCCACATGGCTTTGCCTGTTATGGCTGCATGCAAACATACAGAACTCCACTGCCATCCCCATTGTCCCCCAACCCCTGCCACATTTGGACAAAATTTCAAACCCCAGTTGAATTTGGCACCAATGATTTGTCACTGATGGACTTCATGGGCCACCTTTAACTGCACTGGACTAGATTTGTAAATGGAAAACATTTCCACCTCCCCCCACTGTTTTCAAGTGGCTTGTTATACCACTGAGTGATTACAGAGGGGTGTGCTTACAGGCGTGACAGTGTAAGGTTATTAGTTTTAAGAAACAGCAATGCTCTAGCAAAAATCTGTGCCTTCTCAAATAAAAATTCGCTTTCAAGGAACGTTTACTGTTTGCATTTCCCAGTAGCCATTTTTAATTCCACATGGTGGGAAGTGTGGAGGAAGAGGACCCAATCCCAGCCAGGATCAGAGGTGGCTTCTGTCCTTTCTATGTCTGCTCCAGGCTCTGCAGAAGGCTGTTCCTGGTGGAGAGTTCAAACAACTCCTCAGAGTACGGCCCCAAGATGTGCTGCTGCTGCTGCTCGTGCTCCAAAGCCTCCTCTGGGACTGGTTTCAGCAACATTCACTTCACTGTGCTCACTTGGCAGCTGCTTCTGGCTCCCATCAGTCCCCATGCTGGCTTCTGGCACTTTAAAATTCAATCCAAGCCTGGGCAGCGCATGAACCACCCATCCGGGGAGGATAGCACCCTAACCCACCCCTTCTGTCCGAGGCCCTGCCTCCACTCTGCCCCCACTCCCCTGGTCTCACCAGCCAGGGGCAGAGGGCCTCCCACTGTGGCTGGAGGGGCACTGGCTGGCCCACCCAGCCACCCTGAGCCCTGACTGGCTCGCCCATCCGAGCCACCCTAAGCCCTGGCCAGCCTGCCCAAGCCGTCCTGCGAGCCAGCCTGCTGGCCTGAGCCATCCTGTGCACCAGCCCAGCCAGCTGGCCCTCCTGAGCCACGCTGAGCCCTGACCTGCATAAGCTGCCCTAGCTGGCCTGCCCACCTGCCCTAGCTGCCCCAAACCCCGGCCTGCATGCCTGCCTGCCTGCCTGCCCAAGCAGCCCCGGCCTACCTGCGTGCCCGAGCCGCCCTGAGCCCTGACCTGCATGAGTTGCCCTGGCTGACCCAAGCCCTGGCCCACCCGCCTGCCCGAGCCACCCCAAGACTCAGCCCCCTGGAGGAGCTCTGAGCCCCTCTATGGGCTGGCGCTGGGGCCATGGCAGGGAGTGTTAGTGGAGGTTTGGGGAGGCTTAGCGTCCACTAGCCTCCATTACATACCGCCCATGACTCCAAGTTTTCTTCCTTTGAAGTGTATAGGTCACAATTCTGCTTCTTAAAGGGTAATTACAAACCAACAGGTGAAAAGTCACTTAACAAGAGCATCCATATGCCAACACATAGATTATCCCACCCAAACAACCACTGAATGACTGCCAGTTCTGACAAATAACCAGTGGCAGCCAGAACCTGGGGTGTTTATGGGGAACATTAAAGTGTCAGCAGTCGGGCAGAGCTACAGCTCTTTCTTCCCCATCAGTCCAATGTGAGCTACTGTGATCTGAAACCTGTGAACATCAAGGGCCTCTGACAACAAATAGCCAAGAAGGTCTGTTGTCCTGTGTACACCTGATACAGGCCTCATTGTGTAGACTGGTTTTCTCTTACTTTTTAATAAAACTTTACAGAGGGATGAGAATGAGGAATGAAATTAGTGGCTTCAATTCTTGAATAGTGTTTTTAAAACTTTCATCTAACTTTGCTTTTGTTACTTGAAAAACTGAAATGAATCTGCTTTAAAAGCACAGCTCTGACTTGGCTGGTGTGCATTATTTAATTTAGAACTTCGAATCAGTAATATGGTCAATGTCACAATTAAACCAAATCAATGATTCCAGCATGTGTGCTCTAGCAGTGAGCAACAGTAGACCTAATTATTCTTTCACAATCATGTCCATAAATCAGGAGTAATCCAAGGGGCCTACACTGGTGTAAATCTGAGGTGACAAAGAGGGAAATCAGATCCTATTTTCAAATGTGACAGGTAAAGTGGTTAGTAAGCTTGTCTGATTACTTATTTGTGGGGGTACAGAAAGTGGGTTTCAGTGCCCCTAAAAAGCCATGGATCACAACTGGTGATGACTATGGCCCCAAGATAATGGAGTAGGAACATCTTGGAGCCCCAGATTGGATGCTCATTCCCTTGCCATGGGTCTAGAGGGCAGAGAAGTAGTGAACCATGGGGGTCTTACTGTGCAGGAGAGGGAGAAGTGGGGAGCCTCTGACCCAGCAGTGCTCCTGACCTGTTGTAATGTACACTCTGTTTAGAAGGGAGAGTTTGGAGTATCTAGGTTTGGCCATATGTTGGAGGAGACATCACCAGAGGAAGGAAAGTTGGGAGGACCATGTTTCCCATTTCTGGTCAGTGGTTGCATCCATTTTCAATTGCCTCATATCACGTTCAAAGAAAGGACTAGTTTTTAAACCTGGATATTTTTCAAGACTTTTGGAACAGTAGTTTAGTCATGGCAACCCTCAGAAAAAATTATATGCATCCCCTCCTATTGTGGGGTTGCTAGGGAAACCACGAGAGGATCCAAAGTACTTCCCAGATTCTTCCTGTGCTAAGCCTTGTGTGGCAATACCTATTGTTGGGCATCGTGCAGAGCATCATAAGAGCCCTGAACCATTTTCATTTTGGAAGTGCTCAGATGTAGCCATTGGAGCTGTCCCCAAGGCTGGAATTTGTGCCATGGTATAAAGAGTTATTGATGACCACTGGTTTGCACTATCGTATAGCTTCACCAGCATATTTACATTCCATTGTACTCAGTGCAAGCTGCAAGTATACCCTTCACCCAGTCAACTATTTTAAAGGGTTTAGAGCCAAAACTTGATTTGGGAGGCGGGCTTTGGGGTTTGCAGTCTTAAGGATGAGGCAACATTGTTTAGTTTTAAGAAATGTTAAGAGGCCTCGTTAATATGAAGAGAACTGAAATGTTGATGTCTCAGACTTGTTGTGTGCTATTTGAGATTGAAGGTCCTGCATTGTATTGCTTTTATTGTTCTGAAGTATGCTCCATTAACATTATATAACTGCTATCCATCCTGGGACCATCATGAAAACTACCGGAGACATTCACCTCTCATGAAGCTATCCTAATGAGCAACACTTTTATATACACACATTATGATGTATAAAAAGTGGGCATTTTGATGCAAAACACTTAGTAAGTCTAAACGGTGATGTTTTTTAGATTCTGAACTCCAGTTCTTCATAGGAAAAGGCCATACACTATTCTTAACTTGGCGGTTGATGAAACATCTGTTGTATCTCCTATTTACCATCCTTCTGTACTGAGTTGGTAAAACACATCACAGACATGTCTGGTAGCATCAGTAACACATTTTATTATATGTCTGCTATTAGCAGCCTTTGAGCCTGATCCTCTGCGCCTTGCACTTTGTGGACTCATTTACACCTGTGAGAATTAGGTGTAAAATCAGGCCCTTTTTGAGAGAGAGAATGTCAGAGGGTATTATCTTCCCATGACATCTATGAGGCAGAAACAAGGTAAATTGAAGTCCTATTAATGAATCTGTTATACTTTAGAATTGTCACTTCTTCAGAGGATTCCATGCTCCAAGAAGGGATTCTGGCTGGCTGGGCGATATTGTTGGACTGGAGAGTATATGAGAAAAAATCATATTTTGATAATCGTATGATAAGCACATTTATTATATATAATAATAATGCATCTGGCTATTGGGCAGTATTACTCACTTGTCCAGTACCTTAGTGTGAAAGTAAAAAGCTAACTGGCCCAGAGAGACAAATCATAAGGGATCTGCATTGAGTACAACCAAATAAGCTGGAAAGCATGAATGGAAGTAAGTTAAAAGTGATAGTTAACAACCACCTAAGATATTAGCCTACTGCTGCTTCAAAGGAAAGAGAAATATTTTAGTTTCATCTGGTCAAATTGTCCAAAGGAAGAAGGGGGGGTGAAAGCCCATTGCCCAAGTTAAGAAATTAGAAAGAGGAAACATAACACAGGAGACATGAGATGATAAAGCAGGAGGCTTGATACTGTATTAAGAGGGGCTCTAGCATTTTTTCCTCCTAAGAGTAAGAGAAAGATAGGAAGACGTTGGGGAGAGTAGTACCCTAGAAGTATAAGCCCTTTTGTCTTCAATTCTACATTGCTTGTGCCTCTCAAATCCATCAAAAGTCCTAGTGTAGACACAGGTATACTGGCAAAAAAGTGCATAACTATAACTGTGCATAGTAAAAGTGCATAGTATAACTGCATCTACAAGAGGAGTAGAGCTGGTCAGGAATTTTTTGTTGGAATTTTTTAATTATTTTTGCTGGAAATTGCAGTTCCCACAAAATCAAAATTTTACCTGAAAAATTTCAGTTTTTGTAATTTTTGTATGTTTTTTGATCAGGAAAACCAATAATGAAATATGTTGTTTCAAGTGAGTTCAATGTTAAACTACATTTTCTATTGCACTGGGCAGGCTTCTTGGTCAGACTACATCTCCAGTAATGATCTCACCTCTGGACAAACTGTGTGGTGCATCATGGCAGATACAGTCCAGCCAGGGAGCCTGGCCCATAGGGGATAATGAGGTATCAGGCTCCCAAATTACAGCTCTTCTGAGGCAATATAGCACCATAAAGGAATGCAATTGAATGTTGAACTAACTTGAAATGAAACATTTTGATTCAGGGGGTATTGTTTGAAATATTTCATTTCAATTGAAACTGTCAAAACAAACTGTTTCACCATTTCCAAATTGAAATTTCAATATTTCAAGCAGTCATCCCAGTTGGAGATGAAATCAGATGTTGAAATATTGGAATTTGCTGCAGGATGGAAATTCCAATTTTTGTTCAGTTATACTGGTAAAGTTTTTGAGTATAAACAAGGCCTTTGATTTATTTTGAGTTAAAGTCACTGCAGTACATACTTGAGGAAAGAACCTTCTGATCTCTTAGAGAGGGAGATGGGGAGCAAAACAGATGACCAGTGCATAATGACCTGGATTGCCCCTTGAGTGTACATTATGTGCTACCCTTGAGAGGTCAACAGAAATGGTCCCTAAGTTATTTTGGCTACATTGTGGTACCCTATTCACAGTGATCAGTATCTTACTCCACATGTATTCCCATGGACTTCATGGTATAATATACCATTCAATGTTTACCTCAGTGTTTAAGAATAGTAATTGGAGTGGGGCAAATGTTGCAAAGGAAGGCTTCTGAACTTTGTTTTGACTAAAAATATAAATTCTCTTCAATATTATTGGCAAACTTTATTTGCAAGTACATGTGTGTTTTCAGAAAGAGTAAGATTCCTGAATACTCTAAAAGCTATGTGTGTATTCAGAAACTCCCCTGTCAGTCCTGAAGAATTCAGTCCTGAAGTCTTTACATAATGAACAAGTTTGTAAAATATCAAATCTCTGATGGAAAAAGAACAAAATTCTTCAAATAAACTGTATATTCTAAGTTGTCTGACCAGTACCAGTTCTATTTATGGTATGAAATAACTGACAGCTTGACAGTTTTACTGTAGACTTTCTGATTTGAACTGGCTGATGGCAGGACTCCTTTAACAGATTGCATTTTTGGCTTTCCACTGTTTTTAAAGAGAAATGAGGGAATTTAGCCTGACTTTAAAACATAACCCCAATTACTGTTTTTAATTAACCGATCAAATGAAAGCTGACTTGTAAAATAAAATTAACCTCAGGCTGCTGGGTTTTTTTTAACTCACTGATTAAATGAAAGTAAGTGACTGTTGGGCAAATTGTACCTCAGGCTCACATGCGGAGAGTTTTTAAATGACCAGTTGAATGAAAATAGACTTGACAAATTTTATTTACATTAACGTTACTAATTTTAGCTGGCTGATCAGATCTGACAAAAATTGTTAGTTTGTTTTGACCGAATAATAGAACAAAAACTGACTTTAAAAAAAGACCACACAAATAGCTCATTAATATTGTATTAAAGGACTAATAAAACTAAAAGGTCTTTGGGGTCAAATGCCACTTTAACTGACACCTAACGAGGTTAGTTTTACATACTGTTAAATTTAACATAATTACAGATGTGGTTTGAATCCTTTTGTTACCAAATATTATGCACTCTGCCCTTTAGATGTAATAAAGATGCCAACACAATGTAGGCCAGGTATGGGAGTATCATCTGTAAACGTTACTTAACTATAGGGTTTTATGTGGCCATTCAATCAAAATGCTAAAGTTAGAATTTTTGCACTGTAACTGAAAATTGTTGTTTAAAGAACCAAAAGTATGAAAATGGCAACCTCATATCTAAATAAAATGAATAAAACAAATATGGAATCTTAAAGGCTTCCTTTTAAAGTTCAGTACTGTGCAGATTACATCCTCCTTATTGACGCCAAAGAATATATGAATAGAATGAGCTCTGCCCCTGTAATGAATATGAAAAGACATAATACTGTGATGGTTACAGATGGATTGCATTGCTATACTGGACAGCTACACATGTGGAACTCTTAAACACAAAATAAAATCTGCACCTATGAAAACATATAATACGTGTCCAATACATACAGTAGAAAATTTAAATGCCAAAGTGGAAAAGAGTTACAGTTCCCTATAATTATTCTGGCTTCTAATGGATGGAGTAACTGCTGGTGGGTGAGTTATGGAAAGTACTCCAGACTACTCTTTTCACATCAATGATACCCATAATGCAAAGTCTACATAGGGCACAAGGTTTATAACCACTTCCTTATCTAACCCTGCTCTGTAGCTCCTGAGTGTAAATTGGACCTGCTGAAATAATCATAGTTGATCATGGATGACTGCAGCCCAAGGCCTGGTCTGAGGGTGGCAGAATCACTGAGTGGGGAGTGCATGTGAGGAAACGAGCAGGAGTCGGTCCAGGGTTAGTCCAGTAATGATGACAATAGTTAAGTATTGTCATTGCTATGTCATGAATGAGAAAACAGATACCTGGATTGTGCTTCCTGGACACATATGGAGGATCTCCTGCATACCCAGATCTTCCCCAGGTGTGTGAAATGGAAAGATCAGCTGCTTCTATGACACCAGCCCCCTGATCCAAACTGCATGGAGAATGCTCTATAAGGTTGGGAGAACTATGCAGGGGAAGGGGCATGCAAAAAGTAGGGATGGGGAGATGAGTGCACTATGAGTATGTCCCTCCACTCCCAGCAACATGTCAGGAACCCAGTGAGGAGTTAATATGGCCTTAGGTGTTAAGTCCAAAGTGGAGCCCCTCTGCGTTGAGGATCTTTCCCTACCTCTCCTGCAAGGGGAGTTCCAGGGGCCACTGCTGACAGATGCTAGGGAGAGCAGTAAAGAAATACAAGACATTGTGAAGGCACAGGCCTCTCTACAGCTAACCCTGGGCTCTAGGAGATCTGCAGAGATGTCAGAAATCTGCAGGTTCCGAGAGCTGAAATTCCTGCCCATTATAGGGGGGAGAAGAGGGCAACTTCTCCCCTTCCCCTGGTGGAAAAATCTGTAAGTAAAGAGGAGGGGAAGCTCATGAAGTCTTCCCCCCACCCCACACCCAAGCCTCCTCCCACAGTCCCATGATAAAATCCACAAGAGGCTGCTAAGCAAGGGGAAGGAATCTCTATGAAGTTTCTCTCATCAAGTCCCCCACCACCCCCAATCATACTGTGTGTGGGGGCGAGGGGAGAGAAAGAGAGGGCAGGGTGTTTGTTCCCCTGCAGAATGAGCTGCTGCATCTGTCCCCAAATGTGGAAACCAGATATCTGTGTGGAGAACCTGTCCTTGCACAGTATAACAATGCTCCCAGGGACCTCCTCCTGCTCCCTGGCAGTGCGGCTCCAATGGAATTGTTCTGCTAGGGACTGTCTTTGGTCATAACTGCCCTAGAGACCCATTTAAGGGGTAAGCCCTGCTGCAGTGCTACAAGAAGGGCTGTGTGGAACAAGTTATACAGCCCCAGACTGTGTGTCTTCCTGGCCTTGACCCCATCCAGTATGGGGCCTCCCATCCTCCACCTCCAGTCAGCATGGTTGTCTTCTCCAACCGGGTGACTCCTGGTGCAACGTGCCCCAAAAGGGATTCTACGAAGAGGGAGACAGTACTATGGAGGCAGCTGCCTCTTTCCTTCCACACAGGAGATGCGGAGATCTGTGTATGGAGAGTCCCCTCTGCATGTGCTTCTGCCCTATGGTCTTTTTCTGCAGGAGGGGCAGTTTGGAAAACAGAGATTGTTTGACCCAAGGTCACATAGGATCACTGTATCAGAAGTGTTCAAAGAACCCAGGTCTCCCAACTGTCAATCTAGTGTTTTAACCTCAGTATCATCCCCCCCATCTACAGTGATGAGCTTTTATTTTTCTAAATTGGTTTTCCTCTAAAGGGAAATATAACATACGTTTAACCCTCCTTGTTAACAAAACTGTGTTTGTCTTTATCCATTTCCTGGGCTTGACATGGTACAACATTGGGATGACAGAAGTGTTGGCACATCACGGTTAATGGAATGTAATCTGATGTGGCAACAATTCAGCTAGGCTGGAGGTGTCATTCCAATACTGTGTCAGAGTTTAGTAAAAACTAAGCTATTGTGAAAAATAAAAGTGGATTCAATAGAAGGGACGGGATGGCTCTGGGGACTGGTAATGGGATACAGAGCCTTTCACCACTAGCTCACTGCATTCACTTCAGCTCAGATCAGTAGCAGTGAAAGCTGTTACTATGACTGTTCAATGGACAATGTGAAATAAATTTGGAGGTCTCAAACCTGTTCCCCCAATGTACCTATATCATTAAAGCCACCTCCACAAGTGATGCTACTTGGCATTGCTATGAGCTGTAGTCTATAGAGGTTCTTATATGGCGCTCGTACCATAGTATCTGAGCACATGAAGCAACATGAATAACATATGTCATGTGTTTGTCCTCTCATCCTCTCCCCAGGGGGGAGAAGTGTGTGCAGTAGAGTGTTTTATTTGGGAATTATTTTTTTAAATATAGGTACACATATGTTGCTATAGCTTTTGTATGCGTTGCTTTTTCAGAAGAGATGGTGAGGACTGAATGGTCACATAGACTGGAAATATTCTCTCAAGCTAGTGGTTGACAGGGTAGTGTAAACAACTGTCTGGTGCCTATGTTGAATCTAGTTTATCAATAAATAGAAGGCTGCAGTGTCAAGGTCTGTTAGGCCATCACCGTACACAATTCTATATTCATGTATACAACAAAGATGCTGTACTGCAGTTTTAAAAGCATTTTTATGCTTTTAAGCATCGTGGGTCTGATTCTCTTCTCATGTAGAATAGTTTTATGCCTAAAAAACTCCATTGACTTCACTAGGGTTACTCCTGACTTACACCTGTGTAAATGAGAAAAGAATCACTTATTTCATGAGGTTATTACAGTAATTAGTAAGTGGAAACTGTCCCTAAAAGTTAGAGTATGAGCAATTTTTGTAAAATATTTACTTACAATTTTCTGTTGAGCAGTCTGTATGCAATTTCTGTTACTGCTTGTTAGCCATGCATAGCAAGTATTTCATTACCCAAAACCACCATGTAGTGTCATTTTAATGTATGCCTACTGTATTTACATATTGCTCATTTTAAAACATTTTCTTCATATTCACTAAAGTACATATTCAATACTACATAACACAATAGTATTTGTCAGTTCTGTAGTGGCTTCCATTTAAGTCTCTGAATATGTTTTAAAACAATAGAGAATTAATTCCTGTGAGACAAGTATTATTATCTATATTTTACAGATCACAAAACTAAACTACAGGGAGTGTTTGCCCCTAGCTACACTCTAGTCTATAGTTAAGTCTGGGTTCCAATATACATTTTAGCTCCACTTTTTCAGTTATTCAGGACTTTGTCCAACAAATTCTTTACTGGGCTTTTCCATGATCTCAGCACAGAGGTGAATTTTTTTTTACACTGTGTAAATAAAATTGGTTGAGCTCTTTTTTTGAGTTGAGTTAGTCTGAAAAAATTCAAATTAAACCTATGAATTCAGGTGAGCTACATCCACTGAGGATTTGACCCCATGAGTTTCAGTTAGAACATTTACACTGGACTAACTTAATGATAACTAAAGCTAGAAAATTCAAACCTGGCTTTTTTTTGTTAAAATGTCATTAACATCTAAAAACTTAACCAACTGCGCGGAGCCTCTGTGGACATTTAAATATATGAGTGTTTAAAGTCATAAGTCTCATGCATGCAGTGCAGAATTTTACAGTACATGCTGTAATTTATTATCCGTAAAGTTGTATGACAAATTGAGTTATTTAATAAATAATATAAAATGTTATAAAAGAGACTGTATTTCAAGACATATCCATAAGCATAATTAAGATTGTTCTTTTAACATTTACTCTGCATTTCCTTAGGTTGGAGTGCTTGATTTCTCAATCTTTACCTCCCATTAAGAGTAGTTTGTTGCATATAGTATAGGTTGGTAAGCTGAATCCTACATTACAAAGCATAATAACTAAGTTCAAGGGTACAACAGAGTACGATATGACATCTTTACAGAGTTAAATAATAAGTTAAATAAAATAATGACATGGTCCATAAACTATAGCAGCAGAAGAAAATATGTAGTATCAACAATCAAGAAAAGAGACATTTTCAGCTTTTGTTTGAAATAAATCAGTATGATAAAGTCATTGAGGCAGAGAGATAGAAGAAGGTTGTTCCAAATGGCAGGAGCTGCAGAAGACTATGAATGGCAGGATTGTGTAGAGGGACATGGGAAGGCCATTGCTACATGAACAGAGGTTCAAGTGTGGGAGTAGAAGGTGACAAAGTCTGTAGATAGGATGGAAAAAGTCCACTGAAGGTTTTATAAACAAGGAGGGCAATTTTGACTTGGATCCTGAAATGAATGGGTGGCAAAAGTTGACTGGGAGTAGAGTTGACATGCTCATTCTTTCATGCTTCTTCCATCTTTCTTTCTCACATGTATGTGTGGGAACACAGTAAGAAGCATGCTGAAGTAGAGGGGATGATAGGAAGGGAGTTTCAGTAGTCTAGATAAGAGGAAATTAAAACAAAGGTGAGAATTTCATCAGAAATAAAGTCACGATACAGTGATATGTATGGATAATACTATGGAGGTGATAGCAAATTATCAGATGCACAAGATGTAATATAATTCTTCTGCATTCCAGACAGGACAGCTGTTTTAATACTTGTCATATGACATAGACAAAGTCAAACATTATTACTTTGCCCTTGGATATTTTGTGAGTTGTGAGAGTAAAACATCAGCAAGTTGTTTGTTTCCTGATGGTATTTAGGTTATAAAAGCTTATTTCAAAGTATTCATTGTATGGTTAATCATGAATATTCACGACTTGTTTCTTTAATTTTTGAGGTAAACATTACTAATATTCCAGCTTAATTACAGTAGTTAAAATGTAAAGAAGCTTAGTTTTTTTTTTTAAAAGTAATACAACTTATGAAACTGGATGACTGTGCTCCAAAAATCTAAAAATAACAAAAATGTGAAATGTGAAATGCTCATACTTCTACTTTCTAGACCAGGGGTCGGCAACGTTCGGCACGTGGCTCACCAGGGTAAGCACCCTAGCGGCCCGGGCCATTTATTTACCTGCTGACGCACCAGGTTCGGCCGATCACGGCCCCCACTGGCCGCGGTTCGCCGTCCCGGGCCAATGGGGGTGGCGGGAAGCCACGGCCAGCACATCCCTCGGCCCGCGCTGCTTCCCGATGCCCCCATTGGGCCGGGACGGCGAACCGCGGTGAGTGGGGGCCGCGATCGGCCGAACCTGCCACGTCAGCAGGTAAATAAACTGGCCCGGCCCGTTAGGGTGCTTACCCTGGCGAGCCGCGTGCCGAACGTTGCCGACCCCTTTTCTAGACCAAGAGCAAAAACCACTTAAAAGACACACATTTTGTACTCATAGGATAAAATAGCATTGTTTTTTCCCCTGACTATATAACTTGGTTCTTTATTTACTAGCAAGTTAACAGAGCATTTCTTATGGCCAGAGGATGCACTTGTGTTTCTTCTTATATGTTTTGTCCTGTAATCCCTTCATGATTTGATTTATATGGGGGGTAGTACTGGGAAAAAGGCATAGCCCTTCTTAAGGAAAAATAATGAAAATACAAATACAGATTTGGTTACCATTCTTCATGCAGTTAAAATGTTATTTGCTAAGCTGTAGAGCAATTAATGGCTAGAACGCAGGGAGTATTTAACTGAATATTGATTTTAAGGCTCAGCTGTTATTCATCAGAGATACTGTATTATAATGAATGGACCTTATCCAGAGCTAAATATTTCTTCACAATACTGATTTTCAGACAATGTAGCTGCTAATTTCAAACATGGCCTTTTCCTTTTCACCTTTCAGGGACTCAAACCAGGATGTTCACTGACAGAATATGGAAGCTTCTAGCATTGGATCAAGGCTGTGACTTATGATAACCTGTTGCAAATCAGAATCTAGTTCTCCCTGGTCTTTTATCTTTAGACTCAGAAAGCTAATCTTATTCATCAAAGCACTTAAGCACATGCATAAATGCTCTGCTGAATAAGGATGGACTTAAGCATGTGCTTAAATTTTTGGCTGAATTAAGGCCTTGCAGAACAGAAAACTAAGCTATTGCATATTTCTCTATACTTCATTTTCTTAGCTTTTATCCACTTTCTTCCTCTGGTGCTCATTTGCAAAGTTTTATTCATCACTGTTAAGGGTTAAGGAATTTTGTGCCAGATTTTAAAAGGTATTTAGGAGCTTAAAGATGCAGATAGGTGCCTAACTCCTATTGACTGACTTACTCATCTCATGCCTTTGTTTTTTGAAGAACATAGGGCCTTCACCACTGCCTTCTATCTTTGAAAGTCTCTTGCTGAAGTCTTAGCTTCTTTGCATGTCATTTTGATGTCCTTCACTTCTGCTTCTGTAGTGTGTTTCCATGTTGTTTGGATCTATCTCATCGCCTCTTATTCTGGGAATGTCTGTCTTGTTATTATAGTTTGGGTCTTTCCTATGTGTGTGTCTTAGTCATCTCCATTTTTGTTCCATAATTTCCTGTCCTGTCAGTTTCTGTTTTGTCCTTCTCGAAAGCTCTTTGTTTGTAATTTTTTTCTAGCCATCTGATACTGAGGAGTTGTCTAAGGCAACTGTTTTTGAAGACTTGGAGTTTGGATAGTAGGGGCTTGATACATCCCAGGTTTCAGAGCTATATAATAAGACAGACTTTACAGTGGTGTTAAATATCCAAAGTTTAGTTTGGAGAGCAAGGTTTCTACTTCTCCGGATTGCGTTAGAGTTATGAAGACATGTCTGGCTTTTGCTCTGCTAGGTTTAACAACTTTGTCTGTTCCACCTGTTTTACTTATGATACTGTCAAAGTTTGTGAAGTGTTGGACCTCTTCTCCGTCAGTCCCAGAATGATTGGTATTTCTTGTTGCATGTTGATTCTCGTGGTTTTAGTTTTCTCTGTGTTGATTTTCAATCCAACTAACTATGTCTAGGTCTGGAGTTTATGTGTTTTAGCTTGCATGTCTCTGTGGGTATGGGCAGCAGGTTGATGCCATCTGTAAAACTGAGGTCTTCTAACTTGTGTGTGAGAGTCCATTGTATACCCCTGGGTTGTTCTGTGGTCTTATTACCCAGTCCACTACCAGTAGAAAGAGCATGGAAGATATACGGCATCCTTGTCTGACACAGATAGTAACCACTGATGGCTTAGTCAGTTTGTTATGTATTTTTTGGCATGTCATATTTTCTTAGACACTCTGAATGATGTTTGCAAATTTATGAGGGACTCCATAGTGGAGTAGCAACTTCCACAAGACTTCTCTATTCACAGCATCAAAGACTTTTTGAAAATCTATGAAATTCATGTAAGCAGTGACTGACGTTTGAGTGACATTTCTATGATGATACATAAGGTTGCCATTTGATTTATGCATGATTTCTCCTATCTGAACTCTGCCTGTTCCTTCCATAGCCTCTACTGCTTTTTAAATTCTTTCTAGGATAATGTGTGTACATATTTTACTTGGGATGGACAACAATTGAATGCCCCTCCAGTTTTTGCACTGACTGAGGTCTCCCATTGAAATCAACAAAATATTTGAAAATCCCACTAGGCGCCTCTCTGCATCTTTAAGCACCAAAATACCTTTAAAAATCTGTCCCTTTGGGACTAGTAACATCGTATGCATGAGAAGTTACATTGGCTAGAGTGAAACAATTCATGACTTCATTTGTATAGTAATGGAGACTTAAAATGCCCAATCGATTGCTCCAACAAAAGAGGAAAGTTACCAACAGATATATGCAGCTGTGGGCAGGGGCTCAAGTAAGAGAAGACTAGAGAATATTACCACCTACCTGGTAAAGCAGGTGTGTTCCCCTTCGCCTCCCAGATTTGGGCTCTCCTTCCTCCGTCACTGGCTGGTGCAGCAAGGACACAGTAGTCAGGTAAATCTACAGTAGGAGCAGCAGAAGGATCTGGTGCATTACTGGAGAGTTTCTGGGATTCCAGCTTTTCAGCAGCATCTGACAGGAGAAGAAGAGGTGTCCCCCATCTGCCTCTTTTACATGAAGGCCTCACCAGTTCCTCCAGGGGGAGAGCGGAAATGGAGGACCCACCCCGCATTGCCAAATTCAGATAAATAATAATGGGCGTATGAATGGATTTGCATACTTTAATCTTTGGCTTGTTTTATGAAGTTATCTCATCTATAAAAGGCTTTTTTATACCTACTTTGCTGTGTCTTTGCTTTTTTTTTGAGCCCTGAAACATGTATTTTAATTAGCCATAAAAAGGAAACTCATAGTAACAGAAATATAAACTCTATCAGAGCATAAATGTGAATCTAGAAATATTTGTGGAGTAAAATAATGCTTTGGAAAAAAATATTCCCCAGTGGCATTTACAAATGTCAAACAGATTGATAGGGTTTCTGTACGTCTATTTATATCTGCTCAGGGTCAAGTTAGATTTTAACAAGTTCATTGTATGTTTCTTTTTGCAGCTATTTTTTGGTGAATTTCATCTTGTTTAATAAGAATCATAGCAGAAAAACAAATGTGAAGTCCACTTCCAACGTCTCACCATGCATAATGGACTAACCCTAGGGATACTGGACTAGCAACAAATGCCAGAGAATTAGGTCACTTTTAGCAGATTAATGAGAATGCTTACTCTTCTGAGGTTCTCAAAAAGTAATTGAGCCTCACAGTTAGAAATTTACATACTGTACTTATATAGCCCCCATTACTGAAGTATTTGAGAACCTAACATATATATGCTGTGTGGTAGCGTAATTATTACCATTTTACAGACAGGAAATTTGAGGCAGAGAGAGTTGCCCAAAGTCACATAGGAAGTCTGTGGCAGAGCAGGGAATTTATCCTTGGTCTCTTGAGTCTCAGTTTAGTGCCCTAATTACTAGACCATCCTTCCTTCCTTACTGAGCATTGTAAAGATGAGGCACTTGAGTCATGTGACTTGTGCAAGTCTCTGTAGTGAGTTGTTACGGAGCCAAAAATAGAACACTGGAGTTCTGTCTCTCAGTCTTGTGCTCTAACCACTGCATCAGAAACACTCTTTCCCTTTAAGAAAGAGCTGTATAATAAATAGTCCAATAGATTCCACCTACTATTACTTGTAATTTGTCAGAAACCCCAATGATGAAGTGGGATTGCTAGTATAGTTGACAATAATAGGTCACTCATGCATATTTTGACAAGCCAAAAAGATTAAAGAAAAGCAAACAATCTTCCAGATAGAGATATGAAATAGTGTCCCACCAAAAGGAAAAAGCACAACAATTATCTTATCATCAGATTCAATTAGTTTCTTTATGGCTGATTATGTGGGGGATATTTTTTTTGTCTACAGCCCCTGAAATCCAAGGAATGACTTCAATGAGAATAGGCACATTTATAAAGTTAAGCAAATGCATATCCTTAAAAAGGCTACACACACAGAGGCATTGTCTCCCACTGGACTACAGGAGCATCAAGATGAACTTTTTGAAAACACACATCAAGAAGACTTTTTTTTCCTTAATACACTTTGCCTGTTTGTAAAAGGGCACAACAGATTTGTAATTGATTATTCATGAGACATTCTACTTTAGGCTGGTGACAGTGACCCCTCGTGATGGAAAAGGAGCCACAGAGATTTTTGTTTTATTAATAATCAAACTCAAAATAATAGATTTGTATAAAAAATCGATCCCTTCCCTGGTGTTGAAATGAGGATTACAGCCAAATCTCACCCGTGTGATCTAGGTAATTCTGAGGGGCTTGATTAGGATTACATTTACCAGTAGTTATGAGAGTCTTACTGGTAAATTGCACCTCCCTGAGCCAGCAGTTTTCTGCCCCTCCCTTCCCTGAGGGAATTCACTGTTAGGGGTAGACAAACAGGGCTCCATTACTTAGTTCCTTTTGGGGGTTCAGCTAGGTTCTAAACTGTAGTTAGGATTTCATGGGAGCACCACAAACAGAGTTTGTCTTAAGGGATGCTTTCCTCTAGCTGCTCCTTCCTGGTCATCACTACTCTTTTCTGGGTCTGCTCTGGTTGACTGCAACTCCGTGGTGGAGGTGCCTTGTTTCGCCATAACCACATGGTGCATCCAGATTCTGCCGCTGGGGTCTTGTGCCTTGGGTAGAATACGGCATAACATAGGGCTGAATCTAGCTCGGTGTGGCTAAAGAAAGAACTGAGAGAATCATGAATAAAGTGTATGGATTTGGAATCTCACCGAGCTTATTTCTAATTATTAAAAGAAACTATGAAAATATGAAAGGAAATAATGAGATGGAGATTCAGGGCCAAACCCATTTGCTAGTCATGTGACTTAGGAGAGCCAGATTTGGCCCATACTGTATGCACCAGTCTGCTGGCATAAAGTTTATATGCTATTGCTTATTGTAAATATATAGAAATCTTTTATTGGATTACTAACAATAATAAAGTGTTGTGAAAGAAAACTGTCCTTATATAGAGGCTAATTAAGAAACTGTATTACACTAACCACCACACAAGCCATAAAATATGCAGCTCATGTTTGTTTAGATTCCAAAGCAGTTCTGTTATAACTTTATAGGTGCAATTTGGCTAGAAAGGAGGTATACAAGAAGCAGATTGTTAAATGCTTTTTTACTGTTACTTACTGTTTAACAAGCTGCTTTGAGAGCTATTTCTCTAATCTGCTGAGAGAGAAGTACAAATTGGACCTGAGATGTTTCCCTAAATCATTTCATTAAATGTCAAGATACTAATTGATGGGGGGAAAAAGCTGCATCTTTGTTATTTAACCTGCTCCTCTGCCCTATTGTTCTTGCCCTGGTAATTTTTGTGGGTTTTGACTGAAGAGAGATAATTAAAAGGAGCTGACTTTGCTTTTTTGCATAGGCTAGTGCATTCTACATCTAACTATCAGGATTACAGGATTCATAGTCTCCCATTTAGTCCTGGACGATTCTTTATGCCCATGCTGGAATTCAGAGGACCCCTAACAACGTCTTTCTTTAATGCCTTCAGTTATTTTATTCCAGGAAAAAACGTAGCCTTCCTTCCCACTTTGCTCTGTGATCTGACAGATTTCACAAGCTATTGTAATTATTGTAATCATGGTTTGCCTGGGTCTACACTTGGACTGGAAACCTCCAAAGAACATGTAAGAGACACAGGAACTAGTGTTGGTGGTTCAGTTGGTGACGTTTTTCCCTTTGAATCAGCACTGAACCAAGATAGCTGCTGCACATGAAAGTCAAAGTGGAAGTCCTGATCACCTGAGGTCATTAAAGATCTCATCACAGTTTTCAGAAGAGTAGGAAGAGATAGTCTCGTCTGGTCTGGACAGATTACATTTGGGTAAATATATTCTGTTTAATCAAAATTCTTCTTGCAATTTCACTAGGGTATAGTACTCTGGACTTTCTCTCCTTATGATAGTGTTGCCATGTGCTGCTAAATTGGTATCATGTTCATGCAGAAACAGCTGCTGAATAATAGTTTGTAAAGTGCTTTGGTGTCCTTTGGGATGACAGATGCTATAAAAAAGTAATATTTTAAAACTCAGTATATTCCATTCTTTATTATCAGGAGAGAAGATTGAATAAGAATACATACTAGCTAATCTCCTACATTTTAATGATACTCCAGATTTCAATTAAGTGCTTCTTTCTCTCTCTTTTCTAAAAATGTAGCTTATTTTGACAGCAATCCTAGGAAATTTTCAAAAACATCTCAGTGGTTTAGGAGCCTAAGATTTAGGAGACTTTCAATGGGACTAAGGCTCCCGAGTCAGCTATGTTCAGATTGTCAAAGGTATTTAGGCACCTAACTCCCATTGATTTCAAATACCTAAATAGCTTTGAGGTACTGAGATTTAGGCACTTCTTAAAATTTGCCCTCTCCATCTTCAAATTTGTCATTTCAGGACCAAACTTAGCATGGTGACATATTAATAATAATAGCTATAATTATCTGTAATAATCACACAAGGGAGTACAAGCACTGTGAATATTTAGATTCAATAAAAGCCTTGTTTTCTTTCTCCCTCAACTAGGAGACCTGGGCTGGAATGGGTCAAGTGCCACCATAAACAGGACGCAGTGCTTTCAGCCCCCTGTGCAAACTTCCTGGGAGAAACTGTGGCTGAGTCACGAGAATTCCTCCATGGACTCTTGATCCCTCCATACATAGCTATAACCTGGTCCAAAGTTTGCAATATATTCAGCTTTAGTCTGCATGCTGTTTTTTTTTATAGAGGCAAAGAAAGAAATCAAAGGAAAGGGAGTGAAAATGAACTGGAAACAGTTATAGAGAGGCTTCAAGAAAAGGTCAGAGAGCAATTCACAAATAACTATAGTGCCTTAGAATTAAAAAAATAAACTACTATTATGACATCCTTCCTTGTGCTTTCTGTCTGTATTTGTCAGTTGCTATGTGTCATAGCTTGTGATTTTGCATCAACATCACTTTCTATTATTTTGGTGAGTAGTCAATGTTGAAGCAACAATTACACTGTAAGCCAGCAGTAGTTTAAAAACAATATATGTGAATAGTCTCTTGCATTCTGTGACCCCTGTGAACTACAAAAAATAAATTCTTTTTCTTTCTTTCTTTCTTTCTTTCTTTCTTTCTTTCTTTCTTTCTTTCTTTCTGTTTCAAAATGAATTACTCTGGAAATTAAGAGGAACATTTAGACTAGTTGGTAAAAAATTACAGCCTGGGAATACTTTTGGAATTTTTCCCCTCCAAGAGATTTATTTTAGTAAATTTTCAGACACAATTTGTGAAATTTCTGAAAAATGTGACATTGCTATTAAAATGCAGGTGAAAAACATTTTTGTGCTGCCTCAATCTGCCTTCATTTTCTTTCTTTCTTTCTTACAGCCTCTAATACTCCTCCTTTTCTAACAAACTGAAAAGAAAACAGGCAGAAATATTAAAAAAACACAACTTAATATGTTCACCTCCCTCTTACACACAGAACTTAGTTATCATTCTGAAACTATTTTGACACATATTGTCATGAGCATAATACATATTTTGATAACTGTATAGCCATATTTCTATGCTATGAGTGTAGCCACTATAATGCATAATTGTAGGTAAAGGATTCCAATCAAGCTCAAATCATATCCTAAAACGAGGGCCAAATTGTGATGGTCTTAGATGATTGGTCCTATTAACTTCTGTGAGACAACTTGGTCAAGTAAAGAGATAACAATTTGACCGTGAATTTCATTCTCCACCCTCCTTCAAGTAGTAATGCGTATATTATAATTCAGACACAGTTTTGGGTTAGAGATGGAAGAAAATTTCCTACTTTGGAAAATCTGGCTCCAAATCTGAAATGTAGGTCCATGTTTAATTTTGATATGCTTTAGTGTACTTAGGGCTCAAGCTTGCAGTCCATTCACAGACAAAACTCTGACTGAATGTAACAGTAATATTATGAGTGTTTTGCCTGTATACAGATTGTCAGTCACTAAATGTACTGATACTTTGTAAGGACTGTGTATCACATTTTGCTCTTGGGGAGCTGCAAAATAGATTGGTTGAACAGTGACTTTTCTACTGCTTTACAAAACCACTAGAGCAGGGGTTCTCAAACTTCATTGCACCACGACCTCCTTCTAACAACAAAAAATACTACATGACCCCAGGACAGGGGACCGAAGCCTGAGCCCACCCAAGCCCCCCTGCTGCAGGTGTGTGTGTGTGGGGGGGAAGCTTATTTCTGAAACATGGAGACATGCTGCTCCAAGGCTAACCAGCATCTTCACGATGAGCCACAATGCTCTTATATGTTGAACAAAATGCCTGTAGGGTGGCAGGTTGAATTCAAAGCAAGTGCTTCCTGCCAACTGCCACAGGCAGTGTTGTTATAGCCATGTTGGTCCCAGGACATTAGAGAGACAAGATGGGTGAAGTAATATCTTTTATTGGACCAACTTCTGTTGGTGAAAGGGACAAGCTTTTGAGCTTGTACAGAGCTCTTCTTCAGTTTCTTCTTCATTAACTTGGGTCAGTAGAGCTAAAGCCAGACTGCTCAGAACAGAAGAAGGTACTCCCTCGTTTTCTTCCTTATTACTCATCCTGTAAAATGACTGAATCTTTTTGATCACCCAGAAAAATAAAAGAATGAGAGACATTAACAAACACCCCACCCCCAAAATATCAGAAGGTTTGAAAACATATGTATCAAATGTATAGTATGTGTATTAAGTGATGTGCAATTTGCCCTTTGGCTGAGGTCTGCTGAGACATCATTCACCTCTGCAAATGCTGGATTTTAAACATTAAAATTTTTTGTTGTTTCACTATTTTAATAGAAAACAGTGTCCTGTGACTGATGAACAGGTGGGCCGATCTTAATTGACAGTCCCTTATTTATTAATGTGCTGATTTCCAGACTCCTGCTACCACCTGCATGTTCTGAGTTATGGTAAAAATGGAATGACTGAATTTCACCAGACTTCAGACCACTGGAAAGGTTATATTAATTTCACAAGGTTATATTGGGTCGGATCCTTGGCAGTGGCTCAGGAGCACACATTGCAGATCAGGAATAGAGCCATGAGAATAACTGATAGTTTTGGTTCACTGATTGAACCAAATAATAATAATAATTAATATATATTTTGGATTGTCTGAAACAACATTATTTTGGTTTTCTTGGCAAAACAAAAAACAGAAAAATAATCGTTTTGGGTCAACCAAAATGTTTTACTCAACCTGAGATGAAACCTTTTATTTAATTTTTTAACCCTTAAAAATGAAATGTAGGCATCTTTCCAAAGAAAACTTTGTTTCTTAAAGAAAAATCTAAATATTTTGTTTAGAAAAGGTCAAAACAAAATATTTAGACTTTAACCCCCCCCACTGCATTTTTGGGGGAATAAATATTAGTCTGAAAAATTCTCCCAGCTCTCCTCAGGAGGGGGATTGTAAAGGTAGTGTAAAGCTCACTTTTGTGCTTCCCTGATCTGAGTCTGGTTGTGTGCTGGTGCAGCACCTAGGGCAATAACCTAGAACTTGGAAGATCTGGATTCAATTAGCTGCTCCACCAACTGGTTTCCTGTGTGAATTGGGTAAGTCCCAATCGGAGTTAAGTGCCTGAGCAGCTAACAGTACTTCCTTCCCTCACAGGGATGTTGTGAGGATAAATATACATTAAAGACTGTGAGCTGCTCTGATACTATGGTAATGGATGCCATATAAAATACCTAAGATAGGCTAGTTTATCAGGGAAAATTAGAGAAACCTTGCGGGGCTGACAGTAGCCCCAAGGGACAAATAGTAGCCAGGGTCAGCAGGGCATAAAGGCACCTTGCCTATTTCTCCTTTGCTTTGGCCACACTCCCTATGCTGGCAGTAAGTAGAATTTGAAAGGGAGTGCATAGGTGCTGCAATGTTGGACGTATGTCACTGACCGGTCACTCTCTACAGGGGTGATCCGTGAACTGTCATGCTGGCTTCAGAAAGCTTTGAGGCCACACAAGTGCACAGAATCTGGGCCATGCGACCTATGTCCATTTAAATGCTGCACAATTGCTATACTGGATCTCTATGTGTGTTGCCACTTTCCAAATATTCAAGTTTTGCCACTAACAGTCTAATATCAGTCTGCAATTGAATCTGCCTAGTTGCACTCACATTGTTACTTCGCTGACAGCATGTAATAATTATCTATGTCACAATGTATTTGTGTGTAATAATATGTAATAATTAAATATGTCAATCATTTACTTGATAATCATATTTATGGCCAAGATTAGACAAATAAAACTGGTATTTTATGTTCCCTCATGATAGAGGCCTTATATTGATAACCTCTCACTGGAAAAAGAAAAATAGTCCCACTGTAGAGGAATAGTTCAAAAATATGCAAGGTTGTTGTTATGGAACAAATAACATACCAATATGTGAAACTGACATAAGCAAATAGATATTTAGACATTTGGGACCTTTTGTTCACAGGTACAAAGTGCATTCACTTGCAAAAACTCAGAACACCTGTCCATTTGTTTTTTGAATATTAACATTTGATGGACATGCTTGGTCTGCAAAATATGTGTAATCAGAAATTTTACTCAGTTTAATAAAATCACTGGAAACCTAGGTGTTGTAATGATGCTCACTCTGTAATATGATAACACCATGTTAGTTAGAGAGATTGGATTATTATACTGCCATATAATGTCTTTCTAAACAAAAACTCACTGTTGTAATGATTGTTGGTTTGTTTCTGATATTTACATGGCCATCATTTTTAAATACTTTTAATACTTCATAAATAAATTAACTAATTAATTAATAGTTAATAAGTCAAAAAGTCAATAGAATAAGTTAAATGTCTAGCCCAACAGGGACATGGAGATGAATTATGTAGTCAATCAGTTAACAAATGAATTGTTACAAGCTTTTGTATTGTATTGTATTATATATGGTGTTTGTATGACAAAACCTTTGTCCACACTGTACACAGTATTGTAATAATCTTTGTACAAAAATATGTCTTGTAAGGTATCATTTGAAAATTGAGCAGTACAGGACATACATTTCTGGGAGAAAATCTAAAACTAAGAGTTTGTTGGGGTCATCCTGCAATATAACCAAGGCTGGTAAGAGCCAAGGTCTGGCTGGAGCGTACACAGAGACATAGCTGGGTGTGACTTGCATGCTGGAGGCTGTAAGCAGTCCAAACTGGAGGATACATCAGCAAAGCATTGTGAATGGCATCCCAGGTTAGAGGGAAGGGGTGACACAGTTACTCATTAGTTTGGATTGTACCCTGATATATCACAGTATGCTATCTCAGTATTATCTTACAGATGTACACTCTATCTAGCTGTGCTGCCTAGAAATAACAAGGGTCAACACAGACACTCAAAGTCAAGAGCTCTGTAAACATGCCTGAGAAAGTCCAGTGTGTATATAAAACTAATGACTGGAAATGGATCAAAACCTGTGCAGGAATAAAATTACTTATAGTGTTTCAGAGGATCTGCCTGTTCAAAGAGAGGTCATAGTGAGTATAAGTAGATTCTGTATTACAAGTGCACTTTCATAGCACCATCATCCAGTTATAGTTTGAACCTAAACATCATGCAAGTAGATCCCTGTGACCATGTGGAGTTCATGGCAGGATCAAAGCCTTAGAAATTAATTAGCTCTGTTAATTGAATGTATCTTTAGAACTTAATAACATACTAGGACACTTATGTAACCTCTCCTGTACTTTTATTCTTCTCTATGGGGCCAGAGTAAGTCATAGCCACGTATAGACTATAGGGTCCCCAGTTCTAGTAGTCACATGATGAGATCAGAATCTCAAATCTAATTTAAAAAAAATGTTTCTAGCCCTTAAGTATGCCAAGAAAAACTTGATGATAATGCTGCCTGAGTCTGGAGACAGCCTGAAGTTGATCTGCCATATTCAGCTTAACTCCGAAACCTGTTGGCACATCAAAGGGTGTGGGGCTGGGGAGAGCACAGCATAGCATGACAGCAGGCAAGTGGCACAAACTTTGACTCCAAATAGTTAATGAGGAGTTGAAGACAGACCATTTCTACAGTCAGAGTAAACAAGTTATGTATAGTTTGATAGAACTATAGGAGAATAAGTGGAGCATTCTGTGTTTTGAATACACATTATGCAAGTTGGGAAGGACAGATTGCCTACAGCAGTTTTCTCTACAAAGCATCTTCTGTATTTTGAGCAGACATTAACTCGCACCATTCACAGACTACCTGTGGGGGTTTTAAAATATTTATTAATTTCTCCCTCTTTAAAGTTAAAAAGATACTCAGTC
The DNA here is from genome assembly GCF_002925995.2 of Terrapene triunguis. Classification (NCBI taxonomy): domain Eukaryota; kingdom Metazoa; phylum Chordata; order Testudines; family Emydidae; genus Terrapene; species Terrapene triunguis. Next base: position 14,416,530 of record NW_020664417.1, on the reverse strand, counting down.
TGCATCTGCCCACCACAAGACAAATCCTTAAAGAATAGAATTGCGTGATTCACCACCTTTCTGACAATAAAAAAAAGGTATTTAGCAGAGGAGATATAAGCTTGGTGCTGTGAGTGGCAATTAAATTACTCATCCCACTCATTTGTGTGGGCAGTTCTCATTCCCTAATTTTTGCCCTCTCGGAAGTTCACTGCAAACCTAATTCTAAGGAAATTGTAAAGAAACAGCATCTGTCTTCACAAAGAAAGATATTTCAACTTTTAAAAAGATGAATTTGTTTGGCAGAAACTTAACATTGACTGATATACAGTACTTACATTTTCAAAGCACTGTACAAACAGTAATTAATCACTGCCACAATACCCTGGTGAGTTAGATAAGTAAATATTATGATCCCCATTTTACATATGGGAAAACTGAGTCTGTGACTAGCCCTGCTATGCAAACAAGGTAGCTAGGAGAGGAGAAGCTTCAGGGAGCCTTTTGGGGGGGGGGGGAAGGAAGGTGAGGGAGGGTCTGAGCAGGGAATAAATCATTATCTAATCTGTAATAATATGTTTTATACCATAATACATCAGGGAGACAGAGTTCCGCTGTTGACCTATCCTCTTAACTGTTCTGATTGATTTCTGCTGCTTTATGTGGGAGGTGAGGCTTGTTAATTCCACACAGAATAAAAGAAGAGGAAGGCCCCTTTTAGATAGGGATATTTAAAATAGGTTGGTTTGTCATGTCTAGGGAGGAAAAGATTAAGTGAAGGTTTAATGCAGGGGTCGGCAACCTCTGGCATGTGGCTCGCCAGGGTAAGCACCCTGGCGGGCCGGGCCAGTTTGTTTACTTGCCGCGTCAGCAGGTTCGGTTGATCGCGGCTCCCACTGGCCGCGGTTCGCCGTCCCAGGCCAATGGGGGCGGCGGGAAGCCGTGGCTAGCACATCCCTTGGCCCGCGCCGCTTCCCACCGCCCCCATTGGCCTGGGACGGCAAACCGACGCGGCAGGTAAATAAACTGGCCCGGCCTGCCAGGGGGCTTACCCTGGCGAACCGCGTGCCAGAGGTTGCCGACCCCTGGTTTAATGTAATTTGAGTTACTAATGAAGCTGAACCTCAGAGATTGGGGTAAATTTGGGTGAAATACAGTGTTTGCGGTTTCTGTTCAAAGCATGTTGGGATCTCCCCCTGCTTACATGTGCCCACCACTGTGGTTTTTGAGTATAGTGAGTCTCTATATAACCTGAGTGCAAGGATTGGTAAGGCTAGTGGTAGCACCAGCTTCCACAAAGAAAGTAAGGCTATGTCTATGTTGCAAGTGAAGATGTGATACCTTAGCATGGATACCTTACTAGCTTTAACCTAGCTAGCACTGGTGACCATAGTAGTATAGATGTAGTGACAGGGGCTAGCATCTCAAGTATGTACCTAGGCTCCATGGAGGGCTTGTACTTGGCTTAGTAACCTCTGTGGAAGCCTGTGCCTGTCAGTGCTATAATCACATCGTTACTTGCAGTGTAGATGTTTATTAAGGGTGAAACAAGGAGGCTCTGCCTCTAGCTTCCAAGCCCATGCTGGGCAAAATTGGAGGAAATGCCCTTTGCACCTTTTCAAAGAGCAAAGTGGGGGCTGTTTTGTCCTTTGTTCACACAGCTATCCCAGAGACATTTGAACTGCCTGATGTGCAGGGGCTCCTGCTGCACTGCCTCCCACCAGAGCCAGTGGTTTGAATCCTTAATCCAGTCCTAAATGCCTTGCCTAAAGCCATAGAAGGATTCATTTTCAGAAGTGGGATTAATGAGGCATATTCAGTCTCCATAATCCCCAGGTTTCTCCTCAAAGATTTAGAAATCACAATGGAGTTCAGATGGCTTTGGCAATGGGAAAGGTCATCACTTTTCCAGCAACTTTTTAAAAAGCTCACTCTGCTAGCTGGTGTAGTGGGAGGGGGATAGCTCAGAACAGTTGAAGTGTTCCACATATTCCCTCTGACTGGTGGGGGTTGTTTGGTTCACTCTTCTCTTTTGCCACCTCCCTCATGCCATATGATAGCAGGGAATAGGGTCACCTGCTGCATCTAGAACCACCTACAGCAGCTACTGGTTGTTGGAGGGTGATGCAGGAGTGGGTGACTGTCTCCTGTCTTGTGACAAAGGGAAAGGGTGATACAGTTGGCTTCCACAGCAGGGTGTCTGCTGCAGACTACCTGTTGTAGCCCCCTTAACGTAGTTGCTGGATCTCTGGTGATTCTGGGGCTAGGCTAATAGCTAGTTTGGGGATCTGGAAGAGATTTTTCTCATATGCCAAAACTGGCAAACTGCTGTATGGGGTTTTCCACATTCCACCTGACTTGGTTAATTTACAATGGTTGGGCTTTTATGGAGGATTCCAATGTGATTGGTAAATTTGGAAGGGTTTAACTGAGAACTCTAAAACCCAGTTGGCTGCTTGGCCTTGGTCCTGAGCACTCACATGGCATGGGGAAGGTGTGTGCTTGTGGCTCCCTTAATCTTGCCTCTGTGATCTCCAGTATGGAGTGAGGGGGTTGGGACTCTGGCTTCCACTCAGGGTTCCTTGTCAGGACTGAGGGCGTAGAGAGGGGACATGGCCTTCACACTGACCCTCATGTTTCCATATGAGGCCACTGGTGCTAGCGGAGATCCACACTGGAACAAGCTTGCTGGGTAATTTAGGGAGGTTACCCCAGTTGATACTAATTGTTGTGGCCTCCAAATTTAGCCATATTAGCAGAGCTGTGCAGAGAACAGAAATTTCATTTTACAGAGAATTTTGAGATTTCAGTGTTTGTTTTTTGTTCCAGTTAAGAACAAACCCTCAAAATTCACAGTAAAAGAAAATTAAAAAAAAAAAATTCAGATCAATCAGATGTTTCAATTGGATTTTGACTCTTCCTTATTGTGCGTGTGTAAATATGTATGGGGTTCAAAGAAATACATGGAGTCCTTGTTACCCGTGAGGCAAGCTGGTAGTGTGCTTGTCTCAAGGAAGGAGGGTCACAGCCAAGTCTGACTGTAAAGTGCTGCTGGGTTTTTGGGTGAGCAATGCTCCGCAAGACAGAAGAGTTGATTAAGTCTAGGCTCTAGAATGCATGTTATGATTTTATTTTATATGTAAACATTTGTTTCCAAAACCTCGGCTTGCTCCTATTTAAATCTCTATGCTTTATTAAATATGCTTATACTTGATTTCCCTATAATGTATCTAAGTGCTATGCGTTAAGCAGAGCAGTGATCTGAGGTGGAACTGGGGTGTACTGTTTCTTTGGAAGCTGTGTATTTGAGAATACTGTGAGTGTCCAGGGGACCAAGGGCTGGACTCTCCAGGAAGACCCTTGGAGGGCTCGAGGTTGGAGCGTGCTATTCGCTAACCTGTGAGGTGACAGCAGGGCCTACGAGGCCTAAAGGGGAGTGCTTGTGTTGCCCCGGGCCAGTGGAGTTGGGGAGTTGGACCAACAAGGCTTCCTCATACTAAGGGCAAGTGGTATCCAGGTGCCTCACAGCCTCAGGTATACCCAGGAAGCATCTCAGAGATCAGAAGAAATAATTATTCCCAAAGTGTGTGTGTGTTTTTCTGTTGATTATCCATCAACTTTGTTTTTATTGTGGTCCTCTGCAGCACTAACCACATGAGAGTACATCTCTGGTATAAACTGCTGGAATGTTGACATCTGGTGTCATTCCTAGTTAGAAGCTTGCTTTGTCTTTATTTTTCATGAGGCATCTGGGGATAAAAGTTGGAGAAACTTCCACTGTATCTGTATCATAAATCAAACATTTTGCTAGAGGATAATGGAACACTTAAAAAAAAAGACACAGAGAATTCAATCAATACAATTCTTAAAAAACAACAGCTTGTCTTCAATGTGAATTGTAATTCATTAATTAGTTAGCATTTACATATTTACTCATGGAGCAGTAAAGCATCAATTACTCAACTTTAAATCGATGTGTGGAAATCAGAACAAAGACATTTTTCAAGTTATCATATGTGAACATGATGCAAATGGTTTACACTCTAGAGCAGGCTGAATGTGGGAAGTCAAAATTTAATTTAATTCAACTGTACTTACTTTTAACATTCATTTTCTGCAAACATTTGTGTGATAGATGCTTTGTTCACAAAAGTGTTTGGGGGAAGCTCATATAGGCACAAGTATAATTGTCCACATGTGAACATATGTACTTTGTGTGCATATTCAAAATGTGAGATATTCTGTCTATGGAACGGGACACAACATGTTTTGATCTAGCAGCAGGACCATGTTCTCGACAACACTGACCAGAGGACTAGCATTGGGGAAATCCATCAAACAACGTGGACGAGGATATGAGACTGCAGCCTATGGAACTAGAACTGTGCACTGTGGTGAATCAGCTGAGCAGGAAACTGATCATGTATCATGATCAGTGGAACTGCAGTCAGAAGGGCCATATTCTAGAGGTGGCCCAACTTACTGAGCCGTATATGACAATCTTCAGAAGTTTGAGAGCCGGGGCGCACCTGCCAGGGCTCAGGGCTTAAGTACCGAGCCCTGGCAGGTATCTCCTATGGGCCTGAAGCTCCGAGACACCCCTCCCGACTTGGCAGAAGCCAGAGGCAATGTGTGGTGGGGGCATATGGAGTCATGTGCCCTCCGCCTATTTTTGCCAGGGTTTGCTGACCCCAGGTCACATGGTGCTTCCGGACCCCCTCCCTGTGCAGCAGCTGCTGGAGCCGGCACACTGGGAGCTGCAGCTTTAGGGAAAGGCAGCAGCGAGCTGCAGGGAGAGCTACCGCTTTTGCTTCTGCCTCTCCCTGTGGAGCTAAAGCAGCAGTTCCTCCCTGTAGCTCCCAGCTGTTTGCAGCTGCCTCTTCAGGTGGAGCTAACACCTGAGAGCTGCAGGGAGGGGCCACTGAGGGCAAAAGGGAGGGTGTGCTAGGGGACTGCGTGAGTCAAGCTGTTGGGATAGAACCTTTAAATGTGCCCCTCTCCCCACTCTCAGCAGGCACCAGTGGTCTCTCGCAGATGCTCCTAGCCCCATCACCCCACCACAGGGAAGAAGCCCTGAGCTTTCCCCTCAGTCTGGTAGGTGGAGAACGGGGGGAAGTGCAGGAGGGTAAGGGATCCGCAAGCTGCATTTTAAACTATTAAAGAGCCACAGTTTGGCCACCCCTGCCATATTCTCTGCAGGGACTGTCTTTGATGGGACTCCAGGAAAACAAGGAATGCGGGAAGCTTAGGATGGAAGCTACTCAGTCACATGGGCGGAGCAGTGCACAGGATTTAATAAAGTTCCACTTCTTCTGCTTAACCTGCCTTCACTTTACTCTTTGCTAATGAAACATTGTGACGGTGTCTGAGCTGTGAGTTCTCTGCAGTGCAGCAGTTGGCAGCGTGAGCCCTGGAACTTGGTCTTTACTCGCCCTTGGAATTTGCAGACTCCTAGGCCAGAGATGGAGCTGGTGGAAGAAGGAATTCTGACTTGAACACAGACCTGGCCATGCAAAAGGACAACAACAGGAAAGTAAAACTATTATTTTACCTTATTGGAGAACAAGGCAGAGAGGTCTGCAGCACTCACCACTCACTGCAAGGCTCATAGCAGTGGTAGGAGACCTGGAGGCCTATTGCTCTCCAAAGCAGAACGAAACTGGAATGATGCAGGTTTTTCATTAGAGACTAATCTGAAGGGGAGGAGATAGACCCCCTATGTTACTGCTTTATGCATACTGGCTGCTAAATGCAATTGTGGGGGCTTGACAGCCTCCCTCATTTGGGACATGATAGTCTGTGGCACTTGGGATCACCATCTGCAGAAGCAACTATTCTGGGAAGGCAATCTCATATTAGACATATGCTCAAACCTGGATCATCCAGCAGAATCCTCAAGGATGAAATCCAAGGAGGTATAACACCCCCAGAAATACACATAGTGAGACAAAAGCAAAGGACAGCAGGTGACCAGGATTCCATACCCATCATGAGATGCATTTACTGTAAGAGACAGCATGAGCAGTTAAAGGAGAAGTGCCCTGTGCTAGAACAGCATTGTAGGGAATATGGTAAGTTGAACCATTGTAGCAGTGTGTACAAGAGCAGGAGAAGATCTCAGGAAGATTATCAGACTTGTACGAGGGGGGGATGGCACATCAGACAGCGATGATAACATCATGACTCTTTCCTTGAGTATGAGAACATATTAGATTCAGACTTTTGGGACAGGAAAGCAACATGGGACAAAACCAACCTCCATGTATGCAACAATGTTAATAGGGACAACCCCTGTGCAATTTCAGCTAGATAGTGGGGAGTCCTGCAGTGTGATTCCTTGGGTCTCAAACACAGCTACATGCACAGAGCAGCGCCCAGGGTTCAGGGGCGGCTCTATGTTTTTTGCCACCCCAAGCACGGCAGTCAGGCGGCCTTCGGCGGCATGCCTGCGGACAGTCCGCGGTCACGCGGATTCGGCGGCATTCTGCGGGTGATCTGCTGGTCCCGTGGCTTCGGCGTACCCGCTGCCAAATTGCCGACGAAACCGCAGGACCGGCAGACCTCCTGTAGGCATGCCGCCGAAGGTCGCCTGACTGCCGTCCTCACAGTGATTGGCAGGCTGCCCCCCGCGGCTTGCCACCCCAGGCACGCGCTTGCTGCGCTGGTGCCTGGAGCCGCCCCTGCCAGGGTTTAATACAGTTCCACTTATTCATTTTAACCTATAGTCAGCTTCACTCAGTGCTAATGAAACACCATTGACCCCCTATCTACTGATCTGTGATCCAACAGGATACATATCTGATTAAAATATGACCATGTAGATCATTGTTGCTACCATTGTTATATATTTGCAACGAATCTTGAACAAAGTATGTCATTTAAGGTGTCAATTGAAAGGTTATGATTTGCTGAATAGGATTATCCTATTTGTATGCATGTACCTTTTTTGTATCTGAAATTATGAATATTTTCTCTATACCAGTATTTCAAATGTTTGCTCCTGGATAACACCCACTAGGTATTTAACTACCACATTGTGAAGGGACTATTCAAGTTGAATGTCCCATCAAAGAACACTTAACTTACAATGGACCATGGAAGAAGCCTATCCACACCTGGTGGGCTTTCCTGAGGACATTCTAGCTAGAATATGGGTAATGACTGCCCTGACTTATTAAAGCATGCAAGGGCATGCGACTTGCTCATGTGACTCCAAACCCCATCTTGTGTGCCTGTATTTTTCCAAAAAACTATGCTCAGGGCTTTGTTTGGGATAATGAAGTTTCCCTTCACCTAACAGAAGCTATAAATGGCCCTGGAAGCATCTCTATTTTGCTTCTTTCCTGCTCTAATCTCTGGACTATGGATTTATACTAATGGGAGCATTCTACCAAGGGACTAAGGACCTTCCAAATCATTTGGAAGCAACCAGAGACTTAACAAACCAGCAGTTTATTTCATCACTGCTTCAAGCCTGATCGAAGACCTTTGCAATTGTTGTATGTATTTGTTTCCTTTAACCAATTTTAACTCTCACCTCTTTCTTTTTATAAATAAGCCTTTCGATATTAGATACTAAAGGATTGGCAATGGCGTGATTATTGGGTAAGATCTGAGTTATATATTGACCTGGGTATATGGCTGGTCCTTTGGGTTCAGAAGAATCCTTTGTTTGATTAAATTGGTTTTAAATAACCACTCATCTTTAAGTCTAATGTGTGGGTATTGAATCCAGGACTGGAATACCTAAGGAGGCTGATTTCTGACTTCTTGTTAGCCACTGTGGTGAGACAGAAGTTTACTTTCGTTGCTGGTTTGATATATCTTATGGAAGAATACCCACCAGTTTTGGAGTGTTCTCAGCAGTTTGTCCTGAATTTGGTATTCTCAGTTGTGACCCACTGAGGTCTGGTGACACAGGTATATCTTCCTCCCCTGTCCAATAGAGGAGTGAGGGCCATCAGAACTCTTTTGAAGAGTCTTACCAGGAAGTGACATTTCCTTAGGGGCTGGAGAGGCTACAAGGGAAGCTGAAAGCAGAGCTAGAAAGCCAGCTGCAGAGAAGCCATGTGCCCAGCAGGAAGCTGACCAAGGGAGCAGAAGCTGCAGAACCACTTGTGGAGTAGGCAGTGAAAGGCAGACATTGCAGCTGGATGCAGAGCTGCCCAGAACTTGTGGAAAGCAGCGGAGAGGGGCCTCAAGGGGACCTTCTAGCAGAGGCTCTGTAAAGGAATTGCTGCATAATTGTTGCATCCAAACATCTCAATTTCTGCCTTTGATGCAGTGTTCCAGAACTAGGAGTTAGATTTCCCGGTGCCATATGATGGAGAGCCTGAAGCAGCACACCCCAGTCAAACAGGGTAAAGTAAGGGATGGTTCTATAGCTCTCCTTAGGAAGTTGTGTGTCTATGTCTGTGTGTGTGTGTGTGTGTATATATATATATATATAGGATCTTTATGGGTTATTTTATGTTTCTCTGTGAAAGTGATCTTTAAAAATGTATGCAAGGGCTCTGGGCCAATGAATATTTTCTGTGACTTCTAAAGACATTGTTTTCTTATTAATGACCCACAGAACAACTCAAAAGATATTACGCTGAAGTCTGAGAGCTTTCATCTTCTTGAAGTGTTATTGCTTTTCTAAAATGATTACAAAGCTAAACAAGTGCACTTCTATTATGTTTAATGCTAAAAAAAACCCCATTTTTGCTCCAGATAAGTAATCCCTTATTTGAAATTTCAATGTACCTCTCCTTTTCAATATGTAAGACCTTCGAAAAAGTGAATTATAATCTTTCCTTTAAGACTTTTTCAAAACATTCAGCACACTTTCTCAATTTTTACTATTTTTTTGCTCTTAATTTTTTAAGGGATTTCCTATAGTTGCCTGCCCCTTGCTATCTTCATTATATTTGAAGTCAAACTAGATGATCTAAGCCTATTAAGTTGTCTTTTTTTTTCTATTTGCTTTCATTCAATGATACTAAGAGACTTATGTAAATTAACTTTATTTCACCTTTTGGATCTGATCCTTTTTCCAAGTTTTGCTATTGACCTCACGGAGCAGCAGCAGGCCACTAGCTCTGTCAGGAACGAGGACTTGCAAACCTCTCAGCACAGTTAAGCCAGAGCAGGGCCACTTAATTGACCACTCCACCTGATTGGCCAAGAAAGTAGGCAAGCCTGCTCTTAAGACCAACAGCAACAACTAAATTCAGATGCCTGCAGCTGCAGCCTCCCCTCTGTGTGCCCTGCTCCTTGCCTTGCTCCAGCCCTGATCCTGCCTTGTTTCCAGCTTGGCTGCTGTCCTGTACCCTGCTTGGTTCCTGACTCTGGCTCCAACCACTAGGCCTGACTGTCTACATCCTGGTTTGTTACAAGATCTTTCTGTGACTATTTAGGCTGTGGAGACAGAATAAGAAAAAATATATAGGTGCAATAATAATTCAAAAATGGATTTTGGGGGGCAACTAGCTATAGTAATCGCTCAATATCAGCGTGGTCACAATCTTCACCAGCCAGTCAATGCCCCCTTCCATATTTTATGCGGATAGATGCATAAACAGACATGTTAAACTCTGACTTTTACATATATCACTTGGTTTACCTGTTTAAAATAACTAATGGGGGCATGGATTATGGAAGGTCAGTTCCATGGGTGTCAGTTACTGTATGTAAATGGGGACAGGAAATAAATCCTCCAATGATCATAGAATTTATGGTGAGTAAAGAGAGTAGTTCAAGAACAGGAAAAAGCTTCATTTTAAAGATCCTGTGCTAATAGAGCACTTTCTGAGGTGTTGTTAATTATTTTATAATGACAATCATAGGTCAAATCTAGCATAGAAGCCTATTAGTCAACACTAGTAATAAACTGGAAACCAGCCCATAAACATGACTGACCTGTTCTCTTTTCTAATCCAAAGAGAAACTAAGAGTTTGAGGAGCTATGCTGAAATAGCTGCTTGATTGATGGGCAGTAACTGCTGTGGACTGTATATGAACATGGATTTTAAATAAAAGCCACCATTTCACCTTCAAAATTAATTTTTAATTTAAATGTAAACCTTAAAGAGAAAAATAAGTAGCACAGCCTTCCTTCCAGGTAATAAGCATTAGAATTGGGATTTGGATAATCGAAGAGGAACAAAGGCCGAACTCTTCTCCTGTATTTGTTGGCCTTGCTTAAAGATTTACTTTTGGTTTCTATTAGAGAGATGAGTGATGGATTCAAATAGGTGCAGAGAAAACACATCCTTGATCTCCATAGGCAGGGCCACATTGTAAAGGTAGATGATGCTAGAAGCTCTTTTATTACTAAAACCGGGAAAACCATTTTAATAAAAGTAATGAGGTGGATCTGCCAAACCAACAAAATCCAGGGAATTCATAATTAGCAGAATGAGAAACTCGGGGCTTGCACCACTTGCTGTATGGTGTATGAAATTGCTTAACAGGTATATTTTAAGGGATACTGTATATTACTATACACAATAGGATGCCATCATAATTCTTGAAAGCAAAATGTGCTTAGTTGTATTAACAGATTGGGCCTGTAGGGGCATTTCAGTTTCTCAAAAATAATGTATTTGCTGAGCACTAGACTGTATCATGCATGCTTTCTCTCTTCCCTCTGCCTTCGAGCCCAAGGAGATGGAATGAGCACCATTATTCAGCTAGGGTCTACAAAGCTATTAAATACTTGCTGTCTGTTTATAGCTTGATTTATAAAACACTTCATTTATATACATGTTAGGGGCAGGGATGGATTTGTTTTATAAATATCTTCTAAAAACCTGGGTTTGTATCTACTTTTCTGTTTAGTGTCTTGATTATTTAGGTTACTATAGCATAGTCTTTTGTCCTCATGTGCAGATGAGTATTGGTTTAGTTAAGCAACAGAGTTTGACCACTGCTAGCCAAGCATTTGTGTCTGTGAGTTCTTTCTTAGGACCCTGAAGTGTGTTCATTGCTGGAGTAGAGAGCGTTATTACTGTCTGGACCCCAAAACAAAATTATAGGAATATATTTTGAAGGTACATTGCTAAAAAATATTCTCTCCAGGTCTTTGTCCTCTTGTATCTCACATTCCCCTGCCCCTTCCCACAGCACCTGTTATTTGTTCAGAGGACTGGGTGAACAGTGAACTGGGTGAACTATCTCACATGCTTCCTGTCTTCTTATCTACACTTCCTTTTCTGATTCCTCCTCCACACACCCCCAAAACACCCCACTCTTTCTCTCTGACACCCATCCATCCCTGGTGGAGTTAAATCATAGCAGACCAGAAAACAATACTTCCATTTCAAGGTAACTGATGGTTTAAATATTACAGTTAGTCCACTGAAAGTCCAAAGTCCACTGAACGCTCCACCTAATTGTGATGGCATAGAGTAAGCAAGCTAGTATGTACTCAGGAAATCTGCTTAATCAGGATGCCTCCAGGGAAAGCAATTTTAAGACAAATGCTACTTAATGACAATGACTGCTGATTTATAGGGATAGTAATTCCACTTAACTGTGATTCTTTCAGGTGATTTAGCCTTTGTGTGCCTCAGTCTCATTACTGACTTTTGCCCAACTAACAGTTGTGAGAATCACCTTATCTCTGGCACATGCACAAAATAAATTGCTTCTCTTTTCCTTGCCCCTGATTGCTAGCTTGTTCATTCTGTGCCAGCTGCACATTTTGAATCACTATGCTGGGAATCTCACAGGGCTCCTGCTGCCAGCACTGTGCTAGACAGCCGGTTTGGTCTTACCAATGCTATGTAGAGTGACCAGACAGCAAGTTTGAAAAATGGGGACAGGGGGTGAGGTAATAGGAGCCTATATAAGAAAGACCCAAAAATCGGGACTGTCCCTATAAAATCGGGACATCTGGTCACCCTAATGCTATGTGAAACTAGATTTGTCACTGGGCAGGGACTTCGGTGGGCAGTTCACGCCCTGATGTAGTCTAGGATAGACTTCAGGGATGCCTTAACTTTTTTGCTTTGGCTGCAATGCCTGGCCCCCTGCCCACTTCTAGCATGTCCTGGAGTGTGGGGTGGGATGAGGGTGTACAGCCACCTGAGCCACTCTTTAGTTCTTGCACCCAGGATATTCCTCAGGGCACATTGCAGCCCCTTTGAGCTGATTTAAGTGACATTAAGAGACCACAGTGAGGAGTGAATTCCTCCAGTAATGTCTTCTTCCATGGCATATCTGGGTAATGGGATGGTCTCTCTGCAGCTCCCTGGGTGGCAGCAATGTTAGTCAAACAGGATTTTTGTTAAGTAGGTATTCCACTTAATAGAGACATAAATCAGCCCAGTGGGACACTGCATTTATGTTGAATTGATGACAGTCAGTGCATGTGACTTATCTGATGTATCAGTAGAACTTCATCAGAGGATCACTGACTACTGATATTAAAAATAAACATCTCATCTTTATTTTCCATGAATTTCTTTGTGGCATCTATCAGGGTAAATTACAATATCAGTTCCACTGACCTTACTCTGAAATAAACCAGTGTAAGTACAGTTTGGTCTCTCCAAGTCTGGAAGTATTTATTCAGGCAAATCTATCAAAGTAAATGAGTGAGGATTTAAAGCTAACTTCTAAAGTTTGTTTAGTTTGTAGATAATTGACAGACCAGACAGTAACACAGGCCAGCCCCTTCACATTTTTTTCCAAAAAATATCCTCACAACATTTTAGTTAGCAAGTAATACTTTTCTAATCTAATACATCTCCACGTCCTGATCATGTAAGCTGATTAACATGGGTGGACCCTTTTGCCTGTGTGTGGAGTCTCATTAAGGCTATAGGGGCTCTGTACTGGCAAAAAGGTGTTTACCTGGGCAGAGCAGTTCACAGGGAAGGCCCTTATTTTGCTGAGTGTCTCTCATTCAAAGTTATTCCAAAATAAAACTCTTGAAATGGAATTAAAAATATTCAGAGAAGGAGGCAGGAGAGATTATGGTAGAGAGATTCAAGTAGGTTGTTTCAGAAAACAGCTGTGAGGAGAAAACTCTAAAGCCAACAGCACTCAGGCTGTGCATTAGGGCAGAGGGAAGTTATGTGCTAGACAGAAGGAGTGGGGAAGTGTCTTGTGATATGTTTAAAAAAACAAAACAAAAAACCTCCCAACCACTGACCTCTCTTGTTAGCAAATGGCCTGCAAAATTTCATTTAAAAGAAATGAAGCAATCTGAGTTTAGGACTCTGAGCCCATGTGTAATCCTATGATTTAAAAACAGACAGTTTTTCGTTCAATTTGATGTTAAAATGCCTTATGGCTGTGGCCATCTATGCCAAGTATCAGCCAGGAGCAAAGTTTTACAGCTGAATTATAAACCCCTGGGAGATGGGGTTTCTAATGGAAAAACTGACAGACTCTTAACTACTGTGGTGCTAGCAGGCGCCGTTATAATAAATGAGACTGAAGGAGACACGATACAGGCCCACAAGGTAATTAATAGCAGGAGTAAAATAAAATATAGACGCAACGTCCCACAGAGAGCATGACTCAATGGAGCAAACTTGTAATAAAGCACAAAGAACGTCTATTTAGTAAAGACCTGTGTGAAACTGCTTGTAAAATAAATCATGGGCTAGTACTGTAGCAAGCAGAAGTCACTGCATATTCCCTTTATAATTAGAAGATTTTTTTTTTAAATCACAACTATAAAAACACTTTTTGGCTACACAAAATCACTCTGTATAATGGAACAAGCAGCTATGAAATGCAAACTGCAGCTATCCAAACAAACTCTTAATATACTTCTGGGTATTAGCATAGCAGAAAAGTTCAAAAATGTGACTATTTATTGCATCATATTTATTTAAACAAGTAATTTCTTGACCAGCTGTTTGATTTCTAAACTGTATTGTCATCTTGTGCATGATGCTGTATTTAAGCAATAACAACTTTGCCACAGTGGTCAAGGCAGTCAACAAATTAATTTGTCCTTCATCCCATGTTCTTAAGTTGTACAAGTCTCTTGTCCAAATCCACAGCATACTGATGTCCATTGGGATCTTTCCACCTACTTCAGTAGACACTGGATCAGGCTCCCTACATGCAATACCTATACAATGAATTGTTCAATACATGCATAAATAAGACTTGCCACATGTTGTTCTGCTGATGTACAAGTTAAGGTAGAGAGGTGATCAAACAAAATGAGGTAAGGGGACTGTATTAACCTGTTCCAAACAGTGCCTTTGTGGAACAAATGTACACATCTTTGAATGGGACACAGTCACTGTGGATGATGAATTAAGATACAGACATCACCCACCCATCACTATGGAAGCCTGCAGTAGTTTTTTTTTGATATCATGAAATGGTGAATGTCGAGGGGCCTATATTACTTGCATTGTTAAAAATGTGTATGGGTAGTGCAAGCAGCAAGATTAAAGGAATAGAAGTCACATTTATGTTACTAACAGAGGAGAATTTTTAGAGCCCAATATTTAAGGATAACAACTTAAATGAAATATAGCTGTCCTGGGCTGTCACACTTTGATATTTTTCAATAGCACATGATGTCTTGCATGCATTGCACAAGGAGAAATGTCTTGTTTATCTGAACAGGTTTTTATCTTAAAGATTATACATCCTGAGGGGGAAAGGATTGGAAACAGCTTCTTAAACTCTCATACTGCAAATCTTCTGCCCTGGTGCTTTTCCATTTTTATTTTTGTTTAGCTTGTAGTGTTAGTGATCCATTCAGTCTCAAGCAGTTCAGCTGTGTAAAAAGGAAATACTACATATATCATCTCTAAGACCTAACATAGGAGTCCCTGATGTTGGTGGTGCCACCCCCGCCATCATCCATGCTGAGTGCATCTTTTAAAATTACTGTGCAGGGTAATCCATTGTCTTCAAACTTTGAGGGCACAAATTAATTGCTGCTGTTCTGGGGTGGGGGCAGGTGTAAGATGTTCTCTTGATTTCAGTGAAATATATTGTTTTTTAGGCTGCAATAATAATAATAAAAGTTTATAGGGGTTTTTTGTGTGTTTTTTTTTTTTTTTTTTACTGTTATGCTTTTGAATTGCAGCCAAGTCACAGTGAATGGTTTGTGGAACCTTTGTACACATGCTCCCTCAAGTACCAATGTTTCATTCATGCTCAGAACAACAATAAAGGATATCTGTAAGCTATTATTAAAGGTTAATTTTTGAAATTCACCTACCTACATAGCTGGGGAACCCCCCCCCTTTAAAAACAAATAATTTGCACAGTTTCTAAGAGAATTGTTTATCTTCCTCTTCAGAACTCTAAGATTAGATTTGTAATACTTTTAATTGGCTGATCAGCATTGCTTGACTTATATATGGGCACTCCCTCTATAGCTGATTTTTAGGTTGTCTGTTATCTAAATCTTAACTGTGAATTCATAAAGCCAAGCATTATACTGATTATGTTCCACAATTGCCACCATATCAAAGATCATTAATGGGACTTGTATAAATTCTTTCTTTTTCATTATTTGCCTCTGTATATCCAAAATATCACCCATATTCACTGTGTATCTTGGAAATACATGACTGCTGGGAAACTATTAATATCAGCCCAGCTTTCATAATCATAACCTTAAGCTATGCCAAAGAATCTGTAGTTTATAACTTACCTTGTAAGTAGCATCACAGAGTGAATTACACCTACATTACTTCTAAAATACAGTTTTGAAAACGCTGTTTTAGTTAGACTGTAAACTTCACACATTGTCCACATACATTAAAGCCAGATGCAGCACTTACTTGACAAAATTCTACACAAGGAAAACCTATTTTAAACTTCTGGTATTCAAAAGTGTGAAGAGACCAATAGCCTTGGTTAGAGATTGACAAAGCACAGGGAAGGTGCACTGGGCAAGCTAGTTCTATCACCTTGGTCCTGACCTAATTCAACCCTCTTGGTTCTTCTAAGAAGAGACTATTGAGCCAAACTGGGTGAGGGTTTGTGATATGGACAAATAGCAAAATAGATGATACCACCAAAAATCACCCCCCCCCCTAATGAATTTGAACTCATGGGTCTCCAGAAATGAAAGGCTTTGTGTACAACAGGTCACCTATCCCATGCAAATGAAAAAGATTTGCCTTATATTATTTTGAAGGCTAATACAGCTCCTCACCTATAATTTAAGAGTCCCTGTGTGGAGGAATCAGTGCTGTTCAAGTGTGCTAGGATGGAGCTGGATATGTGCAGTTTGTGTGCTCCATCTATGTGGCATCCTCGTTCTCTGTGTAACAGTACGTGTGAAGGGCAACCTGAAGGTATGGGTGGGAAAATCTACTGCTCCATGGATCTATTCAGTCTCTCCTCATTTTGTGAGGCGACTAGAGGTACGTAGGTGCCATGTATATGCAACTTCAGCTGTGGGCTAAGGCTGCCTCTGCAGAGCAGCTCCATAGCCATTTTGCAGTCTGTAGGAATATTTTTGCCTACTCCTCCCTGGGCCTGGTACAGCTACTCTGGCCATGTACTATGGTCTAGGTCAGTGGTTCTCAACTAGGGGTATGCATATCCCGGCGGTACACCAAGGTCTTCCAGGAGGTACAACAACTCATCTGAATATTTGCCTAGTTTTATAGCAGGCTAGATAAAAAGCACTAGGAAAGTCAGTACAAACTAAAATTTCATACAGACAATGACTTGTATGAACTGCTCTATATACTATACACTGAAATGTAAGTACAATATTTATATTCCAGTTAATTTATTTTATAATAGTATGGTAAAAATGAGAAAGTGAGCAATCTTTCAGTAATAGCTTGCTGTGAAACTTTTTTGTATTTTTATGTCTGGTTTTGTAAGCAAGTAGTTTTAAAGTGAGGTGAAATCCTGGGGGTAGGCAAGACAAATCAGACTCCTAAAAGGGGTACAGTATTCTGGAAAGGTTGAGAGCCATGGTCTAGGTTTTAGCTTTGATGAATGTAGCTTGTGTTTCATAATGTACAGGAAGATGATGACATCCATAGTGCTTTTTATATCAAAACTATTTTGGAAATTCAGATTATGTGCAGTTGAGAACTTTTTGGGATACTCCTAAGAAAGATCCTAGTAGCACCAAACATGGGAATATTTGTTAGTTTATAAGTGCTGTAGTTTATAGATGTTCTGTTGTGGACATTTATTTTTTTATCTGCCTTCTGGCCTGATACTATGTTTCATCTTCTTTCCTGTTGGCATGTAAATGCCACTTCCATGGACAGGATATTATCTGGAAAGAAGTTTTATATGATAGTTTTGTCCTTTTCCAATAAACTATCCCTTCAATTCCATACACATAGTACGGGTATCTTGTTAGCAACATATCTCTAATGAAGCTTTACATGAGTATAATTCTAATAGTGCATAGATTTTTTTTTTAACTGATTATACAAATGGTCTATTGCTTAGACCCTGAAATTGTAAGAGGGAAATTAATTTAAAAAATCACATACTGTAGAGGGACAGCACTGAACCTGCTTTATAAGCCCATATAAGTGTAATCCACTTAAATATATCTGTGTCCATAAAACAGTTAGTGTAAATTATGACCTTTTAAAATGTATTTTTATTGGTTTTTAAGTGACCATGCTGAGCACGTCCATAAATCAAATAGGCTAATATCCAGTATGACACTTACATCAGTCTGAAATATTTAGTGAGTATGGAAATCTTGACTCATATTCTTTAGGTAGTGTGTGCTCCTTTGTGAAAACTTAAAAGTAAATGTTGGCAGATGTCTCTGAAATGTTTTGGGTGGCAGAGCTGCTAGATTATGGGCAAAATCCTGGCCCTATTAAAGTCAATTGCAAAACTCCCATTGACTTCAAGGGGGCCAGGAGTTCATCTCTTGATTCCTGTGGATCTTGGCCCTGATCAAGCAGTGAGATACAGGCAAGATCCCCGAACCTGTGAGGAGCTCCACTGAATAGAAGGTCATGAGGTCCATCTCCATGTGTCAGATTGCAGAATGAGGGTCCTTCCTCATTAAAAACATCCGGCACAACACGGATACGAGACGGTGCAGCACTCCCCCACAGGTCACCTCATGCCGCCCTGCCATAGGAGCAACTAGCACCGCCCCCCCCAGGCTGCACGGCGAGACCCAGCCAACGGAGGAGCCTCCCGCAGCCCCCGGATCCCACGGCCGGACCCCACCCCCGAGAGACCCAACACCTCCTCTAAGGTTACCCAACAAGCCTCCGACCACCAAAACCCCATGCCCCACCGAGGACCCCACAGCTGGATACCGCCCGCAGAAGAACCAGAACCATCCCCAGCACTTCCAAACACGACCGCGCCCCCACAAAGCCCAACACCGGTGCTTCCAGAACCCCACTCCCTCCCGGAAGATCCAGCGCTGCCTCGGAGACACAGAGAGATGCCCCCCCCACCGCACCAGGACCCCCGCCTCGAGACCCACCTGAACACCGATCCCCAGTCCGAGGGACAACGAGGCCGCAAACTGTCTCCGCAGCACCTGAACCCGCTGAGACAACGCAGCAGGAGGAAGGACGGCCACGAGCGAGGGTCGCCACGCCATGGCAATCCGCCTGGATGGAGGAGCTGGCAAAGGCTGAGGACTTCGAGACCTTTGACACCCTGATGGACAGACTGACCACAGAACTGTCTGCGGAAATTACTGCCAGAAGGAGGGAACCCCAGGAGGCCCCATGGGCCACGCGCAGATTCCCTGCGCCGACCCATAACAACACCTCCAGAGAAGGCAGGATTGGGGACGTCGGCCGCCGCTATGATCCGGCGGCTGCATCCCGTATTCAGAAACTATACAGGATGAACCGGACGAAAGCCATAAGGGAGATCCTCGATGGGACCTCCTCCTACTGTGCCATCCAGCCCGAGAGACTCTACTCCTACTTCAAGGATGTGTTCGATCACGAGTCTCAGACCAACTTGCGACGCCCAGAGTGCCTTCTCCCGCTACCCCGGATCGACCTCATGGAGGACCTGGAGCGAGATTTTTTCCCCGCAGGAGGTGCAGGCGAGGCTGACGAGGACCAAAAACACTGCCCCTGGAAAAGATGGCATCCGCTACCGCCTGCTGAAGAAGCAAGACCCCGGCTGCCTGGTGCTCGCTGCCATCTTCACCAAATGCAAGCAGTTTCATCACATTCCCCGCTCCTGGAAAAAGTCCATGACCGTGCTCATCCACAAAAAAGGCGAACGAGATGACCCCGGCAACTGGAGGCCCATCTTCCCTGCTCCACCATTTACAAACTGTATGCCAGCTACCTCGCGGCAAGGATCACGGACTGGTCAGTGTGTGGTGGCACCGTCAGCTCAGTACAGAAGGGTTTCATGTCCTGCGAGGGATTCTACGAGCACAACTTCCTCCTTCAGATGGCCATCCAGGAAGCCAGGAGGTCCAAGAGGCAGTGCACCGTAGCATGGCTTGATCTGACCAACGCCTTCGGGTCCATACCCCACCATCACATCTTTGCCACCCTGGGAGAGTTTGGGATGCCAGAAACCTTCATCCAGATCCTCTGGGACCTCTACAAGGATTGCACCACCACCATCCCCGCCATGGACGGAGAGACGGACGCCATCCCCATCCACCGTGGCGTGAAACAAGGATGCCCCCTCAGCCCCATCATCTTCAACCTGGCTATGGAACTGCTCATCCGAGCCATCTCCAGCGGCCCGACCGGCTTTGACCTGCATGGCAAGAAAATCAGCATTCTGGCCTACGCGGACGACCTGGCCCTGGTCGCCGACAGCTCGGAAAGCCTCCAGCAAATGCTCGACGTCACCGGCCAAGCCGCCGAGCGGATGGGCCTCCGCTCCAACCCCCAAAAGTGCGCCTCCCTCCATGTCGATGGTAGCGCCAGGGCGCTGGTCCGGCCATCACGATTCCTGGTCCAGGGCGAGCCCATGGCCTCTCTCGAAGAGGGAGAGGTATACCAACACCTCGGCACATCCACAGGAGTCCACGTCCGACATACCCCCGAAGACACCATCGCAGAGATCCTGCGAGACGCGTCCCAAATCGATGACTCCCTTCTCGCCCCCCGGCAAAAGATCAATGCCCTCAATACCTTCCTGATCCCCCGCATCTCCTTTGTCCTCAGGGGATCGGCAGTAACCAAGTTGCCCCTGAACAAAGCTGACAACACCATGAGGCAGCTGGTGAAGAGGTGGCTGTACCTTTCCCAGAGGGCCAGCACGGACATAATCTACATTTTCCACAGGCAGGGCGGCGCCAACGTACCTCAGATGGGTGACCTGTGCGACATGGCTGTGATGACCCATGCCTTCCGCCTCCTGACATGCCCAGACCCGACGGTGAGGAGTATCGCGCAGGAAGCCGTACGGGCCATGGTCAGGAAACGCATCGCCAGGGCCCCCTCCGAGCAGGAAATCGCCACTTACTTCAGCGGCTCCCTAGAGGCTGAGTTTGGGAGAGAGGGGGGAGACCTATCCTCTCTCTGGTCCCGTGCCCGCAACGCCTCGAGACGCCTGGGTAAGAGGATCGGCTGCTGCTGGAAGTGGTGCGAGGAGCGCCGGGAGCTGGGAATACTGGTACCATGCTTAAAGAGCCCGGACCACACCATCGTCACCCCGACCGCCAGAGCTATGCTGGAAAAGACCCTGAAGGACACCATCCGCTGCCACTATGTCGAGAACCTCAAGCAGAAGCCGGACCAGGGCAAGGTGTTAGAGGTGTCCAGCAAGTGGGACGCCAGCAACCACTTCCTCCCCGGGGGCAGGTTCGCCGACTGGTGGTTCATCCACAGGGCCCAACTCAACTGCGTTCCCCTCAACGGAGCCATCCGCCACGGCAACCGAGACAAGCACTGCAGGAAGTGCAGCTATGCAAACAAGACCCTGCCCCACGTCCTGTGTGGATGCAAACAGCACTCCGGAGCCTGGCGGCACCGCCACAATACCATCCAGAACCGGCTGGTGAAAGCCATCCCGCCGTCCCTGGGGAAGATCACCCTTGACTCCGCCATCCCCGGGACAGACAGCAGACTGCGACCCGACATCGTCATGACGGACGCAGAAAAGAAGGTTCTCACCGGCCCTCCACGAAGCCCGAGCATGGAAGGCGTCGAAGTACACCCTGCTGGCCGAGACCTTGATAGCCCAGGGCTACAAGGTCCAGATACATGCCCTGGGCTCGTGGGACCCCCACAACGAGCCGGTTCTGAGAGCGTGCGGAGTCGGTCGACGCTATGCCCGGCTCATGAGACAGCTCATGGTGTCTGACACCATCAGGGGGTCCAGAGACATTTATACAGAACACATCACAGGACATCGTCAATACCGCATTGAGTAACCGAGACCGCCGAACAGGAAAATAACCCACTTCCTTCTCTGACGGACCAAGGGACGCACCCCACCCATGTACTTATCTGCTACACCGATACTGACTTGGACTCCTTATTCATTCCATGGGTGGCGTACCCGAGCCCACCTATCCACTGACACTTTAAAAAACCTTGCACCCCAATCTGGGTCTATGCAGGTTATGCGATATGTATGTATCTTCTCATCCTTGCAAACGATACCTGTAACCCCCCATAACCCAAGCCTGACCCCAGAGGTACAGTTGCCTCTTAACTCGTGTATATTTCATTTTAAACATTAACTTTAATAAAATATTTATGGAAAAGGTTAGAGTTAGGGATCTGTATTTTGGAAATACCCAGTCACTCTGTTAGCCAGTAGGTAACTCTGTGCCATTTAGCTACACTGAAAGATGTCCTGCTTATGGGATAAAAAAGGGCTTTTTGCCTTTTTTGGTTCTAGTTTCTTTATGATGTGCTTTAAAAAGAAAAGAAAGTCTTGAAAGCTATTTTACTTTTTAAGTCACTGCTTTCCCACCCCCATCCTCCCTTGACTCTTAATTTGCACAAGTTATGGAGAACTAAAATACTAGAGATGATAGATAAATTATTTTTTTTTCAGTTAAGCCAGCAAATCAAGAACATTTGGTTTGGTTGTGAAAATGTTTGGAATATGTGAGCAGAAAACTGTCTACTCTTTCCTAACCTTTAGCCTACTGGTTAGGACACTTACCTGGGATGTGGAAGACCCAGGTTTGAATCCCTATTCTGGAGCAGGCTATTCTGCTTTCAGTCTCTCCTGTCAAAGCTGTTCCACTTTGGTCCAGTGAATATTAATGTATTTATAAAAAGTGGCACAACTTCAAAAGGAGAGACTGAGGTAACCCTCCCCAGAATAGCCAAAAGCCTGGTGATTAAGATGCTCACCTAGAAGGAGGGAGAGCCTTGTTCAAGTCCCTGCTTCAAATTCAAACCCAGGTCTGCCACATCCCAGGCAAATGTTCCAGTTACTAGGCTAAAGGTGGAAACACACACGTTTTTCTGAAGCTGGCCTTTAAAAACATTTTCTCAGCCAAAACTTAATTGAGTCAAATTTACAAATAGTTTCAGGTCAGCTGAAACTGATATATTTCTTTTTGGTGAATAAACTATTTGTCCAAAAAAATTGCCAGGCTTGACACAATACAGTTATGACAGTTGCAAGAATGTCAACACACCGTCCTTACTGAAAAGGGGAATAAAGGAAAACATTCCATTTTCTTTGATAGCTCATGTCTTTGATTCTTACTGTAGGTCATTTCTTTACAGATTGGCCAAGTTTCCTGGAGAGGAAGGGATTGCATGGTGGCACAGTGCATGTGTTTTAAGGATGTTTTCCTTCTCAAAATGCACTTTAGACTCATCTACAGCTCTTACTTTCCTCTGTAGTCTATCCTAAGATGTTGTTTAAGATAAAAATGTTCTCCGGTGGAGTCATTTCTCTCATTAATGATCTCATCATTGTATGTTTGAGTATGTGATTTGTTTGCTTATGGTTAACTTTCAGTCTTGCTTTTATGGAGGAGCTTCTCTATTAACTCCATTGCACCATATATCATCTGTGATTTAGGATGGTTTTATTTCAGGTTTAAGCACTTTATATACACTCTTTTTACACGACATTGAATCCTTTTATACCTGCTGTCACCTAAATTCATTGCTTTGTTTTTTGTTTGTTTTTGTGTAACAGAGTGCTCATTTTCATGTTTAATTCTCAAGAGCTGAATGGTATCTTTATCTATAATATCTCACTTTGTATAGGTAGTACAGAGTCCTTTCTCATCACTGAATGAGAAACATTTTTGTAGTTGATGAATGCCATACAAAGTGGTAAAATTATGTTTTGTCTTCAAAGCTCACTGATTACAGACAAGTAGTTTATTGCAGAAAATAATGATGGAAAGAAGCTTTTCTCTTCTCTAGCTAGTGAAATCCAGTACCACATTGACCCAATTACTTTGCACTTTAGTGAATGATTACAGAGTGCAGACTGTGAACTAATAGGTTTATAATTCCTCAGAATTCCATTGTCATCTTTGTTTTAAGCAAACAAGAAGATGACGATCCAATTCATCAAGACTCTTAACTATTTCGTATGAGGTGATTTGTAAGCAGAGTACATAACCTTTTTGTTCACCTTCTTTCTAAATGTTTAACTACTGCTTCTCTCACTCTCTCTTTCCCTCTGGTTTTTACCTGCTATATATATTCTGATCATATTTCTCATTTACTTTTTCATTTTTTTTCTTCGGCATTTGCTGCCTTTAGGTCTGACTGTTTTCCAGCCCATGAATAAAACTAATTAGAACTGATCTAGTGAAATAAAAGATGGGTTTGATTCATTCATTCATTTTACCATCTCTTAGAAATAGAGGAGTTGTTCCAAAACCCCTCTCCTTTCTTCACATCCCTCAGCCAAGTTTCATGCTAGCAGACCTCTGTTAATAACACCTCCCTTTGGTCTGTTAATTCACAGAGGGCTCGATCCAGTCACAATAAACCTCCACCAATGGTTCTTTGGTGTGATCAAGGAGTCAATCGATGAAAATAGATTATTCTTTTAGTGATTGGACCCATAGGGAAGAAGGACTCTGAAGGAGTCGCAACCTGATGTTGGACTAAACCATAACTGCCATACCTATTCCTGAGATCAGCTAGAGAAAGACTCTTATAGGAACCAATGGTCTCTCACCTAGTGTTGAGACCTTAGAGACTTTGGCTGACATAATTAGATCTCTGTGGCTCAAAATAGACCTAATCAGGGAGAGCAGTTAATGAACTGGCTTAAATCAAATGTTGCATTTGTGACACCCTGAAAATGTTGTTTTTAAATTAAATTGTTATATTTTCCCACTTGGGCACAAAAAAGAGGAACCTTTTTTGATAGATAATCTTTTGATGATAGAAAGCTTTTGTTTGCAGTAAGGCTGAGAGAGAGGCAGTTAGCCATACTGGGAGTGGGAGCTCTGCATCTTTTGAGCTTTGTATCTGTGATCCACTCTGCAACTTGTACCAGTGGTACCAGGGTGATTTGAATCTGTTTCCATAACAGTGTGATCATCTCTCTGAATAGATTGACTTGCCAAGAAGCCAGGATCTCTGACTTCTGCACTTGTGTGGCACAAAATCCCATGCGTATTTTCTGCTGGATAGTGCCTGCTAAGAGATCTTGTGTGGTCACTGCCAAGGTCAAACAGTGTGTCTGTATGAACTCAGGGATTTTAAGTACTTTCTGTTAAACCTTTCAGTGCTGAAATATGAGAGGATCTAGAGCCATTAGGGCTATGAAGTTTTGGATGGTTATGGTACAGGATCAGAGCTCATTACAGTAGATAAGCAGGATGTTGAATATCCCTGTTGAGTATCCCTATTTTTCATATTTCTTGCTACCCTCTCATGTGATATTAAAATGGGAGCCTTCTGTAACTGACACTTCTAATACACCCAATTGGGAGAGGTTACTCTTGTGATACTTTGGGGAATAGGTATGTGTCCAATTATGAATTCTATTTGGTTTTAGGAATGCCATTGTGGATTAGATAATTTGTTTTGTAGCAGGATCTGGACACATAATGGAGAGATTGTCTGGAAAGCTGTGCCAGAGCAATCAAGGACCATCAACATTTAAAGACACTTTCCACACTGCCCTATTTGTACAGTGAAGTTTTTTGCCAGC
Source organism: Terrapene triunguis (assembly GCF_002925995.2). NCBI lineage: Eukaryota > Metazoa > Chordata > Testudines > Emydidae > Terrapene > Terrapene triunguis. Next base: position 14,391,531 of record NW_020664417.1, on the reverse strand, counting down.
ATAAACCTGAAGGGGTGGGGCTGGAATCCCCAAGAGGTGGCAGAGGCTGTTTTTAAAAGGTGGTGCTTTCTAACCCCAGGAAGATATTCCATCAGCAGAAGCTCAGAAGGAATGGCATCAAGAGAGACTTTGCCTCCCTTATGGATTTGTACAAAACCCGGGGACTCACAAAAGGGAGTATGATCAGACATGGGACATTCTGGACTTTGTTTCCCATAGATCTATAACTCTGTGCTTCTTAAGAGTAAAGTGTGTGTTCAAGAAATTCCTGTGCTAAGCCCCTCTCTCCTTACCTTACTAACATGTCTGAAACCAGAGCTCACATAGGTGGTCTCTGAGGGTAATGGGTCTCAGCAACTAGGGGACTTGGGAGGACTGAGGCATTGGTTCCAGGGGCTAGGTGGACAGTCTGCAGGGACCCACTGCCAAGAGGACTATCGGACACATGTTCTACACCTGAGGAGTGTGCCTGACCCAGAGCAAGGAACAGTGTTATTCCCCAGACCAGGTAGCTTAGCAGCAGATGGGATGCAACGATTGAATCTTATCCCAACAGAGTGGTGTCTGTTCAGAAAGTGGGTCTGGACCAGGTTGTGATAATAGCTAAGAAAGCAAGACTAATTATCTTTCAAACTTTATCCAAACCTCTATAAATGTATCCTTCAGACCCTGATGGTGGCAAAAATGTCAAAGGAATTCTTGCCCCTTAGTTTTACCCCTCAATCTTTCCTCAACTGACGCTGCCAGAGATAGTGAACAATCATTCATTATGCAGAGTAACCCATTCTATGGGAAATGCTCACAGACATCTAAATTAATGGAATAAATCTGCCAGCCTTTATAGGCTATACTCAGAGGATTTTGACATACATGAAAACACTGATATACGGTAGCAACAGCTGCCTTCTTTAATAAATATCTAAATTTAGTTTTCTAAAAAAAAAGCTGTCTTTCATGAAACACATTTTTTCTGTTTTGCACAAAAAGAATCCCCATTACTTACAAATAGGATAGAACTGTATTTGCAAGAATGTCACTAATATTCTCATTTAGCAGCATTCTGCATCCTGTCCATAATTCAGGAAAACAAAGAAAAATCACTTTTTATGTTTACACCACTGCCCAGAACCAACAGTATAAAATATTTTCTTCTCCGTCACTGTTTTTTCTCAGTTACCCTTAAGTGTTTCTCTCTTACACTGCTCATGCGATCTGAGGAATGTTGAGTACTCATTGATAGTAGACTTTCCGGTTTAGTTAGAGATGAACTTAAGGAGGCAGCATTTAGATCTAAATTTGGTTTCAACTAATTCTGGGTTTGAAGCTGAATGAAGGTCATCTTCTGGGCTGAGATTTGATGGTGCTGAAATCCTGCAAGCAGTTTTCATGAGATTTAAATGGAAAATTAAAATCATGTAAGATTCGTTCCTAAGTTTTCATGATCACACCAAATGAGCAATTGAAATTGTCCCCTACCAATTTTGGCTCTCACCTGTTGCCAAATTAGCTTCAGATCTGAGGATTTGGATCCAATCCCTGTGAAATTCAAAAGGATTCAGCTTTGAGGTTCTGGTTTTTACATACCTTTGGGCTTAGCTTAATGATTTTTAAGTTAAGGTTTTTGTTCCCTTTTCCTTTTTTTTTTTTTAAATTAAATGACAGTAAGAGCACTTGAATAGCACATGCTATTATTTAATAGGGAGGGGGCAGTTAATTGCCTTGTCAACCCCACTTTGAAGTATATCTAAATGAACAAAACATTTAGCTTTTCAGTACTTTGTGAATTACTGGAGGGACGGTGACCATGTCAAAAATATGCAAGGCAATCAAAACCTCTTGCAGATGAATTAAATTAAAGGAAAAGTTTAGTAGCCTCAGAAGTTATTAATAAACCAATGTTATGCACTCAGTTGCTTTTATCCCACAAATTATAATCCATATGATTATCTGATAGATGCATAAGTCTTCACCTCATGGGGCTAGATAATGCTTTCTCTCAGGAGAACCTGTTCGTAGTAGTTGGTTTTCACTTGAGTGGAAGAGGTACCAAACTATGTTCGGAACTGGAAGTGCTTTTAGGTGGTCTTTAAAAGAGGCTGGAAAGGAAGAGAAGGGAGAATTTCCTTATCACTCAGATAATCTGGCCGGCAACTCAGTATACAAAACAAGGCAGCAGATTGGTAAAGCTGTTCTGAGACAAGGGATGAGGAAAAAGATTAATATATTAAAGTGCCTTATACAAATGGCAGGAGCATGTTTAATAGGTATATTAGTGAAAACCTGTGTGTGTCCTTTTACATCCCTTTCCAGTTAAAACAGTCTTAAATTTCTGATACATTAAATGAAACAAAGAGTACATATGGTAAATTCTAAGAGTGACTTTGAAATATTAGCGTCTTCTGATGCTTTCATACCACAAGTGATAGGTACCTTAGATATAAACTAGAATGCACTGATCACTGAAATATATCTAGAAATTTGAAACTCATTTAAACCTTGAGAGGCAGGTAAATTTCTCCCACAGGCAACCTTACTTCAGGCATTTCCTAAATTTGAGTACTCGAGTTGCAACCTGAATGATGCTTAACGTATTTTGTGTGTGTGTGTGTGTGTGTGTAGAATTCCATATTGGTTATAAAATCTAACAAGCAGATTTTGCCCATAATTTGAATATTTTTTTGCTTAGTGTTATCTGGCTACATTTAAACTTTTTTCTCTTAAAAGAAAAATTCTCTGTGATTGGTGAGCCAGTTCTAGCTTTGAATTTCATCTTCATTTCTTTAATGGTCATCACAGGCATTTAGTCTGTCACAGTCTGTACATCTTCTGACGCTCACTCATTATAGGGTAAATTCTCTTATTCAGGCTGAGTAACATCTTACTACTCAGTTTCAGTGGAACTACTCACAGAGTAAGTACCCTCCCAGTGTAGTAACAGTATCAGAATCTGTCTCTGTAGAATACATTTTGATCCTACCAAACCACAACTGAATCAAATTTAGTTTCCATCTTAGCATTGCATTTTTTTATCCCTGAAAAAAGCATTTAATATAAAAAGGGGAAACGTATCTTATCTCAGAAGCAACCATATTGGTTCTTCTACTTTGGGATGATGGGGAACACTGAGTTGAAGAATAGCTGATGTTTTAGACACATCTACCTTTTCCCCAGAACCACTCAAATCAGACCTCAGGTAATCCTAGCAGAGCAGCAGGTCTGACAATTGATGCTGAAAGTCACTTATAGTTTAATTTCATAAAGCACATCACTGTTGTCTCCTTTCTGATGAATTCCCCCTGTTTGGCCCTGTGCATAAAATATTTTAGCCATAGTTTGCTCACTACTCCTGCAGGAAGAGGAAAGGCAGCACAGAAATATAAATTCACTGATAAACTACAGAATGGTAGTGAGAATGTATATGGAAGTCACCATCATTTTGTTCTTTCCCTTAGAAAACAAATTCAAGTATAACTTTACAACAGAAGTCATTTCCAATGTAATTCAATGATTTTCAGTACCAAGTTAAGCTGAAATTATATGAATGTATCCTGTAGCAAAAAGTTTCTCCAAGGTCCCTTTTGGATTGATGCTTTCGACACAGACACAGTCAACTCACAGGTCCACGCAGACTGCCTCACATAGGACTTTATTAATCCAGTTCACAGAAAACTCTTCACTAAGGGTATGCCTACACTACAATTAAACACTCACGGCTAGCCCATGTCAGCTGACTTGGGCTAAGGGACTGATTAATTGCTGTCTAGACCTTTGGGCTCGGGCTGGAGCTCTGGGAGCACTTGTGGAGAAGTGACTTTAAGTACAGTCCATTGATAAGAAACTTTGGTAATGCATCAGTATGTAGAACTTTAGAAACAATAATTTAAGTCACAAATTTCAAAAGGGATTCCCGAATCTGCAAAAAGTAAAGATTCAGCCCTGCATTAGGCCCTCAAAATGTACCCTTAATAGAAAAACTATACTATCAAAGATTTATATATTTAATATAAAATATAGCAGAACCTAATTCAGTTGCAAATTTTAGGAGGAAGCTGACCATGTCTGCTTACCATGCCTCACCTGCCTTTGGTGGCACTGTTATTCTCTTAATAAGCTGGCAGGAAGGTATCAACTTCACTAGAGCCTTCCCGTGCACTATTGCTACAATGGCCTCTTAGCCACGTAAAAGAAGGTGACCTTCTGCAAACTATTCCATCCTACTTGCCTCAACATTGGCAACAACCAAGGGGATGAAAACCTACTCATGAAGTTGTACAGCCCAATCACTGTGCCAGAGACTCCAGTGTGTCAGCATCACACCAACCAGCTGTGCATAAAACTTACCTACACAGAACAGTCTATTTTTATCTTTATAGTCTGTCTCACAGCATTGTTTGCCATGTTACAGACTCAGAAGAAAGATGCCAATCACTGAGAAATTAAGATTTATAAGAAACTAAACCCAAACAAACATCAAACTCCTTAGGTGTTTTCTTTAACTGAATAGTTCTGCTCTTTGGTATTTTTATTATATATTAACATTTGGTAAGCATTGTATAAGTGACCCCTTTTCCCAAAAGGTAAGCAAGCTTTGTTCCATCAAACAAAAATAAATATTTTAACCCTCTGTTCTTCTTAGTTGTCCTGCATTATTATTTCATTGGATTGTCTATTTCAATAAGAAAAATGTCTTTGTATACTTATCTTAGGAGCAGGTTAAGATCTTAATGTGATGCTATAATGGGAAATGGCATCAATAATGAAGCGTAGTATTTGCTGTTCTTTCAGCTGTACAGAAAAACAGTGTGTCACAGGATGGATTTGCAGAGAGAATCCTGAGTGACAAGTTTCCTGCAACTCTTCAATATATATGTAGAAGCCCATTAAAACAAAGACATTGCCACTTTATTTGAATAACTCTCTCTAACATATCTAGCCATCTGAGAGTTCCTTTCCAACTCTAATGACTGCTTGTATCTGTTGTATTTTTCCCCCTGAGTTATTTTGAATGTCAAAAGGAATTAAAGGAAACACCATTTATGTTCAGAAGACAGTCAATAAAAGTTAGGCAACCTATTTCTTTACTTCTTACATATAGTACGGAAGTAAAAGGCCAGACTGTGCACAGGTAAACAAGGCAGGGAGAGGGCATAAAGTTTCTTGTCTCCCCTTGCATCTCCTGCACAAATTATGGGCACAACAGGGTCTTTGTACTCAGGACATACAAGGACTCCATGGGGGTAGCAGTAGTGTTAGCCACTGGAAAGGGAGCCGAGAGTTGGAAGTGGCAGTGTGGTTGTAGCTATGGCACCCTCTGCACCTGCCATTGTTGTTGCCCTCTTGTGTGATTGGTATCATGGGTTTTGTGACATTCCATGGTGTATTTTTTTCTAAAAGTTTCCACTCTTGGAACCATATAACGTGAGAATCGCAGTTTTCATATTGAAATAAGGCTCTAACCCTCATGGTAGCAGAGAGCTGGAAAATGTTCACACTATTTGTCTTCTGGGTTTTTGAGTTTTAAAAAGAACCTTTTAAAAATTGCTTTTATTTTTTAAGCTAATCCCATGATATTTTGGAGCCTGACTTATTTTTGAATGTTTGGTGTTAACAATACTCCATTAGACACATGCCCTTCTCCTCCAGTACCAGCACAGCAGTTGTGCTCTCCCTGCACTCCCCAGAGCTCCATGAGCCATTCCGACTGCCACAGACATAATGCATCTCAGAGCTCCCCCTTTTCACTCAATTCTGAGTTGTGCATAATGCCACAGTCCAGTCACAATGGTACAAGAGAGGGCTGGATTTAAGACCCTGCACTGTTGGATTCCAGTGATGTTAAATAATGGTTGCCTTGCTGTTATTGCCACCTTACTCAATAGAAAACATGGGCAATCTGGTTCTTTAGAGGCATGAAAAAGGAAACAGTACAATAAGAACTGTGTTGTGCGGAAGCAGAATATGACCCTTCCATCATGTCTGACCCATATGTTACAACTTCCCTTATTCGTTTATTTAAAAATATTTGTGCTGATTTCAGTTATGTTTATGGGCAGTTGGGTTCAGTGTTACAGATAAGAGTCCACAATAGATATATGGCATTTAGTTGGAAGTAGACTCAAATTTATATGGAAACTAATTATTTTCAAACCTCATGCAAAATGCCTATTAAATATCAAAAGTACATATCGACCCAGCAACATTTTACAAGTATAATTAAAATGCAGAAATTTACAGCAATAATATCACAGTGTGCTGCCAGCAAGGACCTGCAATATTTAAAGATACAAACAATCTCATAAATAATTTTATGGTTCTTCAGCATACACCAGATGACCATATAAATAAAATAGACTTCAGAATAAATACTGTGAGGAGTTACTTAGTGTTTATTGCCGTTATTTCTGCTTTTACTACCTATCCATGTGGGCTAGTGATATATAATTCAGTACATGGCCTTGACCTCTGCTCCTAAGCTTTTGCTAGCAGAGAAATGACACCTTTACCCAACACAGGTTTTTGAAATGACCTACATCTCCAGAGGCCTTTGAATAGAAGACCTCCAGGTTGAGTGCACAAGTTTGAAACAATAATGTGCTCCCTACAAGGTTAGTGGCAGGAATGTATCTGTCAATCTGACATGCTGGAAGAAATCTACGGAAATGTTGGTGGCAAAAACAAGAAATGGACTTGCTGAAACTTAAGATATCCAAAAGCAGATAGCACATTAATCAATCTGACAACAGGGAAATCCAAACAGAGGGAAAAGACAGATATCTAGCTAGACCACGGCTCATTAGGTTTTTTTTTCCCCATTCTGCTGCTCGAGTGTTTCCTGAGTGTGAATGCAGCCAATTTACTGTAACTATTTTAAGGACTGGCTGTTACATTATGGTAGCTTATTTTTACAATGTAAATATTTCTTCTAGTGAATCTTACCCTCAGAGCCTCATGTCGTCTTCGGTGCGGGGCTGCATGCAGCAAGACGTAGGATTCAAGTAATGGGAAAGAAGAGGACTTTTCCATACAGCAAGAGGTTATTCACCACCCAAACATTTTACCTAAGATTGTTTGTTTGATACTGGCACTGCACTTAATCAGACAGAGCCAGCTATTGAGTGCTCATTGTCCCAAGATCCCAGATTTAGCACAAAAGCCACACAGTGATGTATTGGTAATTAACAGTTTCTTTGGACTGGTAGATGAAAGGTCTTGGACAGATAGCTGGTTGAACTTCCACCGTACCTTTGCCATGTTCACCAACCCCTACTACATCTCCTGTTTTTAGTACATCTCCTCACAATACTATGGCTCACTTTCCAGCTGATCTATGTCACCTGGCATGTGACTAGGCAAACCATGTGTGTGGAGTCAGCTCCAGAGCTCAGGCAATCTCCTGTGTCATTGTGCTGTTTCACTCCCCAGTGTTAATTGCTCATGCCTTCCATTACCCACAATCCACCAGCAACCCCTCACTCCAATACTTCACCAGAACATCTATTGCTCTACAAATTTCAGCCAGGACCCTGACTGCTCTGATTCTCCTTTGTCCCATGTTAAATGATTGTTATGAATATATTAGAACATGCCTCATCCAGAAGGCTGGCATTGGTCTAATAATTTTCTTGTGAGCATCTTCCCAAGTCCTCCCCAAGGCTAATAGGGGAGCAGACACAACAGGATGGTGCCAGGCATTACATGCTTTGGATTTTCCATGTCTGTTCACATGGCCAAGATGATATCCAAGCTGAGGCCATTCCTTCTAAATTGAATGAGGTACTGTAGTGTTCCGGGAGCCCCCTTGTTTACCTGTTGTGCCATCACATTCCACTCCTCTAAGAGCCTCAGCTGTTGCCTTCAAGGGTTGGCTGTCACTTGTTGGCTTGCTCAATTTGTGGTGGTGATCTTGCAGATTCACATTGTGTACCCTCTTCCACTTAATGATGATCAGCAATGAAGGGTCACAAATGTGTATGTATAAACCTTATAAATTCATGGATTCCAAGTCCAGAAGGGATTCCCTTCTGAATACCACAGGCTATAGAACTTCCCCAAAATAATTCCTAGAGTTTATCTTTTCGAAAAACATCCACTCTTGACTTAGGGTATGTCTACACTACGAAATTAGGTTGAATTTATAGAAGCCGGTTTTATAGAAATCGGTTTTATACAGTCGATTGTGTGTGTCTCCACATAAAATGCTCTAAGTGCATTAAGTCGGCGGACCGCGTCCACAGTACCGAGGCTAGCGTCGACTTCCGGAGCGTTGCACTGTGGGTAGCTATCCCACAGTTCCCACAGTCTCCGCCACCCATTGGAATTCTGGATTGAGATCTCAATGCCTGATCATGCAAAACAGTGTCGCGGGGGTTCTGGGTACATGTTGTCAGGCCCCTCCCCCTCCATCAGAGCAACGGCAGACAATCGATTCGCGCCTTTTTATCTGGGTTACCTGTGCAGACGACATACCACGGCAAGCATGGAGCCCACTCAGCTCAGCTCAGCTCACTGTCACCATATGTCATCTGGGTGCCGGCAGATGTGGTACTGCATTGCTACACAGCAGCAGCTAATTGCCTTTTGGCAGTAGACGGTACAGTATGACTGGTAGCCTTCATCGGCTATCTGGGTGCTGGCAGACGTGGGGCTGCATTGCTACACAGCAGCAGCCCCTTGCCTTTTGGCAGTAGATGGTGTATTACGACTGGTATCCGTCATCGTCGTATTCCAGTTCGATCAGAGGCATCTGGGCAGACATGCTTTGTCTCCTGGAGACTCAGTCCTGCCGGTAGTCCTATTGAACTGTCTTGACGATGATGGCTAGCAGTTGTAGTACAGTATCTTCTGCCAAGCACCCAGAAGATGCCGAGGGCTATCAGTCATGCTGCACCGTCTGCTGCCAGCTTAAGATATAAAAAATAGATGGACCAGATTTGTTCTGTATTCATTTACTTCCCCCTCCCTCTGTGAAATCAACGGCCTGCTAAACCCAGGGTTTTGAGTTCAATCTTTGGGGGGGCCATTCTGTGTGACAGTTGTTTGTGTTTCTCCCTGATGCACAGTCACCTTTGTTGATTTTTAATTCCCTGTACCTGTACGCCATGTCGTCAGTCGCCCCTCCCTCCCTCCATCAGTTTCGCGCCTGAGTACAGCGGGCGCATCAGAGAAGCTTTGAAAACCAGTTTTGTGACTGGCCAGGCTACAGTGTGAAACTTCTGTTTGTTTCTCCTTGATGAACCCTCCGCGCCCCCCCCCCCCCGGTTCACTCTACTTCCCTGTAAACTAACCACCCTCCCCTCCCCCCTTCGAGCACCGCTTGCAGAGGCAATAAAGTCATTGTTACTTCTCATTCATGCATTCTTTATTAATTCATCACACAACTAGGGGGATAATTGCCAAGATAGCCCGGGATGGGTGGGGGAGGAGGGAAGGAAAAGGACACACTGCAGTTTAAAACTTTAAAACTTTAACACTTATTGAAGGCCAGCCTTCCGATGCTTGGGCAATCATCTGGGGTGGAGTGACTGGGTGGCCGGAGGCCCCCCCACCGTGTTCTTGGGCGTCTGGGTGAGGAGGCAATGGGACTTGGGGAGGAGGGCTGTTGGTTACACAGGGGCTGTAGCGGCGGTCTCTGCTCCTGCTGCCTTTCCTGCAGCTCAACCATACGCTGGAGCATATCAGTTTGATGCTCCAGCAGCCGGAGCATCGACTCTTGCCTTCTGTCTGCAAGCTGACGCTACCTATCATCTTCAGCCCACTACTTGCTCTGTTCAGCCCGCGATTCATCCCGCCACCTCTCCTCTCATTCATATTGTGCTTTTTTGCACTCTGACATTGACTGCCTCCATGCATTCTGCTGTGCTCTTTCAGCGTGGGAGGACATCTGGAGCTCCGTGAACATATCATCCCAAGTCCGCCGTTTTCTCCTTCTAATCTTCGCTAGCCTCTGTGAAGGAGAAACATTTGCAGCTGGTGGAGGAGAAGGGAGAGGTGGTTAAAAAAGATACATTTTAGAGAACAACAGGTACACTCTTTCACGTTAAATTTTGCTGTTCACATTACACAGCACATGTGCTTTCGTTACAAGGTCGCATTTTTCCTCTTATATTGAGGGCCTGCCGGTTTGGTGTGAGAGATCACTCACGCAGTGCCAGGCAACACAATTCAGCTTGCAGGCAGCCATGGTAAACCACAGTCTTTTGGCTTTTTTAACCTTCATAACATGTGGGAATGGTTTCAAACAGTAGCGCCCTCATTTCCCATACCAAGGACCCATTGGGTTGGCCATTTAAAATGGGTTTGCAATGTAAAAGGAGGGAATGGGGTTTCCGGGTTAACATGCAGCACAAACCCAACTACCCCCCCCCACACCCAATTCTCTGGGATGATCACTTCACCCCTCCCCCCCACCGCGTGGCTAACAGCGGGGAACATTTCTGTTCAGCTGAGCAGGAACGGGCAGCTCTGAATATCCCCTTAATAAAATCACCCCATTTCAACCAAGTGTCTGTGAATGATATCACTCTCCTGAGGATAACAAAGAGAGATAAGGAATGGATGTTGTCTGCATGCCAGCAAACACCGGGACCATACGCTGCCATGCTTTGTTATGCAATGATTCCAGACTACGTGCTACTGGCCTGGTGTGGTAAAGTGTCCTACCATGGCGGACGGGATAAGGCAGCCCTCCCCAGAAACCTTTTGCAAAGGCTTTGGGAGTACATGAAGGAGAGCTTTCTGGAGATGTCCCTGGAGGATTTCCGCTCCATCCCCATACATGTTAACAGACTTTTCCAGTAGCTGTACTGGCTGCGATTGCCAGGGCAAATTAATCATTAATCATTAAACACGCTTGCTTTTAAACCATGTGTAATATTTACAAAGGTACACTCACCAGAGGTCCCTTGTGTGCCCTCAGGGTCTGGGAGCACGCCTTGGGTGAGTTCGGGGGTTACTGGTTCCAGGTCCAGGGTGATAAACATATCCTGGCTGTTTCGGAAACCGGTTTCTCCGCTTTCTTGCTGTGAGCTATCTTTATTGTCTTCATCATCATCATCATCTTCCGCGTACCCTGAACCCGCTTCCCTGTTGCGTGTTTCTCCATTGACGGAGTCAAAGCACACAGTTGGGGTAGTGGTGGCTGCACCCCCTAGAATGGCATGCAGCTCTGCGTAGAAGTGGCATGTTTGCGGCTCTGCCCCAGACCTTCCGTTTGCCTCTCTGGCTTTGTGGTAGGCTTGCCTTAGCTCCTTAATTTTCACGCGTCACTGCTGTGCGTCCCTGTTATGGCCTCTGTCCTTCATGGCCTTTGAGACTTTTTCTTATATTTTGCCATTTCGTTTACTGCTACGGAGTTCAGCTAGCACTGATTCGTGTCCCCATATGGCGAGCAGATCCCGTACCTCCCGTTCAGTCCATGCTGGAGCTCTTTTGTGATCCTGGGGCTCCATCATGGTTACCTGTGCTGATGAGCTCTGCGTGGTCACCTGTGCTCTCCACGCTGGGCAAACAGGAAATGAAATTCAAAAGTTCGCGGGGCTTTTCCTGTCTACCTGGTCAGTGCATCTGAGTTGAGAGTGCTGTCCAGAGCGGTCACAATGAAGCACTGTGGGATAGCTCCCGGAGGCCAATAACGTCGAATTCCGTCCACACTACCCCAAATCCGATCCGCAAAGGCCGATTTTAGCGCTAACCCCCTCGTCGGAGGTGGAGTAAAGAAACCGGTTTAAAGGTCCCTTTAAGTCGAAAGAAGGGGCTTCGTCGTGTGGACTTAATTCGATTTAATGCTGCTAAAGTCGACCTAAACTCGTAGTGTAGACCAGGCCTTAGATTCTCCATCACTGACAATTTTTATCACAATCCTTGTACATTGTTCCAGTGATTAATTGCTCTCACTGTTCAAAATGTAGGCCTTATTTCTAGTCTGAATTTATCTAGCTACAACTTCCGGCCATTGAGATTGTTATACCTTTCTCTTCCAGATTGAAGAGCCCATTATTAAACATTTGTTCCCCACGTAGATACCTGCAGACTGTAATCAAGTCATGCCTTAACTTTCTCTTTGTTAATTTGAGCAACTTGAGTCTATTTAGTTTATCACTGTAAGCATTTTCTAATCCTTTAATCATTCTTGTGGCTCTTCTTTGAACTCTCTCCAATTTATCAATATCCTTCTTGAATTGTGGGTGCCAGAACTGGACACAATATTCTTATGTGCCTGTGGATGAACGTAACATTTGCCACTCTTCTTCTTTTTTTTGTTTTTAATTTTTCATTTAAGGAGGCTTCCCATTGCTGCTGTGGTGACTTTGCTAAAGACTTCCTGAAAACCAAACAGGAGTACCCCAACCTGATGTTGTTTATTTCCTTCTTTAAAATGATCCTATTTTGATCATTCATAAACAGAGAGAGTGAGATTTCTTTGAACAAATGCCCTCTTTCTATTTCAGTAGAGTTGGGAAATGATTCATGATGAATAATTTATTTGAATTTTATCTTTCTGTTTGCAAATTAATCTAAGCCATATTGTGACATTTTTGAATGTCTTCATTATTCAAAATTAATCATGAATTTCTTTATTAAAAGTAAATGATCAGAAAACTCAGGACAAATATTTTTTTTCCAGATAATTAACACTTCTAGTTGTGTAAGTTATGTAATATCTCTTTTTCTTTGATTTGATGACTTGCGCTTATAAACAACAATGCACAAATTGCCAGTTTTAGACCTGAATACATACTTTGCAATTCACTTTTGGCAAAAATTCAAACACTTCATCTTAAAACCTCATTTTACTTGAGAATCCATGCTAGTAAAGCTTGAGCGCTCAAGCGTTCATAAAAAGGCAGACATGACAGGGTTGTGAATATGGCTGGCTCAAGCTTCACTTTTTAATTTGAATCAATATTTGCTGACAATTTTTTTTCAGTTATTCACTCAGCTATTGTGAACATTGTCCGTATTTGGTATGCTCTGTGAGTTTAATTCCAAGGGCAGTAGCCCTATAAAATGTAATCCTTCTTTTGTTTGTACTGTTTCAGTTGTATTGTGAACCTTGGTCTGATGTGAATGCAGCCAAAGTCCTGATGGTTCCTTTTTTATTGGGCTGTTTCTATTTGCCGTAACTTCTTCTTTAATAGAAAATCCTGAAGTAAATCTATTTTTGTGTGCTCATGTGAGAGATAGAGATGTCTACTTTTGAAATCTCTAAGTAGATTCACAAAGAACATTCAGGAGTTTTGCAAAAATTGTGAAAAGTGCTGTGATTCTTTTAGCTGCCTTGAAGAACTATCTAGTCTCGCTACCCAAAATGACTCTAAATTAGTGAAAATTTATTTTTTCTGTTTCTAAAATGGACTCCAACCATTTCAAATGCAGATTTTAAGACTCTTTTATTACAAGTTGATTAGAGATGAGGGTACTTAATGGAGAAAAGAAAGATGAGAAGGAAAAATCCATTAAATTCCTCTGTAGCTCCTCATACATGTCTTGTATTGTCTGTCTGTCTTTTAGAATGTAAGATCTTTGGACTGCCTTTATATCTATATCTATATTTTGAACAGTGTCTGTGATGAACAAATAATAATAGTTGAATGTACCATTAAGATCGTTCATTCCTTTCTCTTTCCATCTATGAGGGGGTACACCCACGTCCTATTAAGGAGGCAGCTAACAAGGTCTTCTGGGGTCAGTCAGCACTAACCAGATACAGCTGGAAGGCTTGCTCTTCCTGGGGGGAAGAAGCTTAAAAAGGGAAGGACTGCCACGGGATAGGGTGGTTACTAGGGAAGGGTTGCCGTGCTTCAAAGACAGCTGGCTATAAGGTTAGATCAGTGAAGAGGTAAACAACTGTGGACCCTCCTGCCCTTGAGACTGCCTGGACCAGGTATAGAACAGATGTTAACCCCCCCTCCCCAAAAAGGTGTGGGAGGGGTCTAAGGCTGGACTTGATCAGGACATTAAAAATCCTGCAGACAAGTTGGGCCCAAAGAGTGACTAAGAGACTGCCCAAAAGACTGAACACTGTTTTTGTCCATTCTTTACATTGATCCTTCCTGTCCTTGGGGAGTGGGGGGGAAAAGAACCTATTTTTGTTTGGAGAGATTCTTGTATACCCTGAGCAGAGGAAGGACTCTGAGAGCCAGAGAAAGGAAAGCAACCCAAAGTGTGGTCTGATGGAAACTCAAGAGGCCCCCCCACCCACCACACCATTTACCCATCCAGGTGCCTGCAGTAGTTTTGATTGTAGCCCTGGAGCTAGAATCATAGATCCCACTATTCATGTATTGCTTCCATCTATGTAGCACATTAGGCTAAATTCTTTACCTAGCCCTGGCACAAATCAGAGGAGGCTGGGTCTGCCCAAAACTGCATCGCTGTCCTTGTTCCTCAAGGGGCTGTACAACAGTTTATGATTACAGGAATGCACTGTACTCAAACCATTCCTCCTACCTATCCCCGGCACCAGGGCCTGCAGGGAGAGAGGCACGGGAGCTGGCTCTGTCTGCTGGCGATTCCTGCTGGGGATCCAATCCCATGGGTAAGTTACAGGTGGACTCCGCTCCCTTGTGCTGTCTGAATGGTACGTAGGGAGTAGAGTGGAGCTATGAAGTTGGCCCATTGCTTTCAAATTTTACAGTTCATGACTAGAGCCCCCAAATGGCACTGTTGATGGAGTGAAACTTTTCAGGGGGCAGAACTGGAACTAGGACAGAAGATAAGAGACAGTGGGGATCTGCAGGGGCACACAGTAGAGCCTACATTTCAGCATTCATAACTATCTATGTGAATACAAAGCTTAAAAATCTGGGAAATTTTCCCCATGAAAACACCTTTAAATTGAGGTAAAGGTTGCTAGAAACCAAGCATAAAAAAGCAAGGACTCTGCAGTTAAGTCACTCATGAATGGAGTGAAGATGGGTTGATCAGTTCCCCTTCTCAGTCTCGGCTGTCTCCCTTCCACTATTCCAAGCCCACATAGTTCCACCTTCATTCTGAGTCACTGGCAGACAGCCTAAATACCAGTTACATGTATAACCAACCCCCATGTATATCAATGCTGTGACTCCAAAATAAAAAATTAATACTTTAAAACAATTGCTAACAACACAGATTGCCCTTTCACACAACTTTCCCAACATGGTAATGGAAAAACAGATTTTACAGCAGCCATTCACTATCTGACCCTGTACCTTACACACAAGCAAACAAACTTCAGAACTAGCTACAACTTATGAAAGCCAACTCTTTCTTATGCATGAAAACATTTGAACGTGTAACCAGTGAATCTGGAAAGAATTAAAGGGTGCTTGTTGGTGACTTAGGATAAGGGTGTAGAGTAGAGCCAGCCAGAAAATGGAATTTCTCTCCTGTGGAAAAAATTGGAGGGGGAGGGTTGGAATTTTTTCCTGAATGGGGATGAATTTTTTTTTTAAATCAACACTTTTCCTGAGAGGAAAAATTCCGAAAAACTCAGTTTTGGAAGGACTGAAATGGAATTTTTCAGCTTCTTCTCTGCTGCCCTACTCCCCAGGCAGCAGCCTCCTGGAATTGCCTCAGTTTCCAGACAAGCAGATCCTGGGGAGTTGGTTAGCGAAGGGAGGCAGCTGCTCATGGAGCTGGCCCCCATCTCCCCAGGCAGCTGTTTCCCAGAGGTGCCCACTCCCCAGGAAGCAAGGGATTTTAATGGAGGTGTGAGGTAAAACCCTTCCTTCATTCAAATCAATGAGAGTTTTGCCTTGACTTGGTGGAGCCAGGATTTCACCTGTGGGCTGTAGGCAGTGGAAGTGAGGTGGCAGAGGTTTAGAAGGGGAATGGAAATGTACTTGAATTACATATCTCCTTCAGCCCTTCCTTTTTTGGAATATGTGTTTGTAGGCTATGCATTCCTACTCCCTTAACTCAAAGATAACAAAGTAGTCTCTGGGAATTCTATACAGAGCCACACTGAATATTAATAAATAGCACTATGGGAGCCTGCAAATATAGTACAACCTGTCTCTGTACCATAATGTACAGCTTTTCATAATGTACATAATGTAGCTTTTCACATAATGTAAAAATAACAAAAGATACATTGTAATGATCTGTGGTTCATAATTTTTTAACATGCTTCATTTCTTTAGCAAGCAGTATACCAAAAGGACACTTCTCCAGAGCAGAATTGTTTGCATTCATGTCAGTGTCGCACACTCACAAAGGCTTGTTGTGGCTGGGCTGGCTTCACAGTGAGCTTTGCCTCATTTTGACAACATGGCTGTTTGGTACCTGGTCATATTAACTAGTGGCATAAAAAAAATGGCTGAGGAAGGATAGCATTGAGCCTTATGTGTTGAAAGTTCCATGCAGCTGCAGTCAGCTCATTAACATAATGTGCTTGCTGCTGCTAGTTGGCTCATTGGTTTGGATGTAGGACCAAGGTCAAGGAAGGACATAAATCTTTAGTAGTCAGAGGGTTACAAAGCATGTAAATGTAACATGGAATAAAAACCAGAGTCAGCGCACCTGCTTTTTTATCCATTAACCTACTGTGCATATAGATTAATTCTACTTCAATATTATGATTTCTTTTACCTCTAAAAAGAGCTTCTTGAATGCAAACACTTTGTAAATGGAATGAAAGGTTATTTAGTCTCACTATCACATTTATACATATCTCTATGCTTTGCTGAAATGCTGTATGACTCCAAAAAGGAAAATACTGTACCCATTCACCCAGTGCACACACCCCACCCCCCTTCCATGGGCACAGAGCACCCTGAACACAGTGGGACTAGTGCAGTTCTCCTGCACGGAAGGAAGGCAGGATTTGCGGGAGATCCACAACTCCTGCACCTCATAGAGCAGTGCTCATTGGAGCTTTCTTGTTCCCCAATGCAAAGGAGGTGTTTGGGGCAGACCAGGGAAGAGGCATTGAGTAGGTCAGATTAGTTGTGACTACTCCCCTCCACTGGAGGTGGGGTTATAACATCTATGAGGGCTGCTGCAGCTTTGAGGCTACAGTACCAGTCATGGAGTAGCTCTGCAGCCAGTTTGTGGATTGAGGAGTAAAGGAATCCTTTTGCTCTTCTGTGCCCCAGCAGAACTCACTGCACAGCCTGGTTACCTGGGATTGAAGCAATACTTTTGGGCAAATCCTGTCTGGAGCAAGGTTACATTTCCAAGAATCCTTTCCTCTTTCTGCATCAGCAGAAAATGACAAGTAGTATAAAGCTTTGTTCCATTGAGGTAGTGGCCCTTTCTTCATGAAGCCCTGAACTTACAGTGCAGACCTCAGAAGTAGGGAACACAACAAAATACATATCAGCTCTGGTCATCTGCTATTTTAAACTTAGAAACAGGCAGGGCCTCCCAGAGGATTCAGGGGGCATGGGGCAAAGCAATTTCGGGGGCCCCTTCCATAAAAAAAAGTTGCAATACTATAGAATACTATATTGTTGTGGGGGCCTGGGGCAAATTGCCCCACTCCCCCCCCCCCCCCCCCCCGGCGGCCCTGGAAACAGGCTCTTTCACATTGTTCTTCCACAATTCTTGATTTTTTTACAAAAACCTCAGGGAACTAACCCTAGGGCTCACAAATATTTGCTCAAAAGTACACTGCAATAAGGTCTCTCTTGAGTAAAACTTTATTTTTGACGTATATGACAATATTTGCACCACCATTCCATAAAATATTATATCAGTAATTAAAATTAAGCTGCATTTATCATAATGAATGGCATAGGGAACAAAGTATGGTTTGCGATGTGTAGCCACTCTGCTAGTTCAAACCTACTACTTTGCAGTGCCAAGCACCTGCAGCTCCCTTCAAAGTTGTTAGAAATTTCAGGGGCCCAATGTCTCTTGGGATCAGGCCATTAGTGCTATTAAAGTCAGTGAGAATTTTATTGCCGGCATCAGTGGGAACAAGAACAACCTGAAATTTTCTAATTCATAATGGATCCTCTGATCTCTAGTGTGAGCTAAGATGCTTCTTCAATCTTGTACCTGTGAACTGGCTTTAATTTTAATCCATGTCAATTACTTTAAAAATGTTATTGATACTGAACATATCAAGCAAACATGCTATTTAAATTCTCTATTACTTTTTAATGGCAAATATCAGTGACTATTCTGCACTGATTGGCTAGAGATAGTCATTTTGCAGTAGGTGTCTGTTAATCTCAGTTTCTGGCTGGGCAGTGAGAATTGGATTAATGAAAGAAAGCTTAATACTTCCAATTTCTGACCCCCTGGAGAGAAGGGTGGCTGGAGATGCGCTGCCTATTTAATCACTTATGGATTAAAATGTTTGAAAGGAATGTAGGCTAAGAGTCATGGGAATTTTGACACACAAAGGTTAGGCAGCAAAGAAAAACAAAAGCATAATTTTCCATGGATGCAGGATTCATCCGTTCATATAAAATGTGAAGTATTTCCGAATGTAATCTGCTGCAAAAACATTGGATAGGCAGTAGAGATGTGCCAAAGGTTTCTCTGTTAATTCAAATATCAGTGAACAGCACATTTGCTGGTTCATGAGCTTATTGCAAACACTTAGTCTTCATCCCACTTTTATAAAAGACAAAAAAAAAAAAAGATGAACTTCATCTGTTCATCAGTAGAACTTCTATTACTAGTATGGAATAAAAAGAACAAAAGGACTTTAAAGGACAAAAACTATGGCCCATATTGTCTCATCTGGTGGAGCTGTGTTCAGTGCAAGACTCAAGAGGACCAAATGTGGCTTCAATCCTTGATCCAGGGCATACATTAGGGCAGTTTCAGGGCCCCTCTAATTTATGTCTCGCTGCTCATGCTCTCAAGAAACCATTATGACAGCCAGGGATCAGCTGACATAGGGTATCCTTACTATGTGTCCTCTTTCTCAGCCACATGTCTATGCAGGGGAGGGAGGGGCATAGGGATGTAATGTAGGAATCACCATCCAGGGGGAATTCTCTATAGGTAAAACAGCATTACATCTTCATTGTGTTGCCAGAGTGGTGCAAAATAACCAAAATGATCCAGATAATTCAGTCCATCATTCACATTCATTTTATACTTACTTGCCATGCCAAAAGTTTGCCTTCTCTTCAGGCCCAGATTTAGTGAGAAGTGAAGCTACAAAATAATGATTATGCAGCATAATTCACCAAAAAAAATTATTTTATTAATTTATCTAGGAAAACTAGCTACATACATTTTGTATTATATGCACTTCACTGTATATAATATTCTGTTACTGCCTGCAGCTAATTTATGAAGATGTTTAACCTCTTTATAGGTAACATTGTTTTTCTGCTAAGGTATATTTTTGAATCAGTGCTGTTTGCTTGTATTGCTCTTTGCAGAGTCTCAGGTTGATTGACACAATTTAGTCTAATGAAATTAAACAAAAAGCAATGTTTGTCCCTTGCAGGAAAAATAGCAAACAGTAATCCAGTAACGTAGTAGGCAAAATAGAACATATGTTAAAAATGCTCACTTTCAACATTTAAAATGAATTGTTGGAAAAAGACTTATACCCATTAATGACTCTTAATCTTACCATTTCTGTCTAACACGGAAAAGTATAACTTGTATGAAACCAAAATTCTGCTTCCCACTTGCTTTTCAAAGCTTATATCTTTTGACTGCAAAATTATGGAAGCTGAATGCTGAATTATAAATTCTCGTGTCTCTTTCATTAAGTGCAACTTCTCTCATTCTAGATCCAAATTTACTGCAATCCATTACAAATCTGATATTTCCTGCTTATTTTTTATCCTGTAAACTAGATCAAGCTGAATAATGATGATGCTGAGGTTGTAGAAAATGTTGATGCCAGGGGGTGGGAGGGTGTGTGGAGGGGGAAGAGAAGAAATCAATAGCTTATAATGTGCAGTTAATGCCTTATCTTTTCAGGGCCCTCAATTTTGGATCCTTGTCTGAATTTCCGGCACTGATGTTTTTAAGAGCTACATGCAGTCAAGACTTTTCAATGAGTCTGCAGTCATAATTATGGCACATGTGCATATATGCACTGTTCTTGCAAATCAAGAAAATGTCTTAACGGGATCTAATTTTGTATGTTCCCCTCAGCTTCCCTTTTACTCATCCCCCGTACAGACAGACGTATAATGCCACTGTCATCCTTGCTGCCTTTATAGCAGACAATCTGTTGATTATTTGTAGTTGAATAGCTTTATCAGCCTTCTAGTGCCGCAGCTGAGCTAGTGCAGTTTATTTCAAGACTGTTGAGCAGCTCATATCTGGACATTATGACATCTTGGGTTCAGTCAAAACTTCTGACTCTGGCAGATGTGTGTGTGCACAAACCTTTGTCTGTAGGTGGCAGTGGGTATACGCTATGCAACAACATTCCCAACTTGGGGTCATGATGAGAAACTACTTGCAGATTGATATTTTCAATGCCTTTTCCTTTTCATGGTGGTTTTTTTTTTAAATGAAATTCTGTAGAGCTTTAAAGATTGAATCTCTTTGCAAGCATTGTTGACCTTTTAGCAACAAAACCTCTACTGGTTTCTTCTCATTCCAAATGCTGATGCTTTATATCCATTTTTAAACTAGTATTCACTCAGCTAAGACAGGGATATATTTTAAAGCCTTTTTTGGAAAATGATTCTGAAAGTAACTTTCATATTAAAACAGATGGAATATGCTAATTTTTCAGTCTGCTTCCTTCATGAAGCATTTCTTTTCCTGCCATTCAGAGACACTTTGAAATAAAATACTGTGTAGATGGCTGTTTTAAAGATATCTTTTAATACCATAAGACTCTTCACTGCCTCTCTGGGATCTGAAGCCCTTGAAAAAGAAAGTGTGGAAAAATAGCAGGACTGCTGATCTTTGGATCCCCAAATGTAGGGGTAACATCTGTGTCTGAAGCGGGAAAGACAGATGTCTGTGATGGAGGATAACTGTGGAATTCAGGGAGCATGAGGCCTATAGGTTGGCAGGAAGGGAAGAAGGTTGGTGGCATTATCTTAAAGGATGAAGGGAGAGAGCTGGAAGCATGCAGGTGTGGGGGAGAGCAGGGAAAATGGTGAGAGGGAAGAAACTATGGGTCTGAAGAGTGTTTGAATAAGCTGTTCAAAGTCCTAACATTTTGTTATGAACTATTGAGATTCTGTACATGGTACACCAAACATTTCTTTTGAGATCACTTGAAGGTTTAGCACTGACCCTTTGATTTTTCACTTTGTATCAGCTTCCTATGACTAAAAAAAATTAAAAATGTGTCAAAGCCAAATAATAACAAACAGTAGACAAAAATGACATACAATACAAAAAAAGGGAGCAGAAGGGTGGTCCAATGGTTAGGTCACTAGCCTATGCCATGGGACATATTGATTCAGTTCCTGCTCTGCCACAGACATCTTGTATGAGACCTTGGGCATGTCAATTAGTCTTCCTCTGCCTCAGTTCCCATCTGTAAAATAGTGATAAGAGCTATTTCCTACCTTACAGGGGTGATCTGAGGACAAAGACTGTGAGGTGCTCAATGCTACGGTGATGGAAGCCATACAAATAACAAAGATAGGTTGAATTCCTGACATTCTGCATCATATCCATTCGGGTTTCTATTGAGATTTTAAACACTGAGTAATTAAAACTAATAGGGAAAAATCAGCCTAAATTCAAGAAGCATATGTGGAAGAAAAGTGTCTATAAACATATCATGTTTCAGACTTACAGCTTGCAACATTTCTGAGATACTACAAGTCGATGAGCATGAAAGGAAATGTCTTTAAATTTAAGCCTAACAAATAAAAAGCAGCAGAGTCAATAACACCAAACTTGGCTAGTGTGAGGAAAAGCAACTTTACTGCATATCCTCCCAGTGAAAATCTGGCTCAATTGAGGTAATTGGAATCAGGATTTCATCATCCACTTTTGATTTTTATTATGTATTACTGCAGATATCCATTATTTATCCAAAGATTATTACTTTGATACATATGTACACTTAATTTTAAATAAATTGGATCAAAACAACTATCTTGAATGAGAACTATAAAGTAATTACCTAAGCTTTCAGCTAAATGGGAACAAGGTGAGTACTCCATACTTATAATCTCTTACCTTTACTATTTAAATTATTTAGG
Organism: Terrapene triunguis; assembly: GCF_002925995.2. Classification (NCBI taxonomy): domain Eukaryota; kingdom Metazoa; phylum Chordata; order Testudines; family Emydidae; genus Terrapene; species Terrapene triunguis. Next base: position 14,369,446 of record NW_020664417.1, on the reverse strand, counting down.
CTCTGGATCTGCATTATACCTTATGAACTTTAAGTCTACCCCATTGAAGTTCATTCTTGCTGAATAAAGGCCTTATACTTGAAATTTGGTACATAACTGAGCCAGTCTTAGCAGAGATGTTTGATATTAGGTCAAATGAGTGAATTTCTAGTTATGTTCTTCAACCATTTTAGACCATGCTAACATTTCAGGTGTACTAACAGTAGACCTGGTCAGAAATGTCATTGATTCATCAAACCTGAGATGTTTCAAGAAAACATAGAATCATAGAATCATAGAATATCAGGGTTGGAAGGGACCTCAGGAGGTCATCTAGTCCAACCCCCTGCTCAAAGCAGGACCAATTCCCAACTAAATCATCCCAGCCAGGGCTTTGTCAAGCCGGGCCTTAAAAACCTCCAAGGAAGGAGATTCCACCACCTCCCTAGGTAAAGCATTCCAGGGCTTCACCACCCTCCTAGTGAAATAGTGTTCCTAATATCCAACCTAGACCTCCCTCACTGCAACTTGAGACCATTGCTCCTTGTTCTGTCATCTGCCACCACTGAGAACAGCCGAGCTCCATCCTCTTTGGAACCCCTCCTCAGGTAGTTGAAAGCAGCTATCAAATCCCCCCTCATTCTTCTCTTCTGGAGACTAAACAATCCCAGTTCCCTCAGCCTCTCCTCATAAGTCATGTGCTCCAGACCCCTAAACATTTTTGTTGCCCTCTGCTGGACTCTTTCCGATATTTCCACATACTTCTTGTAGCGTGGGGCCCAAAACTGGACACCGTACTCCAGGTGAGGCCTCACCAATGTCGAATAAAGGGGAAGGATCACGTTCCTCGATCTGCTGGCAATGCCCCTACTAATACAGCCCAAAATGGCAACAAGAGCACACTGTTGACTCATATCCAGCTTCTCGTCCACTGTGACCCCTAGGTCCTTTTCTGCAGAACTGCTACCTAGCCATTCGGTCCCTAGTCTGTAGCAGTGCATAGGATTCTTCCGTCCTAAGTGCAGGACTCTGCACTTGTCCTTGTTGAACCTCATCAGGTTTTTTTTGGCCCAATCCTCTAATTTGTCTAGGTCCCTCTGTATCTGATCCCTACCCTCCAGCATATCTACCATGCCTCCTAGTTTAGTGTCATCTGCAAACTTGCTGAGAGTGCAGTCCACACCATCCTCCAGATCATTAATAAAGATATTAAACAAAACTGGCCCCAGGACCGACCCTTGGGGCACTCCGCTTGAAACCGGCTGCCAACTAGACATGGAGCCATTGATCACTACCTGTTGAGCCCGATGATCTAGCCTGCTTTCTATCCACCTTACAGTCCATTCATCCAGCCCATACTTCTTTAACTTGGTGGCAAGAATACTGTGGGAGACCGTATCAAAAGCTTTGCTAAAGTCAAGGAATAACACATCCACTGCTTTCCCCTCATCCACAGAGCCAGTTATCTCATCATAGAAGGCAATTAGGTTAGTCAGGCACGACTTCCCCTTGGTGAATCCATGTTGACTGTTCCTGATCACTTTCCTCTCCTCTAAGTGTTTCATAATTGATTCCTTGAGGACCTGCTCCATGATTTTTCCAGGGACTGAGGTGAGGCTGACTGGCCTGTAGTTCCCTGGATCCTCCTTCTTCCCTTTTTTAAAGATGGGCACTACATTAGCCTTTTTCCAGTCATCTGGGACCTCCCCCGATCGCCATGAGTTTTCAAAGATGATGGCCAATGGCTCCGCAATCACATCTGCCAACTCTTTTAGCACCCTCGGATGCAGCGCATACGGCCCCATGGATTTGTGCTCATCCAGTTTTTCTAAATAGTCCCGAACCACTTCTTTCTCCACGGAGGGCTGGTCACCTCCTCCCCATACTGTGCTGCCCAGTCCAGTAGTCTGGGAGCTGACCTTGTTTGTGAAGACAGAGGCAAAAAAAGCATTGAGTACATTAGCTTTTTCCACATCCTCTGTCACTAGGTTGCCTCCCTCATTCAGTAAGGGGCCCACACTTTCCTTGACTTTCTTCTTGTTGCTAACATACCTGAAGAAACCCTTCTTGTTACTCTTAACATCTCTTGCTAGCTGCAACTCCAAGTGCGATTTGGCCTTCCTGATTTCACTCTTGCATGCCTGAGCGATATTTTTATACTCCTCCCTGGTCATTTGTCCAATCTTCCACTTCTTGTAAGCTTCTTTTTTGCGTTTAAGGTCAGCAAGGATTTCACTGTTAAGCCAAGCTGGTCGCCTGCCATATTTACTATTCTTTCTACACGTCGGGATGGTTTGTTCCTGCAACCGCAATAAGGATTCTTTAAAATACAGCCAGCTCTCCTGGACCCCTTTGCCCTTCATGTTCTTCTCCCAGGGGATCCTGCCCATCTGTTCCCTGAGGGAGTCAAAGTCTGCTTTTCTGAAGTCCAGGGTCCGTATTCTGCTGCTCTCCTTTCTTCCTTGTGTCAGGATCCTGAACTTGACCATCTCATGGTCACTGCCTCCCAGGTTCCCATCCACTTTTGCTTCCCCTACTAATTCTTCCCTGTTTGTGAGCAGCAGGTCAAGAAAAGCTCTGCCCCTAGTTGGTTCCTCCAGCACTTGCACCAGGAAATTGTCCCCTACACTTTCCAAAAACTTCCTGGATTTTCTGTGCACTGCTGTATTGCTCTCCCAGCAGATATCAGGGTGATTAAAGTCTCCCATGAGAACCAGGGCCTGTGATCTAGCAACTTCTGTTAGTTGCTGGAAGAAAGCCTCATCCACCTCATCCCCCTGGTCTAGTGGTCTATAGCAGACTCTGACCACGACATCACCCTTGTTGCTCACACTTCTCAACTTTATCCAGAGACTCTCAGGTTTTTCTGCAGTTTCATACCAGAGCTCTGAGCAGTCATACTCCCCTCTTACATACAATGCAACTCCCCCACCTTTTCTGCCCTGCCTGTCCTTCCTGAACAGTTTATATCCATCCATGACAGTACTCCAGTCATGTGAGTTATCCCACCAAGTCTCTGTTATTCCAATTGCATCATAGTTCCCTGACTGTGCCAGGACTTCCAGTTCTCCCTGCTTGTTTCCCAGGCTTCTTGCATTTGTGTATAGGCACTTAAGATAACTCATCGATCGTCCCTCTTTCTCAGTATGAAACAGGAGTCCTCCCCTCTTGCACTCTCCTGCTCTTGCTTCCTCCCAGGATCCCATTTCCCCACTTATCTCAGGGCTTTGGTCTCCTTCCCCCAGTGAATCTAGTTTAAAGCCCTCCTCACTAGGTTAGCCAGCCTGCTTGTGAAGATGCTCTTCCCTCTCTTCGTTAGGTGGAGCCCGTCTCTGCCTAGCACTCCTCCTTCTTGGAACACCATCCCATGGTCGAAGAATCCAAAGCCTTCTCTCCGACACCACCTGCGTAGTCATTCGTTGACTTCCACGATTCGACGGTCTCTACCCAGGCCTTTTCCTTGCACAGGGAGGATGGACGAGAACACCTCTTGCACCTCAAACTCCTTTATCCTTCTTCCCAGAGCCACGTAGTCTGCAGTGATCCGCTCAAGGTCATTCTTGGCAGTATCATTGGTTCCCACATGGAGAAGCAGGAAGGGGTAGCGATCCGAGGGCTTGATGAGTCTCGGCAGTCTCTCCGTCACATCATGTATCCTAGCTCCTGGCAAGCAGCAGACCTCTCGGTAGTCCCGGTCAGGGCGACAGATAGATGACTCAGTCCCCCTGAGGAGGGAGTCCCCGACCACCACCACCCTCCTCCTTCTCTTGGGAGTGGTGGTTGTGGAACCCTCATCCCTAGGACAGTGCATCTTTTGCCTTCCAATCGGTGGAGTCTCCTTCTGCTCCCTTCCTTCAGATGTGTCATCTAGTCCACTCTCCGCATTAGTACCTGTAGAGAGAACATGGAAACGATTGCTTACCTGTATCTCCAAAAATTAATCAAACAATTTGAGTTTGATTAATTTTTGTTGCATAACAGGCAGGGTTTTATGAGGGATGGTGGGCCTTGCACCCAGGGCCCTAGGCAGTGCTCAGGCCACGACCACCACCCAGCAGCTCACCTGAGTAACCAGCAAAGGGAACCAATGAAGGCTTAGCTCATAGAGGGTACCTGATTCGGGGAAACATCCAGGACCTCAATTGGCTGAGGTGCTCTATATAAACCAGCAAGTAGCACAGAAAGTTGTCTGAGCATCTAGAGGATTCCCTGGTTGTCTGCTACTATGGACCCCTCCTGCTTACCTGACTCATGGTTCCTATCCTTCTATCCCAGACTTGCATCTATTCCCAGTTCCTGCTTTCCTGCCTTACTTCATGTTGCTGCTTCTATGCCTTACCCCTGGCTCTAGCTCTGACCTTCAGCTTGGTACCTGGCACTGTCATTGGCTCCAACCACGAGGTCTGACTTCTGCTCCAGTCCCTATACATGACTGCCCGTGCCCTGGTCATTGCAATGACCAGGGCATGAGCAGTCAGGTCTAGGGACCTGTTTCCCTGCCAGTTCATGTGGCGGGATGCTGAGGCTTCCAAGGTCCATGACTCTGGGGTACAGCTGCCATGTGGAATTGCAATAGGTTGGGGACCCCAGGGTTTCCAGGTTTTCTGCTATGAAGCTGGGAGCCTGGAAAGCCTGGAAAGTCTCAGTATTTCCAGGCTTCTTGCCATAGAGCTAGGAGCCTGGAAGCCTCCTTGCCAGCTGGCTCTCCAGGCTGCCCAACGCTTAGGGCAATTGGCTCCTCAGGCTGCAGGAGTTGGGCAGCTTGAGGAGTCAGCTGGTCCAAGGGTTTTGTAGCTCTGGGGTCCCAGCTTGGGGGAGTCTGCAAGGCAGGGTTGCCCCAGAGCAACAGGCTCCAGGATCAGGAGCAGCTGCTGAATGAAATTGACATGAATCTTGTCAGTTGCACTGGGCCCACCACCCAATAGAAGCATATATGTATTTTTTGGAAACATCCTGTTTCAGCATTTCTGAAATGAAATGTTTTTGGAATCTCCAGTTTATGGGAAATCTCAAAATGTTGAAATTTCCTTTTGAACTAGAAATTCTGAGTTTTAGCCAGCTTTAATGCACAGTAACTGATTTGATGATACCCAAAGGCACTCTCTAAAGTGTGGACTAAAAGTTAACAATATATATATATATATTGTAAATTTTCAACATTTTTGTTTAATCATCTAAACCAGAAAATACTTTTGCTTATTCCTTATTTAAAGTTGGCTGGAAGTCTTGATTTTATTATGTTTTACTTTTAGAATAAAATCTCTTCTCTCCTTGTCTGCCAAACAAGAGGGATTTAAAAAAATGTTATAAGTTTCTGGAAGTAGAAAAGACCAAATGACCAGTAGGTATGGTGTACTGAACTTGGATCTAGGATACATTATACATATTTATGGGAGATAGGGTGGTCAAAATGTGCAGAAAACAGTAGAATGAAATGATTAACTGCTGGAATGACGTATCAGCCAGACAATGCTAAATTAGAGAGCTGAGACCCACAGGCATTCCTCTGGAAAGGTAAGGGTGATATTATCCTGAGAGTGAAAAGTATTAGAATGCTGCCTGTGTGATGACTTTACTTGACTGAAGAAATAGAGGAATGGTTTTGATTTATCTAAAGGTTAATTAACAGGTCACTTATGATTCAATTTTTGGTCTCTTGAGAGAAATATCAAATAAAGGCCAAATTCTGCACATCTTGCATGTGCAGATACACACAATCTATTGGAATCAATTGGAATTTTTGGTTCATAAGGATTGAACTGTGTGTGTTTGTCAGCACAGAGCTGGGTTTTTCCAAGAGCCATAAAGAATCATTCAGAATCATAAAACTTATGATAATTCTGTTATAAGTGATAACATAGTGGTTCCATGATATGACTACATGGGTCAAGTAAACTAGGAAAACAAAGAAAAATGGAAATACGTCCAAATTATCATGTGTTGACTGAGGTGGAAAGCAACTGGAAGTGTCTGAAGAATTTCCAAGAGACTATGAAAGATAGATAAGAGGTTATATAGTTATTGGATTCCTAACTTATTTATTCTTCTTAAACTTCCTTTGATTTTTGTGTGGTATTCCTCTTTAAATGAATCATTGTTTCTAGTATTCTCCCACCCCTCTATCTTGAGGGATAAGAAAAAAGCTGAGCAAGTTAATTGCAATGCTATGAGTGGTACATTGTATTCATTTTTGTAAGTATGATACATTCAGTTCATTGAATTAAAAGCTTATGGCCCAATTCACAAACCTTGGGAACATAAAATTGATTGTTCTATAATGTACTAAGGGGCTTGTGATTTGGACCTCAGGGATTAGCATCTGGTATCTTAAAAATCTTACACACTGAATGTTTTCATAGTTAATGCACTTTAGTCATGCCTCATAGACCATTATATATGGCCGATATACCCCTGATTTGCTTAACGTAAAATTCCAATAGATTAGTGTTGCAAAATGGCATTTCACTGGAGTCTGTTGTACTTACTGGACACTGACAGATTTACTGTGTATATGTACTTAAAAAAACAACTAGAATGATTAAAAAATTATCATGGTACACATTAAATGAATTACAAACTGGCTAAATGATAAAAAGGCTAAATGTAGTTCTAAACAGGGAATTGGTGAGTGGGTGTGTTTACAGGGGTCCTGCAGGGATAAATTCTTGGCTCTCAGCTATTTCACACTTTTTAAAATTACCTGGGAGAGCATAAAATTATCACTGATAAAACTTGCATATGATACGAAGACTGGGTGAGTGGTAAAGTGGACAGAGCACTGATACAGAGCAACCTGGATTGCTTGGTAAACTGAGCACAAGCAAACAGTATGTATTTTAATACTGCTAAATGTAAATGTATGCACCTAGGAATTCAGAACATAGGCCATACTTACAATATGGGTGACCATTCTGGGAAACTGTGACTCTAAAAAAAGATTTGGCGTGTCATGATGAGCATGCATTTCCACTGTGATGCTATGACTAATGTGATCCTTGAAAGCATAAACAGGGGAATCTCAAGTAGGAGTAGAGAAGTTATTTTACTTGGCAGTGGTTAGACCACTGCTGGAATACTCTGTCTAGTTCTGGTGTCAACAAGTCAAGAAGAACGTTGAAAAATTGGAGAGGGTTCAGAGAGGAGCCATGAGAAAGGTTAAAGGATTGAGAAATACTTCTCATAGTGATAGACTCAAGAAGGTCAATCTATTTAGCATCACAAAGAGAAGGTTAAGGGGTGACTTCATCAGAATCTACATGGGAAACAAATATTTGATAATGGGCTCTTCTATCTACCAGAGAAAGGTATAACATGGTCTGGCTGAAAGTTGAGCTAGACAAATTTTAACAATGAGGGTAATTAACCATTAGAACAATTTACCAAGGGTTGTGATGGATTCTTCCTTACTGGCAGTTTTAAAATCAAGATTGGATTTACTTTAAAATATATGCCTGAAGTCAAAAAGAACTATTTTGGGGAAGTTCTATGGCCTGTGTTATTTATACAGGAAATCAGACCAGATGATCACAATGGTTCCTTCTGTCCTTGGAATCTCTAAGTCTATGAATCCCCACCCTCAAATCTACCTTACATCCAGACACATAGAGAAAGAAAGTTTCTGGTTTGTCAGTGACTACAGAATGAAAAACACCATCAAACCAAGCATCATAAATAAACTGTACTGAATTCGTGTTTGCATTAGGGCTGTTGATTAATTGCAGTTAACTCACGCAATTAACTAAAAAAAAGAATCGTGATTAATCGCAGTTTTAACCACACTGTTAAACAATAGAATACCAATTGAAATGTATTAAATATTTTTGGATGTTTTTCTACATTTTTTAATATATTGATTTCAATTACAACACAGTATACAAAGTTGACAGTGCTCACTTTATATTATTTTTTATTATAAATATTTGCACTATAAAAATGGCAAACAAAAGAAATAGTATTTTTCGTTTGGTGTTTTTTTAATCATGTGATTGGTGTTTTTTTAATTGCATGACAGCCCTAGTTTGCATGATTAGCAGTTTGTGCAATTTGGAATATGATGGCAGGAAATGAAATTAGTCTAATGTATAGCAGGCCTCAGATTCTAGGGTCCCCTTCTGCTTCCACAGGAGACAATAGCAATTGACCATGGTATTGAATAGCCTTTTGGCAGATATTGCTGTAACATGTATTTCCATAGCAATTTAAAGTAAAATTTTCAAAATGCCTAAGTGACTTAAGAGACTAGATCACATTTGCAAAAGTGACTTAAGCACTTAGACACCTAGGGCCCATTGACTTTCAATAAGATTAAAGGTATCTACACAGCAGGTGGCAGGTGTAATTCTTTGCATGTGTAGACACGCATATGCTAGCTCTGCTCAACCTAATGCCAAAAAATATCAGTGTGGCCACAGCAGCACAGGTAGTGACTAGGGCTGGCCACCTTAGTACAATCCCACCAGACCTCCTGGGTATGTACTTGGGCAGCCAGCCAAAACTGCAGCCTGTGCCAGGATGGCTACAATGCTATTTTTAGCCACTAGCTTGGGAGGAGCTAGCATACGTATGTCTACCCACACTGGGAATTACACTTCTCTGGGCAGCTCTTAGACCTTTGTCACTTTTGAAAATGAGAGTTAGGCATTTGTGAAAAATTTACTCATACTTGCTCTCTTGCTAGTCAAATTTATTCTCTTCTAAGTAATTGCTTAAATTCCTTCTGTTTACTGGTGAATAGTTTTCCCCAAATAAGTGTCATTTATCAATACATTTTAATTTGGCACAAAGGAATTTAAAAATGTCCTTAATTATTGTCTTTTAATTTATCTAAAATATAATTGTGTACAGTCAACATAAGTTGTCACAATATTGATGGTGTCACTTAGTCCAATGGCAGTCTTTTGTCTAATTGTTAAGCAACAGTTGGTTGTGTCCCTAGGACAAAGCCCATATCAAGGGGTGACACATAGCTGAACCACTCGAGAGTGCATGGATGGGGCAAGTTACAGTTCAGGGAGCCAAAACTTCCTTCCTATTACCCCTTGCTTCCAAAGGTAGTAATTTACTACTGGCTGATGCCCCTGACATGCTGGTTCAGTGGTGCAGGCCAGCACAATGCAGGAGTGAAACTCATTTTCCATCACTCTGTGACCACTTCCTGCCCAGCTATTTTGGAGTGAAAATAAGTGAGTTGACAGTTTGCTTTACTCTTGTGTATCTGAGCTGGGTAGCATATGTAGGTTAGGGTAAATTGGAAAAGGAGTCCCCATCCTCTTTTTGGGAGGTTGCACCTTCAGGGTGAAAATCTTGCCCATTACATGAGTACATATGTTAAGTACTGTGTATCTTAAAAACTGCTTTAAATAGTAAGAAATGGCCTTCTATAAGGATCTTATACATAATGTTGGTGACAATAAAATTATTACTATAAGAAAAATGTTCTGTGTCCCAAATCTTTAAAAGTGTTGGTACAAAAATACATATGTACTTTGTGCTCACCCAGGTTAGGTGCACCAATACCATGCAGATCAGGATTTGCACATGTGTGTAACTAGATGTAATGGGGCATCTGCCCCACACTGGCCAGTAAGGGGTTAATAAAGAGGCTGTATAAAAAGCATCCATAGGAGAGGGACTGTGAGGAGCAGGCCATCAGGGCCCAGCAGGTTCATATAAAAGAAGCCTCAGGGCAGAGAAGGGTCGGTAGCTGCCTGGAGCTTGAGGAGGGAGGGCTGTGTTTCTAGCAGGCTGAGAGACCTTTGGCACCTTGGATAGAGCTCCTGCTGGCAGGGACTGGGGGAGTAAGAAGAGCTCCTGGCTGGCTGCTGAGACTGGGTAGTTGCAGGCCCTGAGAAAGGGTAAAGAAGGTGGATGTGGCTGAAGGAGACATAGCAGCAGGGAAAGGAATTTGGGGCACAGCAGGAGGTTGCAATCCACAGGGTCCCTGGGCTGGGACCTGGAGTAGTGGGCAGGCCTGGATCCCCCCCACTCACCACTGGGGAAGTGGCAGAACAATTTATGCAGTCGCCACTGGGGAAGTGGTTGGACTACTGTGGGGCTAAACTTTCCCCGGAAGTGGGGAACATGGAAAGTGTCGCAGCCAGAGGGCTGAGCCATGAAGAGGATGCTGCAGTTCCTGAGGCTGTGAGAGGGGATGCAGGCAGCCAGCAGAGAAGCAGTGATGATGTGCAAGCCATGAACAGTGGTCACCAGCCTCCAGCTACTCCCCAAGATGACCAGCAGTAGGCGCCAGTCTGACAGTGAGTGACATACCCCATGACAGTAGGCATAAATGCACTGGAGTTTGTGTGGTGCAAGCTGGAGATGGAGAGGTAGTTTAACATGCACTTTTGAAGATTTTGGTTCTGTTGCAAAGAAGGGTGACTTAGTGTTCAGTACATAAAGTGAACACACATATTTTGCTTAATAGCTGATATCTGAGAAAGTTAAGCATGTTAAAACTAAGGCTGGGTAAACTTTGCATAGTTTTGTTTATGAAGGGGTTTGGGGCATGGACATTAGATTTCCTCTGTTTTTCAGCACAGTGCAATTTGGAACATTCAAGATAAACAGGATTGACATTTGAGGTTTTGCTTGGCCGTTACAGTCCATGACTATAATCTAGGAAAATTTTAATCCATGTATTGAAAATGGATAGAAATTCCCCAAACCAGCTTCTATATTTAGTATAGCAGTGCGAAAGTTGAGCATAACTAGTAATGTATCAAGTAGTAACACTTGCAACTTTTTTTTTCTGCTAAAAAGCAAATTGATAGATAAATGTCCTGAGAATCAATAAAACTCTTCCTTGATTGTGACCTCAGTATGTACATATTTGCAAGTCACTGATAGCTAAAATAAACCTGGGTAGTTCAACGGTTGACTGTAGAAAAACACATCCCACTCTTTCTAGAAAATGTTATTGAAGACAAAGTGATTAGGGCTACATCATTACCTTTGAGCCCAGTTCTGAATGTCCCTGAACACTAGGGGGTAAATTTTCAAATTGTCGTACAGAAGAGCTGCATAGAGAATACCAGTTTTTCTTAATAGAAAGTGCTTGGGGAAATTTATCCCTGAGTATTCAAATTAGTCATTAATCAAAAAAGCAATTTGTTGGGCATTTGAAAATTGTTACTAGTTTGAAGGACTTAGAGTTTCTATTTTAAGAAGTCTAGTGGGCATACAGAACTTCAGCTACCACTGGGGAATATCCAGTCTACCAGGCAGTTTAAATACCGTATCTCCAACAAGCATATGTAGCTTAATTTTCACAGTTCTATTGTAACAGTCTTATTATACAGTATTTATTCATAATGGAGAAAAATAACCTTCAGAAAAACAAGTAGTATGAGCTTCTTGTAACCAAGAATGTTAATAACTGGTTTGCAGAGCTCTTGTTGGCTCATCTTGTAGCAGTCGTGCTGCTGTGTGAAAGCCTACATACAGCATGGTCAAGTCTAACCTAACTACATGTGTACACTGACTTTAGGAAAGGAATGGTGGAGTAAGTAAAGGGATAAAGGTTATATTACCCTGCAGCACTCACCTTCTTATGCTGCAGGTTGTGTCCCAAACACTAGTGTCTAGTGTGGTTGCTGCAGTGTTTTTAAACCATTGTTTCTATTACACTGTAGAATGTTTTTCTTCCATGGGCTTCAAACTGTTTTTTTGTTGTTTAAAAAGTCAGATTATAGCTCAGCCCATGTGGTTGGGGTGGGCATTTGGGGTGGATGTCTGTGCATGTCTTCCCGGTACATTAGGTCCACGTGCAGAGGGGAAGCAGGTACTATACATTTATTACTACCCTCACCACATAGGTGGGTGCAGAATGGGCTGAACTTTGGCTGAGCCCCCAGCACAAGGTGTGGTGTAGTAATCTGCTACTAGTATTGGGCTTTCAGTGGCACAATTCTTTCCAAGAGGTGCTCCTGGGGAAGCATTCAGCACTCGTGCCTTTACACAGGGGCAGATTGTATGTATAGTGAATAATCAAGCTATTAATAAGGGTGAACCATCTTGAGTAGAGATGGGAAGTCCTGGTGTCCTTATGCAGTGTCAGGAAAATGTCTCATTCAGAAACTCCAGGAAGTGGAATGGTATGAATGATGCTCAGTGGAATGTAGCTGCTGTTGCTAGGAGAGGTGGATGGGGCCATAAATGATTAATCAAGACACCATTGGATCAAGAGTTGGTCTATATATTATCTGTATAATGCTTTCATAAGTTGCTTCTGATGTGTTCTTCACTAACTCATACAGATTTGGCTAGATAAGGGCATTTTATTATAATAGATCCTTTGCACATACTGTTTATAAAATGTGGGCATGTTTCAAAATGGAATAGAAGTCATTAGTAGCATAGAACATCTTTATTTTCTCTGGTCGTACTTAAACCTCTCACTCCTTGGAGGCCATTTCTTCCCCTTGAAAGAAGGCAATAAAATATATTCCATGTGAAGAAAGAAATAAAATATTGCCTACTTATTATCTGTGGGATCCATGTGAAGGTAATTTACTATTTCACACATGATGATATGTCTCCATTGGCTTTTTAATATGTATTTGTTTTAGATAGTTGGATTCTGTTCAGTGGGGTCACTATTGCTAAGCTTGATAAGGTAAGCAGAAGGAATATTTTTGCTCTATTGGGGAAAAAATGCCATTGGCTTTCTCACATAAGTAAGGTCCAAACATTTGGAAGGCAGTTGCTCAGGTCAATGTGTAAAAAATGCATTCTCAAAAAATGCACCCAAATTTTCACAAGCATTCATCACAATGTGTGTGCAAATTAGGTAATTACATGTGCAAATGAGTAGGTAGGAGCTATGCAGTTTGCATGTGAAGTCACAGTAAATGTATATGCAAATGCTTCATAACTTTTTCCCAACTATTTTTAAACTGAGTCTATGTTCAAGTGGATATAAGGTTCAGTGGGCCAAAATCAGTTTTGGTGTAACTCTATTGACTACAGGGGAATTGTAACTGCTTACACTAGGGCTAAATTTTATATCAATGTTAATTTCACAGCTTTAGCCAGAAGCTCTGTTTTGCAGTAGCTCTCATATTAAAGAAAACACCTTCAGCAAAATAATGTCCCTAACATCATTCTCGGGCATTGATATTGTGTGGTTTCAAGGAGATGAGTATTACCTACTGAATCACCAACTTCTGCAGTGCCTAAGATACTGGAGGTCTCCCATGCAACTACTCCACCTCAACTAACTTGTGAGAGCTCAGGGGCGGGCGTGGCTCTAAGACACGATGGAGCAGTTGGCTGTAAACCCCTTAGTGCTATCTGGAACTATACTTGAGCGTGCGCTCTCTTTTTCAGTCAGTGCCACAGTGAGCTGCTTGACTCTTGTACACTAATAGAGGGTTTGTCAAAGTTGTTAAAACTAACTGCTACACAGCCCGATGTTTGCCCATGGATCCTATTCTTGTGGTTTCACACACAGACCTGTAAATAGCTTAAGTCATCCACTGTCAGAAAAATGTGGCAAAACTTGGAAATTTAAGTATCTCACTGGAAGAAGTGCTGCTGAAATCTTTGCTAGAAGGCTTTTTAAGTTCCATGAAAACAGTGGGGGTTTTTGGACTTTTCACAGATTTGCGGAAAACTTCTCAGCCTTTGTCAGCATTGGTGACAAATGAGTTCTGCTATAAAGGAATTTTCATAACATTGAAATAATGTAGGACAATGACTGCAGGGTTTGTAAAATTTGAACTTTCACAGTAATGACAAAATATCTTAAATAGGTAGAAGACTATTGACAGTCCTGGAAAGTTGGTAAAACTTTGTCTTGCAAAAAATAGTAGCCAGCTTTTATTTCCTCTCCCCTCACCAATGTGAAAAATTCACAGAGGAAAACTTTCACTTATTAGAATCTTATATCTAGGGGCTGGTCTACACCCAGCCGCTAGTTCGGTGGCTGGGGATCGAAGTTCTGGGTTCGACTTATCGCGTCTGGTCTGGATGCGATAAGTCGAACCAGGAAGTGCTCGCCGTCGACTGCGGTACTCCAGCTCGGAGAGAGGAGTACCGCGGAGTCGACGGGGAGCCTGCCTGCCGCTTGTGGACCGCGTCTGAACCGCGGTAAGTTCGAACTAAGGTATGTCGACTTCAGCTACGTTATTCACGTAGCTGAAGTTGCGTTCCTTAGTTCGACTTGGGGGGTTAGTGTAGACCAGGCCTAGTAGAAACTGCAAAGAATGCCCAAGCACTTAGAGCCTAATCCAAAGCTCACTGAAGTATATACAAAAATTTGTATTGATTTCAATGGGCTTAGGATCAGTGCCCTAGCAAGAAATATTGTGATTGCATGGTACAAACCCTGAGTTCCACTATTTGTCTTTTAAAAGATCTTAGTACAAGCAACATAGCATAATGAAATCATAGGGGCAGAACAAAAACAATGCATCTATAGTAACTCTAACAGGAAACCCCAGTGGCACATAAAATACAATATCACCCAGCTACTCATCAAATAAAGTACTATTGTATAAATACTGTCTTCAATCATCCTTGTCATTTTGTGAAGGAAAGGGAGAGAAAATTCTGTGACTAAGGAAATACAGATTAAAGCAACTGTGCCATAAGGCACAAAAGTAATATCCTGGTTCAAGAGGATGTCAAACTCTAGAATGTGAGTAATCACAGAAGACACCAAAAGAGCTCTATCAAATTCTCCCCGTCATTTACAGGTTTCCAAAGGTTGCCTCCAAATTATCAGCAACTGAGGAAAAACATAAATATATCCAAATAAGAAGAAGCTGATGGATCTTAATATTTCAGAAACATTAAAGTTATTCTGGAGCATATTAAACAGTCAAGTACCTATGAATCCTATTATTTTTGAATATATAAAAATTTTTTACAGTTTAAAATTCATCTATCAATTGGTAAAGTGTTTCAGTAAATTCTAGCCATACAGTGGTACATGGAATCTGTAAAATACAGGCAAAGAGAGTGTGTTTTATTGGTGGCCCTGTTACATGTAGTCTTCCAATTTTTTTCTTAATATGCAAGCAAATGTTCAGCCTTGGGAAGACATACTGTGGTGTTAAGGCTTATTTTTGCAGATTTCTAATCGATGCAGTTTCTGGAAAGGGAGCTATGCCATCAGAATGATAAGGGAGGGAGAGGAGTTATTTAAGCTCCAATGTGGAAAGAAGAACAAAATGGATATAAATTGGCCATCATCAAGTTTAGGCTCGAAATTAGGTGAAGGTTTCTAACCATCAGAGAAGTAAAGTTCTGGAACAGCCTTCCAAGGCGAGCAGTGGAGGTAAAAAACCTAATTGGCTTCAATACTGAGCTTGATAATTTTATGGAGGGGATGGTATTGCGGGACTGCCTATGATGGCATGTGGCTAATCGGTGACTGCCAGTAGTAAAAATTCCCAACGGTTGGTGATGGGACACTAGATGGGGAGGGCTCTGTGTTACTACAGAGAATTCTTTCCCAGGTATCTGCCTGGTGGTTCTTTCCCACATGCTCAGGGTATAACTAATTACCATATTGGGGCTCAGGAAGAAATTTTGGCCCAGGTCAGATAGGGCAGAGACCCTGGGCATTTTTTGCCTTCCTCTGCAGCATGGGGCATGGATCACTTGCAGGTTTAAACTAGTGTAAATGGTGAATTCTCTGTAACCTGAAGGCTTTAAACCATGATTTGCGGACTTCAGTAACTCAGCCAGAGGTTATGGGTCTATTACAGGAGTGGGTGAGTGAGGTTCTATGGCCTGCAATGTGCAGGAGGTCAGACTAGATGATCACAACAGTCCCTTTTGACCTTAAAGTCTATGAAATCTCTGGCACAAAAGAAAGATACCTTGTTGAACAACACTAATATGATGGAACAAACAAACTATGCCAGAAGAGGGCAAAGAGACAGTCACAGCACAAGGTAAATATAAATGTATTTAAACACATTAGAAACAAGAATGTGATGGTAGTCCCTTTCCTGTAATGAGGGGAAAAAGGAGAGCTAAAGAGGATGCTGAACAAGCAGAGATGTTAATTGAAATTTTGTGCTTCAATCTTCCTGTAGAAAATAATAAGGAAATTCCTGTTTCAAAGGTAGCCATCCATACTGCAACTGGATCTACATAGGTTAATGTTTGTGCCTCTGTGGCTCCCCATTGACTTCAGTATGTGAGTGTAAGGGTCTACCCACATGGATCCAATTGCAGGATCAAGCTGAGCTGCAATTTTTATGGGAAATCTTTTGCTGATCAAGCTCAAAGTTCAAAAAAAAAAAATATTCTACTGTGATGCAGTATGATGGGAGATTGCAGAAGCAATGATTATGTAGCTTAGTAAAGCAAGGAGTTACCGCAGATTTGATTGAGATATTTGAAATTTCATCCTGTCTCATGTAAAGTAACAAAGGGCCACAGATGGTGAAACTAAAGGCTAGGACATCTAGATCAACAAAGTAGATATGACTTTTGTTGTTATAAGATTTTTTATTTTAAGTCCAGTCTCAGCTGTTTTAGTAAACTCTGTGAAGCTGATGAGCTTGGTGAATTCATTATAGTTTTTATCAGGAATAAATGTGCTAAAGCAGTCTCTCTCATTGTTGGCTGCTGTTTCTTTTGATTATTTCATTATTATTTTCCCTGACAACTTTTCTCATCAGGTGTTAGGTACTATAGTCTCTGGGCCACAGCTGTAAATGTTTTTCACGTGTTTTTACCTTGATTTTCCTACGTGTTTCTGAGCTCAAGTGAAGATATTCATAAGAACACACGTACATAACATTGTAACTCTGCTTCAGAATTATCCTAGTTAACTGGGCACAGTAATTTACTTTTTCAAAAAACTACCTCTATTTTTCTCGGAGATGTCTATCAGTTAAACAGACATTTTGTAAAACCTTCCTGAAATTTTATTTCCTTTTTCCATCAGTTGTGATCAAGTCACAATGGAAAATTTATTTAGAAACTCTGATGTAGGATACCTTCCTCTGTTAGTGGATTTAAAAGGATGTAATATGGTCTAAAAATAGCTTTTTTAAAAGGTTTTTAACAACGGTCACTTCAGCCATAGAAGTGTACATTTCTCAAGATTTCAAAAGGAACCAACACAGGTAAATTAACAGTTTTTAAGTCAGCCACTTTTTGTGGCAAGAAGAAAAGTTTAAATTACTATTAAAACTTGATGTTGCTTTCCTTAACTAAATAATCAGAAGTAACTGGCCAGAAATTATTCAGATTTTAGAAGAAAATTATCTTTCAGCCCAAAGAATTTACTTTTTCTTTATCACTCCCAGTAGCTTCAGTATAGGTATATATATGCCCTGAGGAGAAAGAAAGGGGAATGTGTGCCAAGTTTTTGACTGGATAGAATTTTGGTGTGAAGTTCTAACCTTATAAAACAGAGATTTATGATGGAATTGCCAAGCTGCACAAAATACACAATAGTGTGTATCTTACCTAACTTATATGGTATTGGTCCTAAATGTGCCATGCACGCCTGGAAAGTACGGAGTTCCCTCACCTCCTATGGAAATCAGTGGGAGTTAAGATGCTCAGCACCTTGCAGGATTGAGCCCATAGTACAATCAACGTTGTACCAGGCTTTCAAAACCTGAAACTTGTAAATGCAAAACTATTGCCAGCACATTTTAAACAATTTTTGGACTAGTAAGGGCCCAATTCCCTTATTGTCTTGAGCAATCTCACTGACTACATTGGGAACACTGAAGTGAGTAAGGGGTTAAGGATCAGACCCAAGTACCAGATTGTGCTGGCAAATCAGTGCCTTAGACATCAAGATGTCTAAAATAGTGGTTCTTCTTCGAGAGATGTCCCTGTGGGTGCTCCACTCCAGGTGTTGGTGCGTCCCTGCGCCTTCGCTTGGAGATTTTTCGCAGCAGTACTCGTACTGGTCACGCATGCGCAGAGGCTGCCCCCCGCTGTGAGTCTAGGATAATAGTACGCATGCGTGGCCAATCTCCTCAGTTCCTTCTCTACCGTCCCCAGCCTGAGACGGAGCTCAGCAGACTCGTTAGGAAATCCCTCACTCTTGCTACAATTACCTATTCTAGTAGTTAGTTTGTTGTCAGTTCTTGTTAGTGTAGTTCATTAGTTCTTTTATCTGTTATAAAAAAAAAAAATTTCTCTCAGCCGCAGCCGCTTCTACCATGCCTGGCTCCACAGGCTTTAAGCGCTGCTCTACGTGTAAGGACGCTATCCCGCTCTCTGATGGCCACTCTCAATGTATAAAGTGCTTGGGGGAAACCCACATTCCCCAAAAATGTGCCCACTGTAGCAGACTCAGTTCCAGGGCACGGAAGGACAGGGAGCTTAAACTGAAACTGCTCCTCCTGCAAAAGTCTATCGGGTCAGTTTCAGACCCAGGCGTCGACTCCGGCTCTGCTGCCCGCCACAGCCCCCCTGCTTCAAAAAAACTGAAGAAATCTACAAAAAAGGGGCAGCCCTCTCCAACAAAGAAGTTGGTGAGGCAGAAGAGTTCTTCAGGCAGGTCAGCAGTTTCCCTGCCCGTGTTTCCGCGCCTCAGCACTTTTGAAGAGCCGGGCTCCTCAGGCACCGCACGAAAGCTGCCTCAGGCTGCGGCGGCGGCGCGAAGCTTCGGTGCCGAGGCTTCAGGCTTTCAGTTGCCTGCCTCGTTTATGGCTTCCTCCAACACCGTCGGATGACTATGCAAAATTCCAAGACCTCTTTAAAAGAGCTGCCAGTGACTTGAGAATTAACTTGGAGGAAATCACTGAACAACGGCATGAGCTAACAGCATCTTACAGCCCTCTTCTTCCTCTAGAGTGGCATTACCAATCAACGTAGCCCTTTTAGAACCCGCTAAATCCATCTGGCAGACTCCAGCCACAAGCCTACCTACCTGTAAACAAGCGGACAGGAAGTACTTCATCCCTTCAAAGGGCTCTGAATTCCTTTTTACCCATCCGGCGCCAAACTCATTGGTAGTAGATGCAGCGAACCAGAGCGCCAAACAACAGTACTCCCGCTCCACTCCAGCCAAGAAGGACAGTAAACGCCTGGACCTCTTTGGCCGTAAAGTATATGCATCCTCGACGCTACAATTTCGCATAGCTAATTATACTGCAGTCCTTGCAAAATATGACCACAAAAACTATAATAAATTCATGGATTTTATTGATGACATCCCAGAACGGAAGAAACAACAATTCACAGCTCTGGTTTCTGAAGGACAAACCATATCACGTACCGCTCTTCAAGCGGACCTTGATGTAGCTAACACGGCAGCAAGGTCAACCGCCACAGCAGTGGTCATGCGACGGGGTTCATGGCTCTCCTCCTCTTTCTTTCCTCAAGAGGTTCAGAGCACCATTGAAGATCTTCCCTTTGACGGGGAAAAACTTTTTGCCTCCACTACGAACGACGTGCTTCATCTGATGAAGGACGCAAGGGCAACCCTCCGGTCCCTAGGTCTCCAGCCACCTGCGACCAGAAGACGACAATTTAGATACCAACCTTATCAACGTCCACGCTACCCCGCATTTACACAACACTCCTATAGACCACAGGAGCAACAACAGCAACAACAACGCCAAAGACCAAGATTCCAGCGTCGTCATCCTAACTCTACAGGGGCGCCGCAACCCCCTCCAACTAATAGGCAGATTTGAAGCATTGGTCGAGGGTTTAGAAAACCGCGTTCCCACTTCAGCCGACACACCTATCTTTGGACACCGCCTACGACCATTCTCTCATCAATGGCAGAAAATTACATCCGACAAGTGGGTCATAGAGGTAGTTACAGTTGGATACGCCATCCCCTTCCTCTCCCTCCCTCCCACCCACCCACCCTCCCTGTCCCCCTTCAGGGACCCATCTCACGAGCGACTACTCTTCCAAGAAGTGCAGCATCTCCTTCAACTGGGAGCAGTAGAAACTGTGCCAGAACGACACAGAGGGAAGGGTTTTTACTCCCATTATTTCTTAACAGAGAAGAAAAATGGGGGATGGCGACCAATCCTCGACCTCAGGTGGCTCAACAAATTTGGCAAAAAGCAAAAGTTCAAGATGGTCACTCTCACCACTATAATCCCAGTGCTGGAGCAGGGCGACTGGTTTTCAGCCCTCGACCTACAGGACGCCTATTTTCATGTGACTATAGACCCGTCCCACAGACGGTTCCTACGTTTTACTCTCGGCTCCACACATTTCCAATACAGGGTTCTCCCCTTCAGGCTGTCCACGCCCCCCCCTTGTTTTTTCCAAGATCCTAGCCGTAGCTACAGCCTACCTCAGAAAACAAGGGGTCGTAATATTTCCTTACCTAGACGATTGCCTCCTCAAAGCTTCAACGTTCGACGAAGCTCTCCGATCCATACGACTTACCATCGATTGTTTCCTATCTTTAGGCCTGCAAATAAACAAAAACAAATCCACATTATACCCCACCCAACATCTGGAGTTCATAGGGGCATACCTCGACTCCCGGACGGGGTTGGCATCTCTCCCACCAGACTGCTTCAACTCTATAAGCCGACTGGCCACAAGGATTCGCAACAGTCCCCAGTTGACTGTCCGAGACTACCTACAAATACTAGGTCACATGGCCTCATGCACCTCTGTCGTCCAAAATGCATGCCTATACATGAGGTGCTTCCAAGCATGGTTGGCCACGGTGTACAGACCGAATGTGCACCCTCTAAACAAGACTCTCTCCATACCTGTCTGAGTCAAAGATTCCCTACAGTGGTGGACAATTCACTCCAACCTCTGCTCTGGAGTCCCCTTTCTTCAGCAGGCTCCATCCCTCATACTGACGACCGATGCATCTCTGACAGGCTGGGGTGCACACATGTCTCACCACACAGTCCAGGGTCTTTGGTCTTCAACCGAGACCTCTCTCCATATAAATGTCCTAGAACTTGAGCCATTCGCAATGCGTGCCGTCAATTCCTGCCACTAATCAAGAATCAACACGTATGCATAATGACAGACAATATTGCATGCATGTTCTATGTGAACAGGCAGGGACGAGCTCGATCCCATTCGCTGTGCACAGAGGCTATGAAACTCTGGAACTGGTGCATTGCGAACAACATCTGGGTATCAGCGGCCTATCTTCCCGGAGTGATGAATACCACACTGGACGAACTAAACAAACGTTTCCCTTGGGATCACGAATGGAAAATAAACGAGCGCACCATTCACAACGTATTCCGCATTTGGGGCTACCCAGCAATAGACCTCTTTGCAACTGCAAAAAACAAGAAATGTCCCAATTTTTGCTCCAGAGCAGGACTAGGCAAACATTCCCTGGGAGACGCATTCATGATCCCGTGGCACCAAAACTTACTCTATGCATTTTCCCCGATACTGGTTCTCAACAGGGTCCTGATAAAAATACAACAGATCGGGCCAAGGTGATCCTAATTGCCCCGTCATGGCCCAGACAGCCGTGGTTTCCGTTTCTCACCAAAATGTCGATTCGACCACCAATCCCCTTGCCCCTCATCCCGAACCTCCTATCACAACAACACGGCCATTTTCTCCATCCCAACCTGTCCATGCTTCACCTCAAAGCATGGTTCCTACATGGTTCTCCCAAAGCGAACTAGATTGCTCTGAACAAGTTCAAAGAGTGCTCCTACATAGCAGAACACAATCTACTTGCACCACCTATCTACGCAAGTGGAAACGATTCACACACTGGTGTTCAGCTAAACAACTTGGTCCCACGTCAGCATCTCTTCCGCTCATACTTGACTACCTATTGGACCTTAAGCAATCCGGCCTTTCTTTCAGCTCCATCAGGGTCCATTTAGCTGCTATTACAACTTTTCATGACACAATTGATGATACTTCTATATTTGCTCATCCTATCACCAAACGCTTCCTCAAGAGACTCCAAACCCTATACCCAGACATTAAACCACCTACCACCCCGTGGGACCTTCATCTAGTACTATCTTGCCTAACTCAACAACCATTTGAACCCCTAGCCACATGCTCCCTTTTACACCTCTCGATGAAAACAGCATTTTTTGTGGCAATTACCTCTGCCAGACGGGCAGGAGAAATAGCAGCTCTTATGGCAGACCCACCATATACACTATTTTTCAAAGACAAGGTTACCCTCAGGTTACACCCCAATTTTCTTCCAAAGGTACACTCGTCATTCCACATTAATGAGCCGATACACTTACCGACCTTTTTCCCGAAGCCACATGCGAACTCGTTCGAAGCCTCAATGCATACGCTAGATGTCCGCAGGGCATTGTCCTTCTATTTGGATAGAACCAAACCCTTTAGAAATTCTTCTAAAATTTTTGTCTCGATCGCTGAGCGTTCTAAAGGTACCCCTATTTCTACCCAGAGACTTTCCAGCTGGATTTCTCAATGCATCCGGCTGTGCTATCAGATGAAGAAGGTTACACCTCCAGACGGCATCAGAACGCACTCCACGAGATCTCTGGCTGCCTCTATTGCATTCTTACGCAAAGTTCCCCTGGCTGATATCTGTAAAGCAGCCACTTGGTCCTCTGAACACACATTTGTTAAACACTATGCCCTTATTCAAGGCCCTCTATCTGATATACGCTTGGGCAGGGCGGTACTATCTACGGCATTCCTATCAGATCCGAAGTCCCTACCTCCTTGAGGGACACGGCTTTTAAGTCACCTGGAGTCCCCACAGGGACATCTCTCTCGAAGAAGAGGAGGTTACTCACCCTGTGCAGTAACTGACGTTCTTCGAGATGAGTGTCCCTGTGGGTGCTCCACTACTCACCCTCCTCCCCTCTACTTCAGAGTTGGGGTAGCCTCTGTTGTAGAGAAGGAACTGAGGAGATTGGCCACGCATGCGTACTATTATCCTAGACTCACAGCGGGGGGCAGCCTCTGCGCATGCGTGACCAGTACGAGTACTGCTGCGAAAAATCTCCGAGCGAAGGCGCAGGGACGCACCAACACCTGGAGTGGAGCACCCACAGGGACACTCATCTCGAACAACGTCAGTTACTGCACAGGGTGAGTAACCTCCTCTTACAATTTTATTTATGCTCCCACCATTTACAGTTATAACTTCCTCCTTTAACTAATTAAAGGAATTTTAAAACTACAGTGGAATAAAATAAAAAAGTAAAGTACCATAGGTATATGACCACCTGAGTTTCTCCTCTAGCTGGATACAATGAGCTATATTTATATAATGTAAACCTTCACTTGACTACATGCTTCTCCATTGTGCCCGTGTCACGTATGATACAGTTGCAGTATCACATACAATACAGTTCTGCCTCAGGCTGCCAAGTGCCCTCTTGTGGTTTTCTCTTTCTAATGCAGGAGCTTACTATACAGACTCCATTGCCTGCCATGATGCACTTGGAAACAGGTGGCTGTTGCTGGAGTTCTGAGCACTGTCACAGCTACTCTGTAGAGACGGGAACTCATTGCCCTTTAGGTGTAGTATTTAAAGCTACAGAACCAGCTGAGAAATTGAGATGGCTGGCACAGCTAAAGTTAAATTAGGACACTCAGTTTCTGGAGAGTCACAAACAAGTTATAGAAGCAGATTCCAAATGTGTTGTTGCAGAAAAATAGGGTGGTGAAGACATTAAAATCTTGAAAAATAAGACACAAATTAAAGCTATAATTATGGACCAGTTTATGCATATTTGCACAAATACATGCATAATTATACCATACATATCCCGAAAGCATACCTGAGGGACTAAGAAGATTGCAGTCTCCAGTTGTTTTTGTTGTGCATAAATGTCTAAGCTCAAACTCTTTCCCCTTCTTGAGATTTTCTTTTCGAAGGGTGGAGAGGATTTAGAGCAAGAGAGACAGAATAATTTTTATAGTCTCTTCTGTACCCTCTTTAAACGTTGACATTCCACTAATCTAGCAAATGGGAGTGAATTTATCCCATTGCTAAAAGCACTTGATAACTGCTGGCAGGTAAGCAGAATTAAACTACAGTACTAGGTACAAGGTAGATCCAACATTTTATTATTCTTGACTCCTGAGATGATTTACAACATATATTTGGGCAGTGAAGAGACTAACTATCCTTCCTATAAAATGACCCTCTGCTGCTCACTTCTCCAAATAAAATAAAGCATTTTTAGTACAGTCATTGGAGCAAAGGAATGAAAGATAGGAGACATCCTGTGTTCTCTATAAGGGCTTTGGGATCCTCATATGCAATGGGTATATAAGTGCAAAGTATTACATAATATACACATTACTATTATTATTGGGCTAGATCCTGAAGTCTTTACTCAATTTTTATTCAGTCCTTATTCATGAGAAATATCCACTGTCATTAAATGTGCATTTTGTCTGAATAGGACTGTGGGAAAAAAAACAGATCAAAGACTTCATGGTTTGGCCTATTAATAAATATTTATGATTAATATTTAATTCTGAGTAAGTTACTAAATCATTGTGTGGCTTTAGACAAATCACTTTACCTTCTTGTGCTTTTGACAAACCAGCTGGAAAACTGTCATAACACTGGTATAAGACATAGCTGAGAATACGTATTCTCTGGCTTTAAAACGTTAGCAGGAAGCCTGGGAGAAGGGAGGTTGGGGAAGGTTCTAGGTAGAGCTGAGCAGAGAAGGGTTAGGGTTAGGGTTTTGTGAAGAATTTTCAGATTTTAAAATCTGTTTTCATTTTGATTTGGAATGAAAACCAAAGACGGAAGAAGGATAAAGGAGATTGAGGCGCAAGTCATGTTCTCATCCATCCTCCCCGTTGAAGGAAAAGGACCAGGTAGGGATCGTTGAATTGTGGAGGTGAATGCGTGGTTACACAGGTGGTGTCGGTGAGAGGGCTTTGGATTCTTCGACCATGGGATGTTGTTCCGGGAAGAAGGATTGCTAGGAAGAGATGGGATCCACCGAATGAAGAGAGGGAAGAGCATCTTCGCAAGCAGGCTTGCTAACCTAGTGAGGAGGGCTTTAAACTAGGTTTGCCAGTGGATGGTAACCTAAGCCCAGAGGTAAGTGGGGGAGTGGGATACCAGGAGAAAACAAAAGGAGGAGGGTACAAGATGGGAAGCCTCCTTATTCATACTGAGAAAGTAGGGCAATCGGCTAGTTATCTTAGGTGTATGAACACAAACACAAGAAGCCTGGGAAACAAGCAGGAAGAATTGGAAGTCCTGGCACAACAAGGAACTATGACGTGATTGGAATAACAGAAACTTGGTGGGGCAGTTCACATGACTGGAACACTTTCATGGATGGGTATAAACTGTTCAGGAAGGACAGGTATGGGAGGAAAGGTGGAGGAGTTGCATTGTATGTAAGAGAGCGGTATGATTACTCAGAGCTCCAGTTTGAAACTGGAGAAAAGCCTGTTCAGAGTCTTTGGGTTAAGTTTAGAGGCAAGAGCAATAAGGATGATGTTGGGGTGGGCATGTGCTATAGACCACCGGATCAGAAGGATGAGGTAGATGAGGCTTTCTTCGGACAATTAACTGAAATTTCCAGATCACAGGCCCTGGTTCTAATGGGGGACTTCAATCACCCTGACATCTGCTGGGAGAGCAATACAGCAGTGCCCAGACAATCCAGGAAGTTTTTGGAGAGTGTTGGGGACAACTTCCTGGTACAAGTGCTGGAGGAACTGACTAGGGGCCGTGCTCCTCTTGATCTGCTGCTTACAAACAGGGAAGAATTGGAAAGCAGAAAAGCAGACTTTGACTCCCTTAGGGAACTGATGGGCAGGATCCCCTGGGAAGCTAATATGAGGGGGCAAGGAGTCTAGGAGAGCTAGCTGTATTTTAAAGAAGCCTTATTGAGGGTGCAGGAATAAACCATCCCAAAGTGCAGAAAGAATAGCAAATATGGCAGGCGACCAGCTTGGCTTAACAGTGAAATCTTCGGTGAGCTTAAATTCAAAAAGGAATCTTATAAGAAGTGGAAATTTGGACAGATGACTAGGGAGGAGTATACAAATATTGCTAGAGCATGCAGGGATGTAATCAGGAAGGCCAAGGCACAATTGTAGTTGCAGCTAGCAAGGTATGTGAAGGGTAACAAGAAGGATTTCTACAGGTATGTTAGCAACAAGAAGAAGGTCAGGGAAAGTGTGGGACCCTTACTGAATGGGGGAGGCAACACAGTGACAGATGATGTGGAAAAAACTGAAGTACTCAATGCTTTTTTTGCCTCAGTCTTCACAGACAAGGTCAGCTCCCACACTGCTGTCCTGAGCAACACAGTATGGGGAGGAGGTAAGCAGCCCTCACTGATGAAAGAATAGGTTAAGGACTATTTAGAAAAGCTGGACATGCACAAGTCCATGGATCCAGATCTAATGCGTCCAAGGGTGCTGAGGGAGTTGGCTGATGTGATTGCAGAGCCATTGGCTATTATCTTGAAAATTCATGGTGATTGGGGGAGGTCCCGGATGATTGGAAAAAGGCAAATATAGTGCCCATATTTAAAAAAGGGAAGAAAGAGAACCCGGGGAACTATAGGCCGGTCAGCTTCACTTCAGTTCCCGGCAAAATCATGGAGCAGGTCCTCAAGGAATCCATTTTGAAGCACTTGGAGGAGAGGAAGGTGATCAGGAACAGTCAACATGGATTCACCAAGGGCAAGTCATGCCTGACCAACCTGATTGCCTTCTATGATGAGATAACTGGCTCTGTGGATATGGGGAAAGCGGTGGATGTGATATATCTTGACTTTAGCAAAGCTTTTGATATGGTCTGCCACAGTATTCCTGCCAGCAATTTAAAAAAGTATGGATTGGATGAATGGACTATAAGGTGGATAGAAAGCTGGCTAGATTATCGGGCTCAATGGGTAGTGATCAATGTCTAGTTGGCAGCTGGTACTAAGCGGAGTGCCCCAGGGGTCAGTTCTGGGGCCAGTTTTGTTCAACATCTTTATTAATGATCTGGATGATGGACTTAATTGCACCCTCAGCAAGTTCGCAGATGACACTAAGCTGGGGGGAGAGGTAGACACGCTGGAGGGTAGGGACAGGGTCCAGAGTGACCTAGACAAATTGGAGGATTGGGCCAAAAGATATCTGATGAGGTTCAAAAAGGACAAGTGCAGAGAAGAAGAATCCCATGCACTGCTACAGGCTGGGGATCTACTGGCTAAGCAGCAGTTCTGCAGAAAAGGACCCGGGGATTACAGTGGATGAGAAGCTGGATATGAGTGCACCCTCATTGCCAAGAAGGCCAAACACATATTGAGCTGTATTAGTAGGAGCATTGCCAGTGTAAGCAGAGTCAGGATGAGCTCTACCCTGACATCTGGTGGTGAATTATGGCGAGTGTGGAAAAGAACTCCAGGGGCTGATCTTGTTTGCATAGGCACACCCACTCGCCTGGCATGAAACACAGCAACTGAAAGTGGTTACTTTGGCTGGTGTGGGATCCCCAGTTTCTCTATTATTGGGGCAGGAAGAATAAAGTTTTGTTACCCTGATTCTGTGAATCAAGGCCAGTGGAACTGTTGTATGACAGAAGGACTGAGTGAGTCCTTCACCATTACCTAAGTAGCACTTGCTTGACAAGGGGCATGGGTTACAAAACCCAGTGAATTGAGAGAGGATGGGGACAGGTATTTGTACCTGATGGTATGGGCCCCCTCTGAGGGTTTGAAACACCAATTGCACCGCCTCCTCTCTCCACTGTTGAATATCAGAGCGAACTTTGATTCCCTTAGGAGTCTAGTTACAGGCTGCTGAGCTGAATTCACTTTGGGCCAATGGTGCACCAGCACTGGGGCTCCCCTACTATACTATGAGCTGAAATTGCTAAGAGCTGAAATCACAAAAGAGCTGATGTTATTAAGAGCTGAGATCACTGAGGCTGTGTTAACTAGTGGGGGGAGCCTGAAGCTATATTGCTCAGCAGCTGGCGGAACAATTTGTGGGGATGACTGGAGGAGCAGCGAGCGGCGTGGAGCCTTGTGGGGCTGGTTGGAATGGCCCAAGGAACGGCGAGCGGAGCTGTTTGCGGGGACGGCTGGAACGGCTCACAGGTCGGTGAGTGGAGCGGAGCAGCTTGTAGAGCGGAGCAGTTCGTGGGATGGCAGGAAAGTGGACTGGCTCGTGGTAAAGGCTGCGGCGGAACCCCCACGGAGAAACAGACGGCTGGCCAGCCTCGGATCACGTAAGCTGCCCCTTAACACCCTGCGTGCCCCCCCCTTTTACTCTGGGGCTGCACTGACCAGGGACAGAGACTTTGGGGGTTGTTGGACTTTTGGGACTTTGGGTGGTTGCTGGACCCAAGAGACTTTGGGGATGTTGGACTTTGGGGACTCTGGGTGATTTTTGGGTTGCTGGATTCAAGAACCAAAGGGAAAGGACACTGCCCAATTTGCTGGGGTGGGTTTTGCTCATGGTTTGTGTTATGAATCCTGTTTGTGGTGTTTTTCCAATTTTATGCTGATGTCGTTTACCTCATGTTATTAAACATTTTCTGCTACACTCAGACTCCGTGCTTGCGAGAGGGGAAGTATTGCCTCTTAGAGGTACCCAGGGGGGTGGTATGTAATTGTCCCAGGTCACTGGGTGGGGGCTCGAGCCGGTTTTGCATTGTGTTATTGAAACGGAACCCCAAGATACAGAACCCGGCCCTTGTTGCTGCCAACTTAGATGGGCAGAAGGGTTACACCAGCAAATCGAGGGAAGTGATTATTTCCCTCTATTCGGCACAGGTGAGGCCACATCTGGAGTATTGCATCCAGTTTTAGTTCCCCCACTACAGAAGGGATGTGGACAAATTGGAGAGAGTCTAGCAGAGGGCAACGAAAATGATTAGGGGGCTGGGGCACATGACTTACGAGGAGAGGCTGAGAGAACTGGGGTTATTTAGTCTGCAGAAGAGAAGAGTGAGGGGGGATTTGATAGCAGCCTTCAACTACCTGAAGGGGGGTTCCAAAGAGGATGGAACTAGGCTGTTCTCAGTGGTGACAGATGACAGAACAAGAAGCAATGGTCTCAAGTTGCAGTGGGGGAGGTCTAGGTTGGATATTAGGAAACACTATGGTGAAGCACTGGAATAGGTTACCGAGGCACTGGAATAGGTTACCGAGGCACATGGTGGAATTCCATCCTTCGACAAAGCCTCGGCTGGGATGATTTAGTTGGTATTTGTCCTGCTTTGAGCGGGGGATTGGACTAGATGACCTGACCCTAATATTCTATGATTCTATGATTTCAAAATTCTGTGTGAAACAAATCTGCGTGGGGGGGAACACATTACACAAACTTCAAAATCTTTTGTTTTTTGGGTAATTTTGAAATGTTTTCTGCTGTAATGTCCAAATGAAATGTTCGTTCCTTTTTGAAGTCCATTAGTGGCTATTTTGTATGCAATTTTTAGTGTCATTTATTCAGGACAGGGAAGGGGGAGAAGAGGGTTAGAGAAAGGGTAGAACTAGCAGTGTGACTGACAGGAAAAATAAGTCCCTAGAATGGGTTATGAAAGGGAACAGGGTGAGGTGGAAGTGGGGGAGGAAGAGAAGAGACACCCTCCCGACTCTATGTCCACTGCCACTCCAATATTTGGGAGCACTTCTCAATAGTAACTGGGTAGCTGAATGTCAGCTTGTTACCACTCTGAAGGGGGCTCCAAAGTGTTCATAGGGGGAGGGATTGTCCCCACTGGAGGTGGCAGCACCCAGAGGTTGTGGCCTAGGTTATGGTTACAGTGTAGGTGAACCAAAATCTCTACAGTACTTCCTTAGAAACCAGACATACACCCCAGGCATACACTTCAGTCACCTACATTGTGACTCCTACACTGAAACAAGTGCCAGATGAAAAGTAAGAGAAATTCTGAAAAAATCTCTGTGTAGAATTGTTTTGTGAGAAGTGCACACAGAAAAGTAAACCCTGGCTCTGGCAACAGGATACCCCTGCTTTTATTTTTTTTTTCCAGGTTTGGCACCAAGTTAAAGGGAGGAGACTAGGGGAAGGGTTTTTTCACACAGCTCCCTCCATCAACTTTAACTTAGGCACATTAGCAATATCTGTTCTGTGAGGAGGAGCCACTCAAAAAAGTTAACAAACCTCAGTATATGAGGCTGTTAGCAAAAGCAGTTGCTCTTTCCACGTTAGCTGAAAGAGAACAAGTTAAGGAAGGGGAGAAGTGTGTTGCTTCCAGGTTACTTTCTCTTTCCCTAGCACACAAGCAAACTATTAACCATGGGACACCGGCAATTCTGTGAACAATAAATAACAGACATTATAGTAAACAAAGCTAATAAAGAGCAAAGCCAGTTGCTGTTTCCACATTGTTGGGAACTAAACAAAGTTAAAGTGTAAGAGTGTGCAGAGGGAAGGTGAGCTTCCTCACACACTCCTTCAAACTACTTTTCCACCCCCGAGTAGGGTTGCCAAGCCTCCAGGATTGGCCTGGAGTCTCCAGGAGTTAAAGATTAATCTTTAATCAAAGAATGTAATGTGATGAAATCTCCAGGAATATATCCAACCAAAACTGGCAACCCTACCCCCCAAGGGGACTGAATGCATGAAAATCGCCTAAGTAGTGTCTGCCCACTCTCCAATTATGTCCTCTAGGTCTCCCATGATGCTGCTGCTGGTGTCCTCTGTCACACTCAGGTGTGTGTTCTTGGGGAAGCCATTGTCTATTCACTTGGATGAATGAAGGCCTCTTCATATTCCTTGTCAAGAGACTTGTGGAGATTATACTTGCTGTATTAAAGAAGCACTCTGAGTACACGCTTGTGGATGACAGCCAGCTGATGCAATGCTGGCACCACATCCTCCCTCAGCTGCCAATAATGAAAAGGGTCAGAGTCAGTGGGTATCAGCATCATATCTTGTAAAAATCCCTCTCTGCTGCTACAGCAGCACTCTTCTCCTCAAGGTGGGAAGAAGCAACATGGACCTCCAAGATATGCCAAAAGAAGGACTTTGCTCTCTGCTTAACACCATTGGTGGTACTTCCTTTATGCTGCAGCATCTGCAGTAGTGTTCTCTCTTGGTGGTTATGGTGTATTGAATGATCACAGGCAATCACAGGGCAGTCATGTCTCTTAACCTGTTTGTTTTTCAATTGGAGGATGCCTGTCTCCTGTTGAGAGGAAGGAAGCCAGGATAGTTTTGAATCAGAGGATCTAGATTTCTTGCCAACAAGAAATCCTCTTTCTTCCTGCTCCCTCATGTCTCTGACGTGGCTATTTCCAAGAGGAGCAGACATCACGAGTCCCACCAGGGATTCCTCAGTGCTGTTCCTGGAAGAATCAGTTCTCTCTGCAGCAGGGACATCAAGGGAATCACTTTGCTGATCCCTCACATCATCCTCCTGACCCCAGCTTTGTGGCCTCATCAAGATGCCATAGGATGTTAATTAGCTTCTTCATGAGCAGCCACTGGGTGGGTAAAATTTGGAGGTTGGTGTCTCTGTGCTTGCCTAAGCCCATGGACATAGAATGCTATCACTGCTTCTCTCTGCTTATACAGACATTCCAGCATGTAAAAGGTGGAGTTTCACCTGTTCACCATCACCCTGCTTCATCTGGTGGCATGACAGTTTGAGTGACTCTTGCAAATCTCTAAATTTGCAGCATGTTGCACAAAGTGGCCTCAGCCCTTCCTGGCTACTGATAGTAGTGCCTGTACCTCTGCATCCTCCTCCAGGAATTCCCTTGTAACCAGATTGAGGTAGTGAAAGAGACAAGGAACATGCTGGAAGCAACCATCATGCACTGCCATTGTGATATGTACTCCAGTACCATAAATCCAGCAAAGTGATTGAAGAGCCTTAGGTACTTCTTCATGGCAGCACTCAGGTTCTCTAAGATATTTGCAGAGATGTGTGTTTTTTCAAAAACGTATGCAGACAATGTGGCATGCTGTTCAATGAGGGCTATATGTGCAGCCAGTGCTGCTGCTCACACGATGGGCTAGAACAAATATGTAGTTGTCTGACCACAGGGCCGCATATCAGTGGTCAGGAGCACCCGTCCACATTTGCGGTTATCCAAGCCTTGGTGGACTGCAATTTTCACAGCAGCACACAGATTTAGCACTGATAAAGGCGTGGCTGTGGCTAGTGATTTGCCTGATTTAGCTGTGGGATTTGAATCCACATCTCCTGCCTCCCAGGTGAGTGCCTTAATCATTAGACTACAGAGCCATTCTCTCTCTTTGGCCCAATGGATATTTATGTATTTATACAAAGCGGAACAGCTTCAGCAGGAGAGATGAAGAATGACTCCCCACCGGGTTCTCAGGGCACATTTTTTTGGTGGCCTCAGGGTATGTCTACACTACCCGCTGGATCGGCGGGCAGTGATCGATCCAGTGGGGGTTGATTTATCGCATCTAATCTAGATGCGATAAATCGATCCCCGAGCACCCTCCCGTCGACTCCTATACTCCACCTCCATGAGAGGCACAGGCAGAGTCAACAGGGGAGCAGCAGCAGTCGACTCACCGCAGTGAAGACACCGCAGTGAGTAGGTTTAAGTACATCAACTTCAGCTACGTTATTCACGTATTTTCCCCCCACCCCGTGTAGACCAGGCCATCAACTCTTACTGGTGGTCACTCACACTTTTTCCTAAAATACTTAATTAGCTTTAGGAAAACCAAATAAATATGCCCATATACATGTCCAGATCATTTTAATTTATTTATTGCTGGCTAGTAACTCTGCTGTGAAAAGTAATACTTGTATGTTTGTTAATATCACTTTTCACAGCAGACTTAATCAGCCCTGGCGAGCCTGGGGACAAATTAAGCCCTGGATGGAGGGGTGGGGGAGGCAATAAGGGAGATGGGGCTGGATGAGGCAGTGGGGGACTGGAGCCTGAAGTCCTGTGGCCAGAGCCCGAAGCTCCGCTACTAGAAGATGTGGTCTACGGATGGAGCCTGAAGCCGTGTGGCTGGAGCCTGGGGCTTGCCACTGCGCAGCCAGAGCCCAGGGCTGGAGCCCAAAGCTCTACGGTCAGAGCTTGCTATCCCGCCACCCTAGGGCTGAAGTCCAAAGCCTGAGGTGACTCCAGAGGGGGGAAGGGCCCAACCCCTGCTGGCAGCCCCAGCAACCAACACCAGGGTGGTGCATCCAGGAGCAACAGGGAGGGAGAGGGGGCTCTACTTTGCCCTCACCCCATCACACTCAGGTGCCTGTGGCCACAAGGAAAACCCCTGGTGGCTGCATTTGAGAAATGCTGCCTTAGAACATCCTGTAGCCTGGTGGTTAGGCTACACACTTGCGAAGAGGAAGATCTGAGTGCAGGTCCTTTCTCCATAGTGGGGATTAAAATCAGGGTCTTCCATGTTCCAGACAAGTACCATACCACACACAAACATAGAGTTTGCTGGCCAAAAACTGACTTTTCCAGTTTGCTGACAAGGGATGGGTGTGAGGAGGCAGACTGCATGAGGTGAAACAAATCAATTAATACTTACCGACTCAGCCAGCAGCACAGCTATGGGGATGAGACAGACAGAATATTCATTATCTATGGGGAAGGAATCCTGTCCTGACAGTGTTCAGCCTGCTATGTTTCTTTCACCAAAGAATAAGATGCATAAGTCTGCACCTTTAAGAAAAAATGCAGAGTAAATAGTCACACTGCAGCAGGTCACACCATGACTTCATGTGGGTAAACAGAACCAACATGTATTCATCCAATGAAAGAACACATAGAACAACATGTGACATGAATCCACACTGAAATGGAATTTTTCAACATGAAAAATGAAGTCAAACCAAAATGGGGAACGCTGAACGAAATTCTGAAGTGAGAAAAACACAAAACAGTAAAGTCAAAATAAAGTCCTCTATTTCACTTCGTTCCAAATTCATTTCTGATGGAAACCTGCCTGTGATTTGACAAAAGTTAGTTGAACCTGAGATGTTCCTTCGAAACATTTTGGTTAGATGAATCAGCATTTTCTGTCATCTCTAGCAATTAGTGTATATTTCTATCCAAAACATACAATATTAGAAAACTACACAAATAAAACTAAAATAAGTTTGTTGTGTATGCGTATCAATTTTCTTATACAGGCTAATTTTGTAGCATGTTAATTGACATTTTGGCATAAAACACTTTTTGAATAGTAAGTTATTTCATTACTGTAAACGTTCATATTATGTTAATAGAAAAATCTTTAGCAGACCTCCCTGAGTAAACCCATCACAGAATTTTGAAACAGTAGGCATTGTGGGTATTGTAAGAGCAAGCCAGATGTCTTTATCTGAACATCAAAGAAAGGAATCCCAGCTGTATACCACAGAGAAAAACATCCAAAGCTAACATGAATGCCATTCACCCCATAAATATTTACTAAAACAGATGCTAAATTGAGATGTTAATTTTTTGATGGGGGGAGGAGGACAGTTAATGCCTTTCACAGAACCTGAAAGTTTCTCTTCCTTGTGGATTTCTCTTTTGTTGTTGAGTTAGGCTATGTCTACACTACACACCCTTTAGTGACACAGTGACACAACGAGCGGCGGTAGCTTTGTCAGCAGGAGAGTGCTCGTGCCAACAAAGGGCTGTTCACACCGGCACTTTTCATCAGCAAAACTTTTGTCGGTCAGGGATCTGAAAAAAAGTACCTCCCCAAAAGACAGACGTTTCTTTTTTTGTTTTGTCTTTCAGTGTAGACAAAGCCTTAGCAGAGCAATGAGGACTGTGACATTCTGCCAGTGCAAAGGAACTGTCCACTAGCAGATCCAGCCAGGTGAGGAGGATTTCCCCAGTATATAGGACTCATTGGGGGGAGGGATAGCTCAGTGGTTTGAGTATTGGCCTGCTAAACCCAGGGTTGTAAGTTCAATCCTTGAGGGGGCCATTTAGGGATCTGGGGCAAAATTAGTACTTGGTCCTGCTAGTGAAGGCAGGGGGGCTGGACTCAATGACCTTTCAAGGTCCCTTCCAGTTCTAGGAGATAGGAATTTAAAGTGCTTATCACATGATAGACACTACCATAAACAAATATTAAATAAAATTAGGCACTAGGCTAGCTGGTGTCTTGCATAGTTAAGTTGTGCTGATCCTTTGCCCAGAGTTGAATTTCACATTAAGTATACTTTGCAAATCTGTGCTGACCTAGAAAAGTAAAATAAAAATATATATTTTTTTTACTATATGCTTATATGTGATTTATCTCTATGTACTACAGTATCTGGATTGTTGGGTTTCATTTTAATATCTGAGTTTTCTTGTGGAAGAGTAGGAACCAGTGGGAAAGATGGAGAGCCAGGTCCTCAGCTGTTGTAACTTCATAGTTCCATTGCACTTGCCCCTAAATACAAGCCAAGCAGGAATTAGAAAGGCAGATTGTCCTTGACATTCTATCCATGTTCACTGAAAACCTGCACTATGAGGCAACTGGTTTCATAGACCTTCTGCATGAACTTAAGAAGGGAAAAAGGACATCTATACTACCATGTTTTTGATTTTGTATCCTAAAGGGGAATAAACGTATTCATGGAACGTGCTGGTAGCTTTCTGGGGTCAGAAAGGAATTTTTTATTTAAGGTCCAGTTCTGCACAACTGCTTAGGTGCCTTGTAGAAGTTTTTGGCCTTGTTTTGTGGCATCAGATGCTAGCCAGTGTCAAAAACAGAATCCTGAGGTACATAGACAAATGTTTTGATCTGTTATGGCTGTTTGTTTATTTTCTGAATGGTAACCTGGAATGTATAGCCCTTTTATTCCCCCCCCCCCAAGTATCTCCGGTATTAACTAACATTTCAACATCTACATCCCTAATCCTGATGCCTTCTAAGATACTGTCAATATTCAGCGCTGATTTGACTTCTAACTACAATAAATGGAGGCTACTGAACTCCTTGCATTTCAGCAATGGAATCATTTTTATCTAAGTTCCTTCTCTCTCTAATCTTCATAAATTGTATAGAGGCAGCTTCACTTCCTGTCCCCCCCACTCCCAGCAAGTCATTTCTTTGTCTCATCTTTCTTAATGAGCTCTCTATGCTTGAGTAGTTCTGAACCAGTTAGAAATTTTATTGGATGAAAAGAAACTCATGCCTCTCAACCTTTCATCATGCTAATGTGGAAATGTGCTACTTCAAATGTATAAAGCATCTATGGATAATTGGAAATTTATCAGGCTATGGAAAATAAAGCCTTTGAATCTCAAAACAAATGCTGCAGATGAAACCCCATAGTTCATTACCTAAATTTTTATTTGAAATTTCAGTGCATATTATGGGAATGTGGTACAGTCCCAACGATAAACTATGGGAAACTGCTCTATGAAGGTTAGGGATAAACAGCGAAACCCAGGCACAACTGTTCAACCAATCTGGTTGTTTTCTAAAATAGCAATGGCATCTGTAACATTAAGTTAAATTTTAAATGGACCATATTTTATATGTTTAGAGGTTGACTTAACATTCGAATCTTAACATTCGAATCTTAAATGGTCCCCTGTCTTGAGGTGTAATCACATTTTGCTGCACAAAGTTTGTTTGATCCTGATGCTTTTGTGACATAAATGTAC
Source organism: Terrapene triunguis (assembly GCF_002925995.2). Taxonomy (NCBI): domain Eukaryota; kingdom Metazoa; phylum Chordata; order Testudines; family Emydidae; genus Terrapene; species Terrapene triunguis. The sequence continues at coordinate 14,333,018 of NW_020664417.1, read as the reverse complement.
AGAGGCAAAATTGTCTTGTATGAAGGCAGAATGCTGAGGATTATTCTTCAGTTTTTAATTATATGACTTTTTTTAGTTTGGAGATGGGAACCACCACTAAAGCCACGCAAGCATCTAGAAACTCACTAGCATTCAACTTAGAGCTCCCACACATGAAAAAGTTTGGGCAAAATATGATTTTATTCAGTTCCATCTATAATTTGTTTTACTCAGTCTGATACTAACAGTATACATGTTAAAACTGCATTTATGCATGCAGCATGTGATCAGAGCCCAGCATCACATTGAGTATCGTGTTTTGAAAATGAAGGGCAGTGGCTTGATTTTTTTTTTTTTTTTGATGTAACATGTTCGAATGTGACTTAAGGCATAAACATTATGAAAGAAATTCTACTCAGAACCATAATTTCTAATACATGTACTGCATTCCTATTCATTCATTTCTTTATTACCTGCTCTAGTATAACTATAGTCTTCAAAAGCCATGCTGTATTTTATCTGAAGCTGTTCAAGATCAGACCAAGGTATCATAGATATAAGGAACACAGATGCAAATGCTACTTCTTCATCTAAAACATGGGCAGCCCTGATAGCAGCATGAGGAAAGGATTCTGGAAGAGTGAGGAGTGGGTACTGTTTGTCTATCTGAGAAATGGAGGGAAAGGGAAGATCCACCACACCACATGGGGCACTTCTGTGAGTAGAAGACTGGCCATTGACCACCATGAATAGTGAGGGCTATTGCAGTTTTCATTTTGTGATAGTAACCATGGCTTGGCATTGCCTATCAGGTTTAATTTGAAGCTCAGAACCCTTAATAATTATTATTATTTATTAATAGTAATAAAGAATATATCTCATCTTTCCCGTGGCTTCACAATGTCAGTGTAGATATCGTATCTTGCCTCTCTTTCCAGGACAGTTAGTATTTGTGTCTGTGCCAAGTCCAACTTGCATCGGCAAAAGCACCAGGGATCAGAGAATGGGTTTGTGGGTTCTCTGCCACTTTTATTGAATGGCAGTCAGCTAAGGATGCTTTTTTAGAAAGCGAGTGTACTATCTGCTAGACCACACTGGATTGGGACTCAGGAGACCTGGGTTGCATTCCCTGCTCTGCCAGAGGCCAGCTGGGTGACATTGGGTGAGTCATTTCACCTCCTATGCCTCAGTTTCCCCAGTTGTAAAATGGGGTTAATGATACTGATGTCCTGTGTTAAGCACTTTGCATTCTATGGAGGAAAAACACTGTATAAGAGCTAGGTATAATTATTACATCCCTAATGTACTAGTCTGTCCATGATAGATAGCTTCATTTTGTAGGCTGGCAAAGGAAAACAAGGAATGCTCATGAAACTGAGAGGGAGAGAAAAGCCCCCCAGGCCTTTCTGGTGGAAGGTCTTCACTGCAGTCTCCGGTGATGTAGAAAGCTTTACCTTCACCAGCACTAATAGTTATTTAAAATATCAATCAAGGTCAAAAAGAGTGGGATGCAGTGTCGGCCCTGCCCTAGTTGTATGAGGGAGTTCCTGTAATCCCTAGAGATAGTCTTTGGTAGGGAGACTGAGTAGCCAAGAACTGGAGGACTCAAAGTGTGAGAAGATAGAGACCTCAAGAAACTTATCTTCTATCTCCCATGCAGGCCCATGGTTGCAAAGAGCAATGGAGCAGGGTATTTGTTTCCTGTTAGAATGAGATCATCTTTTATAGACTTTTCTTTTAAATCATTCCGTGTACTACAGCACTAGAAACATGGTTCTCCCAGATTATGCCTTTAGAGGTGGCCATAAATATATTGTACTTTCATTTACACTGTCACCCCACTCTGATTGTGTATAGGGTAGGGCTGGTTGAACAAACACAAACTTCCATCAAAATTGTTATTCAATAGAAAATGGGCGGGGCGGGGAGGGGTTGATGATACTTTTCAAGAAAAAAACAACAATCTGCTTTATGTGAAAAAATTCTACTGGTCAAAAAACTGAACACCCAATGACCAAAAAAATTTTGGCTTTCAGTTGTAAATGGAAACATATCATCATAAATTTTTGATTTGGAAATGCTGCTGTTGTGCTTCCTGTCCCCAATCTCCTCTATGGGTGTGGTCCCCCATCTGAACTACATAGCCCAGGATGCACAGCAGCAGTTTGCCCAAGAGGGGGGGGAGTGAGACTGGGTATATCACGGGAAATATAGTCTAGCTAGGGGGCCCAATCAATAGTAGAGAATAGTGGCAGGAAGCATCTGAACTATTACTCCCATGAGTCACTGTGGCAGCATACCCAAATACAAAAATTTCAGCCAAAATTTTTCAGATTTTGATTTTTAACCAATACATTTATTGAAACCAGCTCAAGTTCTAAAGGGAACTTGAAAGGATATAATTGTAATTTATGTCCCTTTACGTTGCCTGGGCCTCAGTGTAAATGAGACTTGGGACCTTGAAATTAATTTTCTGTTCATTAATGAACCGCTACACATGCCTTTATTTTGTAGCCTGGGTTTTAAGTTGAGAGTGTAGCACTATGACAGGTAGGCATGTTGTTAGAAGTGGTTTATTTCAAATTTTTTTTACAACATTTCTGACACAGCCTTACTTCTCTCGTATTTAACGGACATTTATGTTCCTAAACTGCATTTTTTCATTCTTCTTATTCAGAAAGTTTAATTTTTCAGGCTGAATTCTTATTGGATAGACAAAAAATAATAACATTTGGCCACATTTACTGTTTAATTTGTTATTCACACTTTACATCTTGCTCTAAACTGATAAAATTGTTGCTTTCCACATGGGAAAAAGGATTTTGTTCAGCAGAAACATGCCCTTTGATTGTAGAGGGTTTTTTTGTACTAGGATTTCCAGGCAGATTATTAGTTGCCTCTGGGTGAGGAAAAGTGTGTTAATTTGAATGGCTGCTCCTGTTAATCCAAGTAATCCTGGTCTCTAAAGAGTTTAGCGTAAAGCCCATACATACTTGCTTCATTCTGTTCATGCTTCAGTGGTGTGGTTAGTTACGTTATATTCTGTCTGTGCCTTCAAACAAACAAAACCATTTGGAAAAGGTCTTGTAATTAAAACAATAACTATTGATTGAGGAAAGAGACAAGGAACTGGATTTGAAATGGATTACTGCTTTCCTAAAAGGAACAACTCAGCTCTCTAGTTGCAAAACTATGAAAACTGTCACATGGAAGTTCTTCCACAGCTCCAGGAAGTCCCAGGCTGACATAGAGGAACAAGTTACAAGAGGAACAAAAATGCATGATCAGCCAGTATGAAAACTATTTGACTGGTGCTAAATAATATTCCAACTAATTTAAAGAAGCTGTAGGAGGCTTGAATAAATAGAACCCCCAAGACTATCTTCTTGGCTATCTTATTAGTGTCAGAATAATACACATGAAAGTTCTTAAAGGGGCATTTTCAGTATATGAGGAATTTTTCCTTATTTGGGCTGGAGCCAGACCTGATCCCAGGACAAAAGCTCATCCAATTGAGCTAATTTTCAGGAATACACTGATACTATTTTTCCAGCTCTTGATTAGCTAAAGCCCACCATATTTTGTTACTTAGTAACATGTTACTATTATAGATTGGTGAATATACCAAAATTATTTGCTACGGCATACAATGTTTTGGGAGAGCTGCTCTCTAAAAAGAAAGTAGATCCTGCAATAAGAGATTTGCATATTACCATCCCAGAACATGAATGTGTGAATATTTAGGAATTTATGCATACTTCTGTGGTTTCAAATGAAGTTAACTAAACAGTTAAATAGACCCAAGATCCACATGCTGGTGGTCCTGAACACTGGTATCCACAAGCTGCCCAGTGACTTTCTTGACCTGATTCTGCAACTCCGGTGTTAAGCCCATCACTTCTCTGTAACTAGATACTCCAAAATGTACTAGCTGGAGCTGCTATCCAGACATGTTACTGATTTGAACTGAAACTGCCTTGATATTTAGTCCTCTTAGCTCAGCTTTTTCTTTCATAAATCCAGCCAGTTCTGGTGCACCATCAGTTTCATGTTCGTTCTGTCCGGTGCACTGTCTGCATTTCCAGGGTTACTAAAAAGCCCAACAGCCCCAGAAATTCTCCAGCATCACTTGACAACATCTGAGCTGTCACACTCAGAACTAGCTGCAAGTCACCTCTGTCTGCCCTTCTGCCTCAAATCTGGTGGCAAGGACTTGGTAATTACAATGCTTGTCCACACTGACTGAAGTGAGAACTGGCAAGGCTTCTTTTTCAGGTTCATGCTAAATATGCCTTAGTCTTTTATTTTAACCCACTGGTGAGCTTATGCATGATTTCAAATTAAATCAGGTAAGCCTCCCAGCTCATTTTGACAGCAAATGTAGGTGCTTTCTACCTCATCCATGGCTTCTGCTCTTCACTATCTCCTCTCACAACTGAGAATGTTTCATTCATGTCCCAGTTCCTTACTTGGTTGTCTCCAGCACTCTCAATTAATGAACAGAAACATCACTATTTCATCATTTACCTCTTCCAGTAGGAACTACAGCTGCCTCAGTCTCCTCATCTTTAGTTTACTGCCTGCTCGTGACCTCATGTTAGCTGGTGTTTTTCTTAAAGCCAAGCTCCTGGTATCATGTGATTATATGAAAACAGCTTTCCTTTGTTTAAAAAACCAAAAAGGATGGTTTTAGCCCTTATCCCTGAGAAAAAAACATTTGAAAATGTGTAGCCTAAAGGCTCAAAACACAGACGGCAAATAAAAAGAACCAAATTTAATTTTATTTTAAATCTCATGTTATGGGGGGATGACTTATGATTTTTGTGTGCATTGGTTGGACAGTACTATAACTACAGTCATCAGAAATGAAAGACTGGTATATTTTGACACCAATTCACCAAGGCACTAATCACATGTGTAACATGAAGCATGTGAGTGGTACCATGGGCTTCAGGGGGGATACTTACATGCTTAGTTATGTATATGCTTAAATATTTTGCTGTATTGAGGCCTAACTTACTACACCACATCCTGCCCCTATATTTTAAAATTACTATTAGTGAATATTGTGTACTATGGTGATATCAAGTCTTCAGCTCTCCATATTTGTTTCAAAGGTGACAAAGCCTTATTGCTATGTGAAATAGCCTTACTTATTCCTTGAAATTTCTGCTATTTCATGAACTCCAGTTTTTCACTGGAAAACAATGGAGTATTTATTGCTGACTTCTATTCAAATTCCATGTGTCAAACTAATAGCATTTGGAATAGATTTTATTTTAAATTGCTATTTTAACTGGCAGAGGAACAGAAAACTATTGAATTCATAGACCATAGAGTCACAGTTGCCATGAGATGTTCCATTTCAAAACCTATTGAGGTTGTCACAGTTATCATGGTTCACCCCCTGAACCCTTTCATTGTGAACTGTTCTAATTAATAAGGGTTTTGAAATTCTTTACTGAAGTTTAAGGGGTTGAGAGGGATGGGTTCTGAATACAGCTCTTTTAGAAGCAAGTAGTCTTGATCTGAGATATAACAACAGATATCTTCATGTAACTGATTTGTGCTTTAGGTGCCTAAGCACAAACTTGTGCCTTCTATTACATGGGCTCAGGAAAATAATGCACTTAAATATTGATGTGGGGGAATTTCCCTTATTGATAATAGTGGACCCTGTGTTTAAGTACTATATAATTTATTTACATGCTTCACTTGATTTCATGTGCTCAACTTCTTAATTAGGTCTCTGTTAGACAATGAAACTTTTTTCCTTCTGCACACACACACAACTGGTCTCAGTGGTACCGTAGCTCAAATAATGACATTTTTTTTTTTTTAATGAAAGGCTAATTTGTTGCCTAAAGTGTCATGAAGGAAGTTTCAACATTTATATAAAATTAATTCTTAAACTGCAGCTACACCAATGTGAATATATAATGCCACATCTCTGAATGTGTAACACTCCCACCTCCACCCCTGCCACACAGGGCCACATTAGAATCAGAATATCAGGGTTGAAAGGGACCTCAGGAGAACATATAATCCAACCCCTGCTCAAAGCAGGACCAACACCAACTAAATCATCCCAGCCAGGGCTTTGTCAACCCCTAGGTCCTTTTCTGCAGAACTGCTGCCTAACCATTCGGTCCCTAGTCTGTAGCAGTGCATGGGATTCTTCCGTCCTAAGTGCAGGACTCTGCACTTGTCCTTGTTGAACCTCATCAGATTTCTTTTGGCCCAATCCTCTAATTTGTCTAGGTCCCTCTGGTATTTTCTGGTCCCCACATTCTGCCACCCTTACTCACCTTGAATACTATGTTTCAGAGTAGCAGCCGTGTTAGTCTGTATCCGCAAAAAGAACAGGAGTACTTGTGGCACCTTAGAGACTAACAAATTTATTAGAGCATAAGCTTTCGTGGGCTACAACCGAAGAAGAAGAAGTGGGTTGTAGCCCACGAAAGCTTATGCTCTAATAAATTTGTTAGTCTCTAAGGTGCCACAAGTACTCCTGTTCTTTTTTCTTGAATACTATGTAGCTGTCGGAGTAGCTGTAAGGTGCTACTCAACATCAGTAAGGCTGGCAAAATCTAGCCAAGTAAAGGGTATGTTTAGATTAGTGTTCATGGTCCTGTTTTAGCTCAACTTGATTGCCAGACATTGGTGATTTACCCTAAGGTTCACCTTAGCATAAGCTACAAACAGTTGTGAAACATTTAAATTAACATTTTTAAAGGTGTTAGTTAACTGACATTCAATTAACTGCAGTTAAAACAGCACCACAATCTTTAGCATTGACCCTTCCTCAGAATAATTGTAGGTTAAGTCACGTGATACCACTTTAATGTTATGTGTTGTATCTAGTAGGAGAAAGCTTTCTGTGTATGCTGGTATTCACCAGGAATGATTTTTGATACCCCCTTCAGTGGTTTAGCTGAACTGACCAACAAATTGTGTATAGGAACTCAGACCTGTGCTTTCAAGAAGTGCCTGATGAAGGAGAATGGCATATGTGGAGGAAGGAATAACATCTGAATGTTGCAAAGCCTTGGAGCTCTCATTTTTATGCTTGAACATTGAATACATGCAGTGGCATAAGGGTAGATTTTACTCACTTATGCAGGCACGTAGCCCAAGTCACGTTCTAGCCCTCTGAAATTAAATGTAAACATCTACATTAATTCAAAGTTGATTGTGCAGTCAAGTAGTCAAAGAACAGGAAATGCACAAGTTACATTTGTTCAGGTGTCCTCTTATCTATATTCAGTGATAAGTGACTACTTTAGATTCTGGAATGATTTATAGCAGAAGCAAAGGGGATGGACAGTCTGTTAAATCAACTTTGTGTTAGGAATTAGGACACTTGTAATTTTCCTCTAAAACCAATTAATTATTTCTTAAAGCTAAAGGGATGGAATAGAAGGGGATTTTGCAGGTTAATAATAAACTATGGGGGCTGACAATTGTGGAGATTGCTTAAAGAGTGCCTGACCTACTACCCTTTGAAGGCAATGGGAGATTTGGGTCAGAGCCACAGTATATAAGTGCATTATGCCATCTTAAATTCACTTTTATGCATACTAAATGTGCCACCCCATATGTACATTTTTTTTAAACTGATCCCAGTGGTGCATCCAAAAGAAACATCTCTCTGAACAATTCAATCCCACCAACCCCAATAATAGCTTATAAAGTGGTCAAGAAAACTAGGTGCTTTGCTAAATCTGTGCATATTTTAATCAGCTCTTCAAACAAAGAAACAAATTAAACTAAACCCAAACGGAGTAGGATCAGTAACAAAATCAATCCTAGAAGAGACTGAATATTTTATTGAAGAAAATGTACTATGCCTAAGTCTGAGACACCTGCCATAGGGTATGTTTTCATTTATTTAAAACAACTAGAAAAATCCATTCCACCAAATGGAATTCTCTGGTGCTTTATCACAATTACTCTTGGATAGTTACACTTCCAGGTATCTTGGGTTTCAAATTAAATGTCAAAAATCATTTGGCACTGAAAACACGATGTCTGTGACAGCCCATTTCAGAAAGCAAATAGCTCTATGTGCCATGCTTTCCATTGGCTAGTCTTGAAAAAGAGCCAAGCATGGTAATACCTCACTACTGTATTTCACAGTCTGGCAATAATCAAGCCAATTGAAATAAAAATGCATTCCTAGATTTATAATAATAACACTTAGCCTTTATATATATATAAATGAGAGAGATCACTTTGTTAATTAGTTTGGAAATCTAAAAATAAAAATGCAGATATCTCTGAATAATTACTGGAATACCTTGAATTTCAGACCAAATCTACTCATCAGGACCCAGCCTTGGTGCTGGAAAGATTAATGGATTTTTACAGCCAAAAGGGAGTACTATGATCATCTAGTCTAACCTACATAACACAGCCCATGGAATCCTTAGTGCACACCTCCATGGCAATGAAGGGTCAGAGGATCCCAACAATGGCAGATCCTGTGAAATGCCACTACCCCACTCTTGTACCCTGACCCTAACTCACCCTTTAGTTTTGGTGTAGGATTTTCCTTATTTTTATACTGAGGGTCAGAAGTGTAAATCAAGTTTTTATATGAGATCTGAAGGAGAGACCTTTTCAGAAGCCAGTCACAGTGCGGCTTTCCTCCTGCAGACTGTAGCAAGCCCATTAGGTAGGGGAGGAGACTTCCAAGTGGAAAACTTCACAAACTGAAAGTTTTTAGATCTACGCTTTTTGGACTCAGCAGCAGATATAGGGGAATGTGATAGGGAAGGCATAAATCTCCCCCAACTATTCTAGAAAAAGTGCACAGCCATTAGCATTCTTTCCAGTGTGATTTTTTCTAGTTTCAACTTCCAGCCATTGAATCTTGATAAGGCTGTGTCTGTCAGACTAAATAGCCCTTCTGTATCAGTATCTTCTCCCTACTTAGAGCATGATCAAGTCCCTATTCATCTCTTCAATAAACTAAACAGATTAAGCTTCTTTAGTTTCTCTCCCTGTAAATTATGTTTTCCAGACCTTAAATAATTCTTGAGCCTTTTTTTTTCTGAATCTCCTTCCATTTTTCAACATCCATTAAAAAGTGTGGATACCAGAACTGGTCACAGGACTTCAGTAGCAGCTTTCGTGTCGTATTCAGTAATCCCCTGTAAACATATCTATCCAAAGATTGGATTAGTCCTTTTAGCCACAGCCTCACAGTGGGAGCTCATGAGAATAAGGCTTGGAGTAGGGAGAATGGGAGTTGCTGGAGGGAGGAATTGAAGCTCAGTGTGCAGCGGCAGTCAAAGAAGCGAACAGAACGTTGGGAATCATTAGGAAAGGGATAGATAATAAAACAGAAAATATCACATTGCCTCTATATAAATCCATGGTACGCCCACATCTTGAATACTAGATTCAAATCTGGATGCCCCATCTCAAAAAAGATGTATTGGAATTGGAATTGGAAAAGATACAGAGAAAGGCAACAACCATGATTAGGGTATGGAACAGCTTCCATATGCGGAGAGATTAAAATGATTGGGACTTTTCAGCTTGGAAAAGAGATGACTAAAGAGGGATATGACAGAGGTCTATAAAATCTTGACTGGTGTGGAGAAAGTGAATAAGGAAGTGCTATTTACTCCTTCACATAACACAAGAACTATGTCACCCAATGTAAAACAAACATAAGGAAGTACTTCTTCACACACCACACAGTGAACCTGTGGAACTCTTTGCCAGAGGATTTTGTGAAGGCCAAAACTATCCAGGGTTCAAAAAAGAACTAGATAAGTTCACGGAGGATAGCCAAGGATGCAACCCCATGCTCTGAGTGTTCCTAGCCTCTGTTCACCAGAAGCTGGGAATGGATGACAGGGATGGATCACTTGATGATTGCCTGTTCTGATCATTCCCTCTGAAGCACCTGGCATTGGCCACTGCTGGGAGACAGAATACTGAGCTCGATAGACCATTGGTCTGACCCAGTATGGCTGTTCTTATGTTCCCAGTGTCAGCTTTCAAGTAAGGTCCTCTTATAGGAAGAACAGAGAGAAAAGAAGAAGACAGAAGAGAGCAATTAAGGAGAACCCAAAAATGCGAAAATGAAGAGGGGAGAAAAAGGAGAGATGTAAAAGACTCTGGGGGTGGGGGGCCGACAGAAGCAGAAAGTATTGATGGTAGCACTTTCCCACTTGTCATCAAATATAACATTAACTTTACTCATGGGTCAGTCATGCTTCCAGTCAAGGGCTTTTTCGGTTAACTTCTCTAAGAACAGGATCTAGTCCCAAAAGCTTTACTAAACAAAAGTCATATTCTAGCCTTGATCTTCATGAAACGTTCCTGTTGATGACAGTGGGATGTCTGTGCTGGATCAAGGGTAGTATGTGGCCCTAGCTAACTTGTGCTAGTCTATGAGCCCTAATTTAAAACAAAATGATTTGGATCTCTCAAGAGTAAGTTTAACTGCTTTGCTTTAAATGATGTGTGTAGTGTTACCATGACATCAGTCACATCTTGCTGTGCTGCCAGACATTGAATAGTTCAACATGACAAGCTACAAGTAACCAAACATGGTCAAAATAATCTAACAACCTTGATATATGTCAGAAAGCACTGTATTTATGCAGCAGATGCTTTCTACCTGCCCAGTGTAATTTGAGGTTGTGCACAGTAGAGGGACAACAAAATCTGTCTATAGATATGGGTACTGGGAATGGAACTCATGACCTCCTATTTAAAACAAACAAAACAGGATTCTATTGCTTGAGATGAAGGAGAATCTTCATCGGGTAAAGAATTAGGAACAGTAGTGTTTATAGTTTATCTTCTTTTTAGGCTACTAGAGGCTGAAACTATCATATTGAGGGCCTTCTCCTGCAATTAATTGGAATTTTGCCTGAGAAATACTACAGGATGGTGCCCAAAACACTCAGATTGATTTCAAAGTAGTGTTTTTAATTCAGGAGTTTAACATGGCATGTACATTTACAGTAACTTCTGCAATACTTCAAATGCTGTTATAGGATGGAGACGATCCAACTAACACCCTCACATTACTTTCACTATAACTTCACTAGTATCCAAATCCTAAGGTCCTTATTCAGTTTTTACTCCATCCTTTTCTGGACAAACTGATTGAAATTGTTGAGGTCAATGGGAGTTTTTCTCTGTAATAAGTAAGACTGAGTTAAAAAGGAAAAATGTTTGTTGTGAATTATTGGACTCAGCTCTAATATTCAAATACTAGTTTCCTTGATCTATGTCAAATTACTTTTCTTTGCTCTTTTAGTTTGGACAGTTCAGAGTCCTAAGGACACCATTAGGTGATTGTCATACAAGACTCGAGCTGTCAGGAAGCTAAAGAAATATTATCTGTTAAGGAGCTGGAGTGTTGTGTTTGTGTTTTTTCTTACTTATTGGCCATTTTTATGTCTAAATTAAATAGCCCAAATATATGTCTTTCCTATCTGTCAGGCAGTTTTCATAGACATACAAACATTTAATATCTCTTGGATGACTACTAGATTTTGTATCTTGGTGGAAAGATGACTTTGCGTACTAGCCTCTGGCAGAAAATGATTTCATATGAAGAAGGCAAGGAAGTAGAGGTTATAAAAATCCATGGAGACATGGACGGAATTGTGCACTGATAACCATTTGACATTGGGAGTTCATGCTGTCAAACTTTGAAATTTCAAGGGCTCAGAGATTTCACAAAAATCATCAAGGCCCACTCCAGGGTTAGTTATCAAGAAAGTGAGTAATTGTGGTCTCTGTGGCTTGTTGGATGGGAGACTGGGGATGGGAGGGTAGAATTACTCATAACGAAGGTGACTGAGATTGCCTTGTAAACTCAAAATGATACTTCTTCACATAGGGCAGAGTGTGAATGCTCACTGTTCTCTCATTAGTGAGAGAAGAGGAAGAGGGGTGGGAAGAACAGAAGCAAGGGGAATTTCTCTGGCATAGCAGAAAATTTCTCTGGAGCGTGGAGACAGTGTTTGCAAGAATGCATTGGGGGCAATCAAACAGTATAAAGAAACAGCAGCAGGTGTAGGAAAATATGGGCATTTCCTATGCAGAAACCACTGGCTTTCAGACCCTAGAAGGGTAAAAAATAAAGTGAAAATATTTTTGCCTGGTGCTGTTTCAGTTTCAAGATCCAATGATATTCCCACTGAAAAATGCATTAGAGTACGTGACACCTTTTCTTCCATGGCTCACTTGGGCAACAGTTTCCAGGCATTGGCTCAGACAGTTTTATCAATCAAGATTACAACATGAGCTGATCATTTAGTGAAAACTCACAACACTGAAACTTCTGCCATTTTTAGTATGGGAATTTTGCCACTGACTTGAGTGGAGCCAGAATTTCACCTTGAATATTTATGGCCAGTACAGAGTCAACTGCTCAGAAAACTGAGAAAGATAGTGATAGGTATGTTAGTGACTGAAGAGTCAGACTTAAATCGGAATTGATTATACTGCAGCTTTACTTGCTGAACTTTTATCCTTAGTTTTTCTTGGGGTAATCATTGTGATGAACTTTTCCATTAGAGTTGTGCTTTTTATTTTATTTTGGGGGGGAAGGGGGTTGGGAGCCTAAGATACCCTTTTCTGGAGAACAGTCAGAAAATTTGGGTCTGTCAACTGGAGGTGGGTGGAGTGGGAAGGTTGAAGCTAAAGTTTTTCAAAGGATAGGAAACTTACACTTACTAGGTCTACACCAAGGAACAAACTGACACCCATTCCTACTTTTGATTGTAATGGACACGTCGATGCATCAGATAAGGGGAGAGGCTCTATAGGGCAGTCTTTTAACTGATGATGGTATATTGTGCTGTGTAGATAAATACAAACTGGAAAGGGACCTCGAACTACAGAGGGCTGCATTTGAGGAAATTGGATTACATATCAGCCAACAAAACATGGAAGACATGTGATGCTTTATTAAGAGGAATGAGAAGCCAATAAAACTGGATGGTGTAGACAACAACTTAAATACCTCCACTTTTGTGTTAAGCCAGGATGGGAATGTGGATGTGGGTAGTAGAAGCTGCATGAAGAGCACTTGGTGCAAACAGAGGGAGATGACATGAAGCTGCGTGAAGAGCACTTGGTGCAAACAGAGGGAGATGACAGGAATTCTCTGTGATAGGAATATGCCAAGTAAACTAAGAGCAATTAGGCCAGACATGAACTAAGCATCAGAATGTTGCCGACAAAGAGGAAAGAAGAACAAATGCTCCATGCTGCCAAAATGAGAATACTCAGGTAGATGCTGGGTAAGATGAGAGCTGATCTGTTACACAATGAAATGGTATGAGCCATGATGCAGGTAGCCCCCTTCATGGAAAAGTATGGAGTATCAACTGAGATGACTGGGTCATGTGAGATGATGAGATGATATGTTGGCAACAGAGTACAAGAACCTGTAGTCACAGGACAAACCATGAGGAAGATCTAGAATAAAGTGGTTCGAGATGTTGAAGAGTACATGAAGAAGGTTGGTGTCAGATTAGTAGATACACTTGTCATGAACACTTGGAGATGAAGAACAAGAGCCACTGACCCCAACTGATGGGACAAGGTGGAGAAAGAGAAAGAAACTTATATTTGTTGCTGTGAAGTAGTTTCGTTACATAACTCAGAAATGTTCTTTGAGGTTCATTTTATGGATCCTATTACCTAAATGGCTCTCTACAGTATATCAATAAAGGAAATTTGAGTATTTGCAAAGGTATTTTTTATAGTCTCTTTTTATGCTGCTGACACTCAGCGGGACTGCCTGTTGTTCTGAGGATAGGATTTAAACTTACAAGTCAGAAGAATTCAGATGCATTTGCCTCATTCTCTATCCCATTATCCCCTGGGTTTCTGTAGTATTTCCCCACAGAATTTTGCAGAATTATCATTTTTACAGGATTGATTGGGTATGAGTAGGCAGATAAGTTTTTGCATTCAGAACTTGGTATCAATTAAGCCAAGGAAAATCCAAATGCACTTTGCAGTTGGCCAAACATTGATGTTTTCTTTCAGTTTTTACTCCTTCCTTACTCAGACTAACTCCAAAAGAAGTCAATAATTCTTCCTAAGTAAAGATTGAATAAAAACTAAATAAATGCCTCAGGATTTGGCACAGGGCAAGGAAATTACTATTGGATAAATGATCAGCCAAGCTCTTCAAGAGAGAACAAATTAAGATTTCCATTTATTAAAAATTCAACACGTGTAATTCAAAGTGAATGAAAACATCAATCTCTGATCCATTACTGCTCACAGGAAAAATGGGGATGATTATTTTTTAATACTGCATGCTTCAATAGTGCTTTCCACCCAAGGATCTCAAAGCACTTTATAAAAATGAACTCATTAATTATCACAGCACCCAGGTCTAAGAACTATTACTATCTCTGTTTTACTCATTGGGAATTGATGCACAGAGGAGTTAAAAGCCAACTTTTCAAGAGCAGAGTGTGCATGATTTGTGTGAGGCTAAACCTTTATTTTCCTGCATATTGCGGGTTATTTGTATATATAAAATAAGGTGCATATAATTTTTATTCTAGATCACAGAGTGCATAAGTGTCATGGATGGGATTATAGCCATTTGGGTTCCCTCATATAATCATTGGACAACAGTGGTTCCTAAAGATGTGGTAAAAAATTTTGAACAAAAAGTGACTGCCTTTAGAGCTATAGCCAATTCCGCCCCATCCACCTCCTTCCGGGAGAGATGAATATTTTTAGTGGTGATATCTGAATATTTCGCAAGAAAAATGAGATCTATTTTCTTCCTAGCTTTGTTTCTCAAGTCTGAAAGTGCTCTACTGGTGACATACGGAGACTTGGTGTGGGAACAGCAGATAGGAGGTGCTTAGAATCCCTTGCCCTATCCATTGCACTTACTTCTGCTACTCCTGTTGGGACCTCAATCAGTTTCATTGAGTTGTACATCTGGGTAGGCCACCTGTTCATGACAGCAAGGGACTTGAATTGAAATGATACATATTTTATATGTTAAATTAAAGAACACAGGAGAACATATACATAACAGGGCAGACTACACACTCTCTCCTTTGCACCAAAACAGATGTGTGGTGCATGCTCATTAGAAGAGGACTTAACCATACTGATGGTTTCTACTTTTAAAAGCATCAGGGCTAAGGCTTAAAAACAAAGCCTGGTTATTTATTTCAGTTTAAAATGTTGTATTGGTTTGTAAAACAGAGGCAAGGGCACTAGTAATAGAGACACAGGAATTAGTGAATATATGTACTACATAAATGTATATATTTGTAGTTACTGTACAATATATAAATTACAAAAATATTCAATGACTTCTTGTTTACTTTTATTATTCACTGGCCACCAGATGCTAAGAAAAGCTCCATCTTGTTATATTTGGAAGCCTAAGTCCTCTGAAATTTATACCTCCCAACAATTAAATGTATATAAGAAGGAGACCATACATTAAAAAACTAGGGAAATACAACCTAGATGGAGCTACTATAAGGTGGGTGCACAACTGGTTGGAAAACTGTTCTAGTTATCAGCGGTTGAGTCAAGCTGGAAGGGTATATTGAGTGAGTTTCTGCAGGGATCAGTTCTGGTCCTGTTTTTCATCAATGATTTAGATAATAGTATAGAGCAGTGGTTCTCAAACTTTTGTACTGGTGACCCCTTTCAAATAGCAAGCCTCTGACTGCGACCCCCCTTATATATTAAAAACACTATTTAATATATTTAACACCATTATTAATGCTGGATGCAAAGTGGGGTTTGGGGTGGAGGTTGACAGCTCGCGACCCCCCATGTAATAACCGCGGGACCCCCTGAGGGGTCCCGACCCCCAATTTGAGAACCCCGGTATAGAGAGTGCACTTATAAAGTTTGCGGATGATACTAAGCTGGGAGGGGTTGCAAGTGCTTTGGAGGATAGGATTAAAATTCAAAATGATGTGGACAAACTGGAGAAATGGTCTAAAGCAGTGATTCTCAAAACCGGTCCGCCGCTTGTTCAGGGTAAGCACCCTGGCAGGCTGGGCCAGTTCGTTTACCTGCCACGTCCGTAGGTTCGGCCGATCGCAGCTCCACTGGCCGCGGTTCACCACTCCAGGCCAATGCGGGCTGCGGGAAGGGCGGCCAGCTCATCCCTTGGCCTGCACCACTTCCCGCAGCCCCCATTGGCCTGGAGCGGCGAACCGCGGCCAGTGGGAGCTGTGATTGGCCAAACCTGCGGATGCAGCAGGTAAACAAACCAGCCCGGCCCACCAGGGGCTTTCCCTAAACAAGCGGCGGACCAGCT
This sequence comes from Terrapene triunguis, assembly GCF_002925995.2. Lineage (NCBI taxonomy): Eukaryota > Metazoa > Chordata > Testudines > Emydidae > Terrapene > Terrapene triunguis. Next base: position 14,316,733 of record NW_020664417.1, on the reverse strand, counting down.
TTGAGATCCACTGGTCTAAAGTAAATGGGATGACAAATGCAATAGGGACAAATGCAAAGTACTCCACTTAGGAAGGAACAATCAGTTGCACGCATACAAAATGGGAAATGACTGCCTAGGAAGGAGTACTGCAGAAAGGGATCTGGGAGTCATAGTGGATCACAAGCTAAATATGTCAACAATGTAACGCTGTTGCAAGAAAAGCGAATGTCCTTCTGAGATATATTAGCAGGAGTGTTGTAAGCAAGACATGAGAAGTAATTCTTCCACTAGCTTCCATGTTCATTAGGTCTCAACTGAAGTATTGTGTCCAGGTCTGGGCACCACATTTCAGTAAAGATGTGCACAAATTGGACAAAGTCCAGAGAAAAACAACAAAAATGATTAAAGGTTTAGAAAACATGACCTATGAGGGAAGATTGAAAAAATTGGGTTTGTTTAGTCTGGAGAAGAGAAGACTGAGGGTATGTCTACACTACGAGAGTAGTTCGATTTTAGTTAAATCGAATATGTGCAATCGATATTAGAAAGTCGAACGTGTGTGTCCACACTAAGGACAGTAATTCGACTTTGTCAGTCCACACTACCGGGGAAAGCGTCGACATTGGAAGCAGTGCACTGTGGGCAGCTATCCCACAGTTCCCGCAGTCCCCGCTGCCCATTGGAATTCTGGGTCGAGCCCCCAATGCCTTCTGGGGGAAAAAAATGTCTCGAGGGTGCTTTTGGGTAACTGTCGTCATCCAATCATCACTCCCACCCTTCCTCCCTCCTTGAAAGCGCCGACGGGAAATCAGTTCGCGCACTTTTCTGGTCAGTGACAGCGCGGACGCCACAGCACCGCGAGCATGGATCCCGCTGCGACCATCGCTGCAGTTGTGGCCGTTGTCAATGCTTCGCAGCTCATCATGCACCTTTCACAGAGGCAAATAGAGAGAAATCAGGCGAGGAGGCTACGGCAGCGGAGTGAGGACCTGAACTCCGAGAGTAGCACACGCCTGTCAGAAACCACGACACCCAGCGCCGAGGACATCACGTTTGCAATGGGGCATGTGGATTTTGTTGAATGGTGATTCTGGGCCCGGGAAACAAGCACGGACTGGTGGGACCGCATAGTGCTTCAGGTCTGGGATGAATCCCAGTGGCTGCTAAACTTTCGCATGCGGAAGGGGACTTTCCTGGAACTTTGTGAGTTGCTGTCCCCTGCCCTGAAGCGCAAGGACACCCGCATGCGAGCAGCCCTGACTGGTATTTACTTGGAGAAGCTTACTGACTCGCTGTGATCTCAGCGAAACCAATATCCCCATCGTTATAGCAGCTTGCTGCGTGCTCCACAATCTCTGTGAGAGCAAGGGGGAGACCTTTATGGCGGGGTGGGAGGTTGAGGCAAATAGCCTGGCTGCTGATTACGCCCAGCCAGACAGCCGGGCGATTAGAAGATCCCAGCGGGACGCGCTGTGCATCCGGGAGGCTTTGAAAGCCAGTTCCAGGACTGAGCAGGGTACCCAGTGACTTTTAAGTTTGTGGACACAGAAGCTGAACTTGCCCCCGTTTCTTTACCCAGTTACCCCCTTCACCCCCTTCCCAAAAAATAAAATCTGTTCTGTTTTGCTAATGAACACCGTTGTCTTCATTACTGTTTTCACGGGAATGTTTTAAACCTGGGTTTAGTGTTGTGATGCTAATGATGCTTCTAAACTGCCCTCCCCCGCCACAAAGTCACAGAGCAACCCCGCCCCCCCCCCCACAGAACATGAAAGCCACCTCCCAGACTGACCAGGGTTACTAGTCACTGCACTGTGTATGTGCCCTGCTGCTGGGCCTGCCCCCTGGTAAAGGTGACTGTCCTGTCTAATTACCAAGCCCCTTCCCCCCCCTTCAGACAGACTCTCCTCCAAAAGAAGAGGATGGAAACAGTAATGAACAGAAACGTATTTTTTATTAACAACCACACATGGAACGGGGGGGTGAAACTTGGACGGGGTCTTGTGTGAGGCGGGTAGGAAAGGACTTTTCAGATTTTGGGGAATGAGAGCCTTCTACTGCTATAGCTGTCCGCTGGGGTGGAGTGAAAGTTTTCACGGCCCCTGCCGCCCCTCCGTGTTTGGACTTTGGGTGAGGGGGGTATGGGACTTGGTGGCGGGGCAGGGCGGTTAGAGAGAGACTGCAGCAGGGCTCTCTCCTCCTGCCTCCGGTCCTGCAGAACATCCACAAGGCGGCGGAGCGTGTCCGTTTGCTCCCTCATTAGTCCAAGCAGCGTTTGAGTCGCCTGCTGGTCCTCCTGTCGCCACCTCTCCTCCCGTTCCATGTTTGCCCGGTGCATTTGGGACAAGTTCTCCCTCCACTGTGTCTGCTGGGCTGCCTGTGCTCGGGAGCATCCCATTAGCTCAGCAAACATGTCTTCCCGTGTCCTCTTCTTCCTCCTCCTAATGTGCGCTAGCTTCTGGGCAGATGTGGCTGTGGGAATTGGAAAAAGGGAGTGAATTCCTGAGACAGATCAATGTATCTGTGAACAGAGAACATAGTCTTTCTCTGTGAACAAGACCATGCAGAGCACCTATCACACGCGCACTGAAGACAAGGTCGAATTTTCGGCCCTCGCCTACAGTGCCTGCGGTCTTGCTGTGGCGAGCTGAGGAGCGGGGCAGGACACCGGACTTTGTCTAGCTGGCAAACATGGTAAGCCGTAGACTTGTGGCTGCTTAAAACTTTAAGAGTGGCACTGGCCTCCTTTCACATAGAAAGCAATGCGAGTCTCTGCTGGCAGCAATCCTGCAAGCATGAACTCTGCCCCTGTCCCAGCCCCTCGCGGCTGTAAACCGCGTTGCTGTAAACCGGCGGTTGCAGTTCTGTAAAGGAACGGGCAAGCAGTCCCAATACTAACTTTCCCCTACCTAATTCAAAGCAGGGCGTCATGCCAGACATCACCCTCCTGAGGGTCTCGGAGAGCCAGAAGGAGAAGATGCTTCGGGACAGCCTGCAGAAACCGGGGCCATTTGCTGCTATGCTGTGCAAGGCCATGATCCCCGAATACCTGCTGGCATTGTGGCAGGGAAACGTGTCATACCACGGGGGGCCTAATAAGCTCTCCCTGCCAAAGAACCTGATAATTAGGCTGGAAGGACACCTGCAGGAGGCCTATGAGGAGTTCTCCCTGGGGGATCTCGCCTCTATCCCCGGACACATCGACCAGTTTTTGGGTTAGGTGCCCTTGGAGGGACAAAAGAGTGGAGCGTCTTGGGCAGTGTAATCATGAAGCGGACATTGTTGAATTTTCTTAAAATGGTTCGGACTATACATTGAAGCGGCCAAAGACACAGTAATCATGATACCCTTTGTTCAGATTCCCCTTTTTGTTGCACTTTCCTGTTTACATGTTTAGAAGCACTTTACCCATTGTTAATATTTCAAATCTTCCTGTTCTGTTATAAATAAAAGTTTACATACTTGAAAGCACTTTAGCTATTGTTAATATTTAAAATATGCAAGTTCTGTTATAAATAAATGTTAAGATATTTAAAACACTTACTGCTTGATCCTTCCCCTGAATCTGTGTCTGGGGTAACGGCGGGGGACGGTTGGTAGGGGATCTCTGTGAGGGTGATGAAGAGCTCCTGGCTGTCGGGGAAATCAGCGGTGCCAGCGCTGTCGACTGCCTCGTCCTCCTCATCTCCTTCTTCATCTTCCCCGTCCGCTAACATGTCGGAGGAACCGGCCGCGGACAATATCCCATCCTCAGAGTCCACTGTCAGTGGTGGGGTAGTGGTGGCGGCCGCACCTAGGATGGAATGCAGTGCCTCGTAGAAACGGGATGTGTGGGGCTGGGATCCGGAGCGTCCGTTTGCCTCTTTGGTTTTTTGGTAGCCTTGTCTCAGCTCCTTGATTTTCACGCGGCACTGCGTTGCATCCCGGCTGTAGCCTCTCTCTGCCATGGCTTTAGAGATCTTCTCGTAGATCTTAGCATTCCTTCTTTTGGAGCGCAGCTCGGAAAGCACGGACTCATCGCCCCACACAGCGATGAGATCCAAGACTTCCCGATCAGTCCATGCTGGGGCCCTCTTTCTATTAGATTGCACGGCCATCTCTGCTGGAGAGCTCTGCATCGTTGCCACTGCTGCTGAGCTCCCCTCGATGTCCAAACAGGAACTGAGATTCAAACTGCCCAGACAGGAAAAGGAATTCAAATTTTCCCGGGGTGTGGCTGGTCAGAGCATCCGAGCTCAGACTGCTGTCCAGAGCCTCAACAGAGTGGTGCACTGTGGGATAGCTCCCGGAGCTATTAGCGTCGATTTCCATCCACACCTAGCCTAATTCGATATGGCCATTTCGAATTTAGCGCTACTCCTCTCGTTGGGGAGGATTACAGAAATCGATTTAAAGAGAGCTCTATGTCGAACTAAATGGCCTCGTGGTGTGGACGGGTGCAGGGTTAAGTCGATGTAACGGCGCTAAAGTCGACATAAACGCCTAGTGTAGACCAGGCCTGAGAGGAGACATGATAACAGTTTTCAAGTACATAAAAGGTTACAAGGAGGAGGAGAAAATTATTCTCCTAACCTCTGAGGATAGGACAAGAAGCAAGGGGCTTAAATTGCAGCAAGGGCAGTTTAGGTTGGACATTTGGAAAAAGCACTGGAATAAATTGCCCATGGAGGTTGTGGAATCTCCATCATTGGAGATTTTTAAGAGCAGGTTAGACAAACACCTGTCCATGCCATGAGTGCATGGGACTGGACTAGATGACCTCTTGAGGTCCTTTCCAGTCCTGTGATTCTATGATTAATTATAAACAGTTCATCAAGTTTAGTGAAATAATTTTAGTAGCTCTTATCATTATATTTATCTGTTTCTAATGATCCTCTCAATTTGTTTCTTTAATGTCATTGCTCTGAATTTTAATAGACATTCATTGTTGACTAGTTGTGATTTAGATTTTGATGAACATGTACTGTAGCTTTACTGGGGACTTTAATATTTTAACTCTGTTAAATTTTAATGGCCTTGTAATATCAACGCTGAAGGACTCTCAGGTATCAAAATTTCAAGGCAAGTTTTTCCTCCTTTCTCTTTAATCCATTGTCTGGCAAATGAAACACACAATTTAGGCTATACACTCAATCCTGTAAGCAATCCATAAACAGTACTTCTACTGAAGTCAATGGGAGTTCCATGCACAGACCATTTGCAGGATCTCACCTTTTATTTAAAATATCATTAATTGCCAAGGTAACAAATAGGAAACCTCATGTAACATGGGCTTGCCCAGTACTAGGTTATGATGTATATATCACAATAGCTAAGCACAAAACATGAGGGGATTAAGGCTGGAAATGTGTAGCAGTGCCATGCATGAGTAATGCTATGAATGTAATTTAAAAATCACTTAAAGTGAGATCATATTTGTCATTTGGGTTCAGTGCCGTTCTTCAGAATATTGCTCATAGACTGAGAATTTTTTATGGTTCACTCACCTGTAATAATGAGTTTGGCTGACATAAAACAAGCTGATGCAATGCAGCTGGTCATACAATTCACAAAACTTGTGAAGCACTGATTCTCTTTCCTCCCTGTATTGTGAACAGAACCTGTTATATTTCAAAGACTTTGCCTCTGAAATTCCAGTTTTGAGGGATGTGAGAGATCCAGATTTTCCTTATCGGAGCTGGACAGGTGTCTTTCTTTCTTTCTTCCTTTCTTGGTGGGGAAGAGAGAATGACAGGTCTGAAACCTGTCAGAACTGTACATTTTACAGTTATTCACACATCCTTCCTCTTTAGTTGAAGTACTACAGTTTTAGCCAACCATTTTTCCTGCAGGCAAATCTTTGCAGTTGAATTTTCCCAACCTGACTGAAAACTTTACTTGAAATGAAACTTATGATTATGCTTATGCTTACATTTCAGGTTTAATCTCTCAACTGTTTTATTTCAAATTTAAGAATCAATATCAGGACTTCAGCTTTCTTGCTCTAAGTTTCAGGGACTTTCCTGCAAGCCTTTATCTATGTGAGTAGTCTTTAATATTGATTTGAATGGGTCTATTCACACAATGGGGCATAATTCAAATGAGGAAGTGTTTGCGGGGTGATATACTGGGGCATTACCCAGAAGTATAGTTTGTGGCTAAAACTGCAATTATTTTGCTCTGGTCCTGGAGATTTTAAGAGCAGTAATTGGAAACATTATTTTTTACATCTGCAGGAGTGTCGAAGCTTGAGACCTAAGCATGAGACCCCAAACTGTGCTTTTGCCTTGAACATTGACACAGGGTTACATTTAAAACCATGGTTAGGTCCCATATGCACAACAAAACAGACCTTGTTATAACTGATTATAATTGTACTTTAATATCAAATATCAGATGTGCTAAAATTGCCCTTTACTATTTTTCACCCATTTTAAAAGCAAAAAATAATAGCAGCTTGAATGACCCTTTAGAGTAATTGGAATGAAATTCCAAGTTGGGATTTCTCAGTCTTTTCACTTGCTCTTTTGACAAAGCAAGTCACAGATTAGTCTGTATTGTAAACAATGCTTGTGGCCTATTTATAACTACAGCTGCCTCAAGAAAAAGCCTACAAGAGATGTGATCAAATCAGACTTTACAACAGAGCACATTAGGCAAACATGCAATTTGTGCCAAGGAATAATTTGAAACTTAAGGAGAAAATGTCAAAAAAGATGACTGAAAACCAACTCTCTTTGAAAATCAAAGCATTATGTATATGTGGCATTTGCCAATTTTCCATTCATCTTCAGCTGGGAGGCAGACATCAGTCATATCTGCACTTCAGCTTTGCTAAATTTTTGCAGTGGATTTCTCCCTCTGAGGTGGAGCAATGTACACTGTTATAAATGGAATAAAGCCGTTCACAGTAATATTTCATTATGACCATTTCTATAAACAGATAAAAAATAGTTTAGCCTCAAATAGATTTCACTATGTTTCAAAAGATACACATCACTAAGGATACTGGTGCACTCTTACTCAAAGGTTAGTTTTAAAAGAAGAAAAGCTGTTCCTAATTACTGTTGGCTTATAACTATTATTCCAGTAATTCTCTCTCTTCAATGCCTATATTTGTCATGTACATTTAATAGATCTGGTTGAAATTTGTTTGTGATGAAACAATTTTCCATAGGAAAATGCAGTTCTGTCTAAATTGAAACACTTAGAAAGGAGAATGTTGATTTTTTAACTAAATTGTTAATGTGAAAGTCAATGGCTTTTGATTTTGACAATCATTTAATTTCAATAACATTGAAATATTTTGTTTTGACTGTTATTTTTATTTTTGATTTATATTACAAATTAATTTTAATATTGTTATACTTGTATATTCTGTATATTCAACATTATGGTTAACATTATTGAAATGAAAAAAAAAAAGATTGTCTCTGAATTGAATTTTTTTTGCATTTTCATTCAGCAGGAAATGTTGATGTTTTAATTGGAATAAAAACAAATATCAAAAAGTCAAAATTTCTTATAAAATTGAAATTCCATTTTCTGACCAGGTCTAATATTTAACTTGAACATGTAAGAATAATTGAACCACATCCGCACTTAGTGTTAATCAGCCTGGCTGTATTAAAGCTAACAGAATTAAGTCGATTTACGTTTGTTAAGGATATGGCTCTGTCTCACAATACTTAATTTGATTATTGAGGGTCAAATTCTTGTTTCACTGGTGTAAGTCCTAAGCAACCTCATTGATATCAGAGTGGGACCTCCAGATTTACTCCCATGTAACTGAGATCAGATTTTGGCATCTGTGGGTTTGCTTTTTATTTTTATTTTTTAAGTATTTTAATCATTAACATTGCCAGATCAGTTAGTTTTGTCTTTTATCCTGTGGCATATTTAGTTAGTATAGTATTTAGAAGAGGTCTACTTGAAACCATATCATATTGTGCTAAAATATTTGTTGTCATTTACACTAGCATCTGTAAATATATGGTTATCTATGTAAGTCCCAGGTACGATGAGGCACTAAAGGTTTACAAAAATCAACTAGCCACTTGCCCAGATGTGACATTACATCCATACATTACACAAGAGTAAATTCAGAGCCTTCAGTGCAGATTGCTCTGGCAGTGAAGAAAGTGTTGTCAGAGCAGAAGGAAAAGCAAATTGGTTAGCCCAGATTTATTGGCATCTCACTAAATAACCCAGGAGTGTGGATTGCATCTATGATGGTGAGTCCATTTCCCTTCCTGGTAGTTTTCTATTATTGTCAGTATTCTTATTTCGTAGCCCAAAATGTCACTTAGGTTATTTGTGCCATTTAGGTCAGCCCTGTTTTGGGGAGGAGATAGAGTTATGCCAGTCATGAGGGAACTCACTGAGGGGACTCTGTCTCAGGGAAGATGAGTCATCCCCATGCCTACAGAATAATTGTGATCACTGATACACCTATTGGGAGCACACTTTATTCCCTTCAACATTCTGCTAATGCTCTGTGTGCCTGTGTGAGGGAAAAGCAAAGCCATGGCCCTGCCTCCTAGTGACCATTTCAGGTGCTGTTCACTCCCCTGTGCCCATCAATTATGGCTGTCCCAACACAGACCAGCAAAGGAGAAAAGGAGGCAACCCTTTCCTTGCAACTTCCCCTCTGTGCATCATCAAGGGCCAGGTTCAATTTCAGATGAGCAGTCCTGACAGGCTAAATTTTCAGAGGTGCAGAGCACTTACAAATCCCACCGACTTGAAGATTTTGCCCAAAGTGTGGAATTCAAGTTCATTTTGGATTTAAAAAATGAATCTTTACCTATAACTTGTCCAGACCTTTAGAATGTACAAAAGTGGGATAGAAATTTAATGATAACAGGCTTCCTCATAAAAAACAATGAGGAGTCCTTGTGGCACCTTAGAGACTGACACATTTATTTGGGCATAAGCTTTCGTGGGCTAAAACCCACTTCATCAGATGCATGGAGTGAAAAATACAGTAAGCAGTATAAATATTACAGCACATGAAAAGATGGGAGTTGCCTTACCAAGTGGGGGGTCAGTGCTAAAGAGGCCAATTCAATTAAGGTGGAAGTGGCCTATTCTCAACAGTTGACAAGAAGGGGTGAATATCAAGAGAGGGGAAATTACCTTTGTAGTGCTAATGAGGCCAATGCAATCAAGGTGGACATCTCCCATTTCCAACAGTTGACAAGAAGTTGTGAGTATCAGCAGAGGGAAAATTACTTTTTGTAGTGACCTATCCACTCCCAGTCTTTATTGAGGCCTAATTTTATGGTGTCCAGTTTGCAAATTAATTCCGTTCTGCAGTTTCTCGTTGATGTCTGTTTTTGAAGTTTTTGTTGTTGAAGAATTGCCACTTTTAAGTCCGTTATTGAGTGTCCAGGAACATTGAAGTGCTCTCCTACTGCTTTTTGAATGTTACAATTCTTGATGTCTGATTTGTGTCCATTTATTCTTTTGCGTAGAGACTGTCCAGTTTGGCCAATGTACATGGCAGAGTGGCATTGCTGGCACATGATGGCAGATATCACATTGGTAGATGTGCAGGTGAACGAGCCCCTGATGGTGTAGCTGATGTGGTTAGGTCCTATGATGGTGTCCCTTGAATAGATATGCGGACAGGGGTTTGTTGCAGGGATTGGCTCTGAGTTAGTGTTTTCGTTGTGTGGTGTGTAGTTGCTGGTGAGTATTTGCTTCAGGTTGGGGGGCTGTCTGTAAGCGAGGACTGGCCAGTCTCCCAAGGACTATGAGTCACACATTCCTCATGACATTTCTAGCATAACTAGTTTTATGTTCCCAGCAGGGAATTGCCACAAGGACAGTTTTTTCTTGTAGGATTTCAGAACTCTTCATTTAGAGTCCTGGAAATAAATGATTTGTGTGCAAATATCAACTACCAGGGCAAAAAAAAAAATGCATCCATAATTATAAATAGTGCTTTTGAGAATGTATGCATGGATACAAACGTCATAAGCACTACTGGTATAATAAGTGTTTTCTGCAGAGTTTATAAAGGGATGTCACTGTCAGGTGTTCAATTAAAGTTTATCCATGGGTCTTCTCATACTTGTTTCAGTAGTTCATCACATAGTTTCTTTATGACAACATAATCTGACACAGACCAACCGAAGGCAGTATGAAAGTGGCAATAGGCATATGAAGTCACAATCATTTTGTTTTTAATACTAGATACCAGACACTATAGTGAAGGGGGAAACTGTTTAGCTGTACATAAGCTACTCACTTATTGGTGCTATAGTTAGTGCAGCAGACTTTTCCTAGAAAAATACAAAAGATGTGGCTACTGTTTGGAGTTAGGGCTGCTGTGATGAGATACAGAAGTGATGTCCATGGTGTGTGGCCATCTGATTCAGATGCTGCTGTTTGGGGTCAGGGCCTCAGCTGTCAGTCCTTACCTCTGTGTAGACTTGGAAGTGGTATCATGGTAGTTAAATTCCCCTTTCTGAGCCTTCCACTGACACTGATGCTAGTAATGAAGGTATCTGCTATCCCTCTGCTTTCTGAGGACTTCCAGAGGTGACATTATATGAGTGTTGGGCAGGTGAGCTTTTGAATTTCCCCTGTTTTTGCCATTGGTGCCTTTTATGTGGCTCCTGGGGCCCTGTCAGAGATTTGGATTCCAACGAGACTCTCACAAAGTGTGTCACATGGAAAAGGGGGGTTAATCCTCTTTTCTGGCTTGCCTGCTTGCCATTTTCGTAACTCTATTATGTTACTATTGAATTGTTTGTTTATTTATAATTAAATATCTGGAGGGGTGATTGCTCTGCACAGACTAATGTAGGCTCTGAGTTTAAAAATACTTCTCCTTGTGTTTAACCTGACTCATATGAGTAGTCCTATTGGAGTCTATGGAATTACTTACCCGCTAGAAGTCAAGGAGCCATAGGTTGTTAATCATTGGGTTATTTTCTCTCGCTCCTTAGCATTGTTATTGGGAGAGATTTTTGAAGGCAGAAAACAGGAGTTAGCTGCCCAGATTTTACAGGGCATTTGAAAAATCTCCCGCTCATTCTTAGCTTGGGCTAACATGCCTTATGATGGCCTCTTATACCTGCCCGCAGTCTTGATTTAAAAGAAAGTTGTAAGGTAAGTATGGTAATTTGATTGACAAATCCATATCTGTTGGCTGTTCTGTGACACCAAATGGGACTGACAGAATAAAGAACAGGTTGTCTTTGTCCTCTCACATTCATTTATGGTCACCGCCTGCTGTTGCTGCATTGACTGATGTCAGTTAGCTAATCGGGATCCTGTCCCTAAAAATAAAGCCCAGCAATAGGAGGTACTTACAAAGATACGCTGGAAGTTATTTTGGTGGCTACCCAAAGCCTACAGTCGAAATTTAATTCATTTGCACCATATTTGGATCAGATCTAGTAAAAAATAGTTGACTCAGAATGGAGAACTGAGTGTGTGGAAATAAGAATATGAAAGATCCATATGTTGAAATTAATGAATCACAAATGCGAATTGAGATTATGGACTCTTTGGCAGGCATCTTACTTAAGAGTAAAGTGTTTGCTCATTGAAAACTTGAGGTGATGGGAAATTTTGTAAAATCTGGTAATATGAACATTTGAGCCATCCCACAGTGCTAAGAGAGTGGGTCTTTGTGAAAATAAATTTCTCCTCCCTTGCTAAATTCAACCTCCGTCTTTGTACATTTAGAAGAAATTTTGGAATATTCTTACCTATTTATTAGTTCTTACTACTTCTGCTTCACTTCCCTTGACTAGAAACTTTGGCATCTTTGTGGGAGAGTGAATATACCATGACTGATATCTGGAAGATGAAAGAAAATATACAATTTCTATACAAAAAGGTTTTTATATTTCCTGATATTAATAAAGCAACACGAAATTAGAGAAGGAAGCTTTACCTTTGCTTACTGGGTACACATCATTGCTGAGTTTATATCATTAAGTGTTTTTATGCATCTTTATTGTTTTCTGCAAAATGTAGATTAATTAAAGATCAAGGGGTGTGTGTATGTATGTATGTTTGACTATGACAATGTCAAAGATGATTATGGGTGCAATTTGATAAAAATGGAAGATAAGGTAGGTTCTGAAGTGGAAGTATTGAATCATTATTTTCTGACTATGAATATTGCCCATTTTTCTTCCCTTTTTCTTTATATACATGCTGATATGGTCCACTTTTGTGGCTACTGCCTAAAGTTCTGGAATGGAAGATGGTTCTCTTTGATATATTCTCTAAATATTGCTACGCTTGCTTTATGGGCTAGATTCACACAAAAATCTAGTGCCTAACTGGCACTTTAGGCACCTAAACCCCAGAATCACTCCCCACTGGGAGTCACAAAATTCCTACTCAGTTGCTGCTGAACCCTGTAGGCACCTAAACTTGCTTGGCACCTAAATTTTTGTAGTAACCCTCCCTAGGTGCCTGTGTTTCTGCTTCTGCGCAGGTGTGCTGCAGCCTCATTCCAGGCATCTGAATGCCTAAGCCTTAGTGTGATGCACAAACCAAGGGAATATAGATATTCCTCCACTTTATGCCTGTGAGGCCAGATCTGGGAGGCATCAGGGCCTCAGCCTTCAGCTGAGAAGTGGCAGATCCCTGTTCAAGTCTCTTCTCCGCCTCAGGAGGAGGGGCGACTTGACTTGGGGTCTCCCACATCCAAGGTGAATACCCTAACTGCTGAGCTAAAAGGTATGAAGGAGCTCCTCCTCCTCCTTCTATTCTTCTACCTCCCAGCTTCTTGCAAGAGCAGCATAGGTGCCTAACACCAGGAGAGAGTTTACAATTGAGAATCACAAACAGAGGGAGGTGTCTCCCTCCGGCCTGGACTAAGGCACCAAACTCCCTGAGAAGGATGGATTTAGGACATGGCCCTGAAGCTGGCACCTCCCATTGGCTTGTTTAGGTAAGGAGCACTGGCTTTTCTGAATCTCATTCTAAGGTGCCTTCCCATTCATTGTATAGGTAGCCTAGGTGCCTAATTCAAACTTTGTGAATCCCAGTGATTTTTTTTAGGTGCCTAAAAATTAGAGGCAGCAATGCTCAGCATCACCATGACTAAGCTCCTTTGTGAATATAATCCTCTATCGATAATGATTGTTTAGCCCGTGGCAATTTCATGGGTGTATTTTTCAGTGAGGATTTCTTCTAACTTGTGAATATTTGGCAATGAGGAAAAATGTTCTACTATTGTATTCCTCTGATTAAAAATGGCATAACTGTAGCTTCAGATAAATGATAAGAAAAGCCTGATTTCAAGTGAACATTAAGCAGGAGAAAATGCTGGCATGGTTAAAACAAATCTAAACAGAGTAGCTCCATTGATGTCAATGGAGTTACACCAGCACAAAATTGGTGCGAGATGAGAGTCAAATATTTTCTCTGTACTACATACTAATATTGTCATGATTGCACATACAGACAATTTGACCGCTTTGGCAAATGAACTATACTGTTTAAGATGTGGGTTCTGTTTAAAGAGGGACAAATAATATTAGTATCTGCATCAGTAATTCAGCACAGGTACATGTATGAATACATGTTAAATGAATGTTAGGAACTTTGGTCACATCCTGTTTTCATTCTCTCACACTCTCACTCGCACACAGAGCAGCTGCAGGTACATTTTATTGTATTTCGGAAAAGGATTGGGAAAATAATTTTCAGAAGGCCTACCATTATTTTGATGCCATGTCTGTAGTTTTCCATTGACTTCAGTGAGAGTTGAGGTAGGCCCTGAATTAATGAAACCATGCTAGGTATTTTATACTGCATTTTAAGTATATAACTATTGCCTGTTTATCCTTAAATACAGTATACTGTGTCATCTATAGGCATTAGAACACATTGCAAATTCTATAATACTGTAAAGACTGCTTGAAAAATATATAATATCATCTCTTTGTATTTTACAGACATAATAGCCAATTCTACAAAATGCTACCATACCAGTAAAATTACAAGGATGATCATCTTTAATCGAAGGCATCAAAATATGGCCAGTTAGAATTAAATGAAATAGAAAGTTTGTGATTTACATTTTTTTTGAAGGCCAGGTTTGATGGTTACTTTTGTAGGCTGGGATAAAGTCTTCCTTTCTTGTTTATTGGTGGTCTATTACATTTCTCCAGTGTTAGTACACTTCCACTGGCTTTCCATCATCATGTCAAGGTAGTACTTCACAATATTTTTCACATTTTCTGCCTCATACATCAAACTATAGAATGTTATCCATAAGGCACAGCTGTCATTCTGCAAAATTTTTAGCAATGTTCTCATTTTTATCTGACATCTAGAAATACCTAAAGTAATAAAAAATCATTTCTACCTCATATTTGCTTTGGTGCTCATTCTGTCCTTGTCGGTCTCCATATATGATAGCAAGTGAGATTTATATATCACCTTACAGGAGTTGTGCAAAGGCAGGCATAGAACCCCAGTTTGTGCACTAACTCTTACTTACCAAATATAAATAAAGTTATTTAAAACACATAAATTATTAAAAGCTGAACTTTTAGAAGCTTTAATTTTATGTATGGTGTGCATTACTTCTGTAATTTAGCACTTACGCACAATAGTTCCATATACATAATGGAAGAAGAATAATTTTAATCTCATTTTGCTATTTTTCAGGCCAGATTCTGCCACACTATCTCATGTTCTGTAGTCCTTAAGTAGCCCATTGACTTCTATGGGACTCCTTGTAGAGTAAAGTACTATTCAGTGTGAGAAAGCATATTAGAATCTGGCCCTTAATCAGCTGTGAACATGCTCTCCAGAACGTGGATATTCAGTTTAACTAGATTGTATTTAACAGCTGAAATTCAATCCTCTAAGCACTCAGAAACATCACGCAGAAAATACCAAATAAATCTCTTATACTTTTAAAAAGTGATAATTTGTATTAAATACAGAGATCTGCTATGAGAACATACGACTGTGAAAGAAAAAAATGAGTTTGTTTCCAACAGTTAACTTCTTTATTTTGATAAAAAGATCAATTCCGAGCACCTGACATTTTTGCTCCAATCAGTACAAAGATTGTGTGTTTAAAAACAAGCAGCTTTCTTTGTGAATCTTATGCCAGCTTCAAAGGGATAAATAGGATGTACACAGCACTATGCCTGATCCTGTAACTCACATATGTAGTTCCAATGAAATCAATGGGACTATTATTATTATTTATATTTGTGTTATAGTATTATGTGTCGTACGCTACTGCTAGGTGCTGTATAAACATATAGTCATTGCCCCCAAAGAGTTTACAATTTGACTGATAAAACTTACATATATTTGTAACTTTACCTGAGTAAGTGTTTGCAAGTTGGGCCAAATGTTGTCTTGCTTGCAAAGGTGAACAGATTTGAGTTTGTTGTTGCAAAGCATTCTGTGTCCAATATTAGCAATGCAAATAAGGACCACTGCTTCATATCAGAAGAACAAAAACTGTCACTGTCTCAGCGGTAATTAGACTAAACAGACAATTAATTACATATTCTTAAAATGTAAAAGACCTGTGACAAATTGTACTAACTGTATGTTCTTATATATCTGAAGAGGTCAGGTTATTTAAAAAGTGTGGTGTTAATGGAAGACAAATGTAGTTTTATGTGCTTGATAGGGATGTTATAAACTACATTATTTATTACTCCATTGGACACTTAATAATTTTAAGTTTTAAATTAAACTGCTCATTAAACAGGAGAGACAGCATAGAGCCCTGAAAGTAGGCTGTAAAAGCCTGCTGCCAATGTAATATTAATGTGAAGGTCTAGTTTTTTCTGACACTATAGCGATACTTATATTTTAAAGTACTTGAACCAACCCTAGGGAAGTACGATCTTTTAAAATATGCCACCCCTCCACAATCAATCAAATAATAATTTTAAAAATTTATTTAGTAATATTTACTACAATTTATATAAAACTCCAAATCTCTCTTAAGTCTTAGCTATCATTCTGAACTGCTGGTAACTTTTAATTATAAATGGATAAAAAATAGAATAATAAAAGGGATACTGGAAAATATATACAAGTGGGTGATAGAGAAAAGAATAAAGAGAGAGGGAAAGAGATAAGGGGGTGAGGGCCTGAAAAAGATAGGGGAAGAACTGTAATAATTTCACATTTGATCTAGCAGCCATGTGGAAGCCTTTTGGCCAGTGTGCAGAATGATTGCTCCCCATGTCCTCCAGGTCTTTGTAGATGAAACCAGGGAGGCTCAGCACACACAGTCCTGGATACACGTAATTTCCTCTGGTGCCATGTTGTTTAATTATTTGGGCAGTTGACTGTCCCCATCCCATATTATTGCTGCATCACTAAAAATTCAGTGTGGTGGAGAACAAATGAATGGCCAGATCCAAGGATTATTATATAGCTTTTTGACCTTCCTAGATGGCTGAGTTTTTTGCTCTTATAAAAATGTCAGAAAACATTTAAAAAATAGCTTCAGGTAATTGGCATTTGGTTTAATTGTCATGTGACAAAGGTAAAGAATCATAGGAGTCACTTGCTACTAACACTGACGAACGACCTTTATTAGAATAAGGAACACTCTATGGTATTAACCTTAAAGCTACTCTGTCTTCACCCCTACCCAAGCTGCAGAGCTAACTACACTCTTTTGTCTCTGGGTTTTGTGCCACACTGCCACATATGCCTGGAAGCCCTTCCTTAAAATATACTTATTCCAAAAGTCCTTTTCACCATTGTCCTCCCCCTCAAAAAGTGTTAAGATAACTAAAAAAGTAACCCCTCTTTTACCAGTGACTCCCCAACACCAAGAAAAGCCAAATGAAAATCATGAAATTAATAAGACATCCTAAATTTCTCTGTCCAGTAAGATTGCTTTTATTCATTCTATCTCTTAGCTTTAACTATACTTTATACGTTAGGTTATAGAATCTTTGCAGAAAGAATCGTGTTTTCAAACCTGTCTGACAAGTATGCAGCACACAGCTGGCACTCTACAAATAATTAATAATTACAGATAATGAGTCAATGCTATGGATGAATTTCAACTTTATAAAGGCCTGATTCCATTGTTTGTACTCAGGAAAATTTACCTTAGAAGTCAATGGGAACTTACCGAAATATGAACTATTGAGTTGGACCCTAAATCTACCATGTCTCCAAAGATATATTTCAAAACTGAGTTGTTTTTTATTTCTAATGTGGAAATTGCTTGATAAACTCTGCGGAGGCTTGTATTTTGAAAAAGCATTGTTTCTGCAAATCTCAGTGAGTCTTTCTAAATTCATAGACTGTAGGTGTTGCAAGAATGAAATTAATGCCTCTTAGAGCTAGTATCATTTGTCTGTGTTTTCTCTGGTTTTGCACCACTGGACGTGTTTCTGCAACATACTTTTCTTGATTAAAGAGAGAAGCTAAAATCATCTTTTTGATTAGTTCAAATAGACAAGAGTAATATCCTAATTCTATTTAAAGAAGAAATCTATTGATATATTTTCTAATGGCCTGATGTTGTCAGAAGATAAATTATAGTTATTAACAGTGTAGATTGTAAAGGCGAGAGAGAGCATGGAAGTGGACAAATCTACACAGAATATATTTTTCATTACTAAAGTAATAATTTATGTGCTTTGAACCATTTATATAAAATAAATGTTAAAAATCTAGTCACATTTATTACTAGAGGCCCCAGTACAGCAAAGTACTTAAGCACATGCTTAACTTTAAGCACATGTATAGCCCTATTGACTGCAATGAGCTAACCACATGCTTAAAGTTAGGCTGTGATGGTTCTTGGGGTACCAAGGACTGAAAGTCACCTTGTTACCTCCTGTCTCTAGTGAGCAGAAGTCTTGCCTGTGGTAACTGGGTGTTAACTCCCTAACATCACAAGTCTTAGCCACACAAGCACGCTCCTGAAGGCTATGCAAGCCCTGTCTTTGCCTAACAAGAGGTATGCCCCAGTTCCTTTGAAACATTCTCCTGTGATGTCCTGCTCCTGACACTGGATACACAGATATTCCAGATCCTCTGCACCCAAAGGTCCAGTGTTCCCCAATTTCCTAGTTTTACCTTAAGCCACCACTGCTGTAAATCTCACAGCATTTGTGAGCATTTATAATAAAAGGTTTATTTAAGAAAAAAATAGATATTCCTCTGTGTAAACAAGAGAGAGAGTGATGGATACAAGTGGTTACAATACAAAACAAAATAATAAAATGTGAACTAGGGCCTACAAGTATTAATGGTTGCCTTGCCTATCTAACAAAGTAGGTTCCCCCAAAGTTCAGTCTGTTGCAGGGTGGGCTGGCTTCACAGGAACTAGGATCCAATTTTTCATGAAACACCCTGGCTCAACAAGATGTCTCCTCAGTGAATGGATGCAGAATCTTTCTCCACCTTGTGATATACTGAATCAGTCTTCTGTCTTTACACAGACTCTGTGATTCCCCATTTGTTATAATGTTCCCTTTTTCCCTCCAAGTGGTTTTGTTTGCAGTTTACTTTGATGGCTTTCCATTGCCTGTTCAGAGATGGAGCAAGTGTAGATAACTGAGACTTGCATTACATCACCAACTAACCAGGGGGGGTGACAACTCCCTCCCCCTTGAATGGGCCATCACCGAGACATATTGTTCCCTGGTCACTAACTTTCACTCCAAGACCATAAAGCATATTTTTCAATATAGTTACATTATTCCTTAAGTATTACCTGTTCACACATCTCACAATGATTATGAATATCGTTCAAGCTTTCAGTAGAGATCTCCCTTGCTACCTTTTATGGATAAATACCATGAAAGTGGTATATGAGGTGTAGTGAGTTTTTCAGGTCTGAGACAGGAGTTGATAGTAAAGAACAGTGAGCTTTTTGCCAGTTGGCTCCAATGGGCCTCTGAGTCACACACAGATGTGCTTAAGTATTTTACTTTACTGGGACTAGAAGTAGGCCAACTGGTTTAGCACTCTTGGGGCTTGTCTCCACTTACTGGTGGATCGATGCTGCAGCGATCGATTCACCGGGGGTTGATTTAGCAGGTCTAGTGAAGACCCACTAAATCGACCGCAGATTGCTCTCCTGTTGACTCTGGTATGCCACCGGAATGAGAAGAGTAAGGGTAGTCAACGGGAGAGCATGTCCAGTCGACATAGCACAGTGTGGACCCCGCGGTAAGTAGATCTAAGGTATGTCAACTAGAGTTACGCAATAACATAACTCAAATTGCATAGCTTAGATCGACTTTCCCTTGTAGTCTAGACCTGCCCTTGGTTTATCTAAATCTCATGTTTTGCTATCTGGAGTTTCTCTATATTGGTGGATGTTCAAACCCTAGCCCTAACC
This sequence comes from Terrapene triunguis, assembly GCF_002925995.2. Taxonomy (NCBI): domain Eukaryota; kingdom Metazoa; phylum Chordata; order Testudines; family Emydidae; genus Terrapene; species Terrapene triunguis. The sequence continues at coordinate 14,297,436 of NW_020664417.1, read as the reverse complement.
CTAACCCTAACCTTTCCCCCATAACTTGCAGAGTGTGGCATTAATATATAATTTTCCTTTCACTATAACATTCACCCTCAAGGACTGTGGAATAGTTGGCCTATTAGCTATTTTCCATAGCTCCAAATCCTGTAGAATGATGGCATGGAACCAGATACTGCAAGCCTCACTCACTCCTGATCTTTACTCACATGAGCAGTCTCTTGAAGTAAGGGATTACTCACATAAATATAATTTTGCAGTATTTGGCCTGTGGTGCTTAATGCTGGTAGCTGAACTTTCTTTCTTCTAGTTGCTTCAACAAACTGCACTCTTAATGCTTCAACAAACTACATAGTCTAGCATTCAACTGAGCATCCCAGTCAAGCAAAGATTACTTTAATACAAGATGCAAAGTTTCCTAATATAGGATTTTCTCTCCTTAATTGACCTGCATAGCAGCAAAGAAAAATTAAAAGCCTTAGAAACACTCAGGAGATGCACCCATAGTTCAAACACATCAGTGCTACCTTAGCTGGAGCATCTCTAACCATCTGATGGTTGTCTCAAATAAATTACTACAGCACAACTCTGAACTTGAAAAACTGGCACACCACAACACACACTGTGGATAAAAATGGCATATTGGTATGTAGAAACAGGACTCACTTACTTGGAGAAACCAGATTTGTCAACAGTGTGAAATCTCTTCCCTATAAATTATCTGTCTATAGTATCCACTCAGAATATAGAAAAAGTGGATATTTCTCCTCAATGTCTTATTTTGGATTTTTAAATTGATTTAATGATAATACATGAATAAAATGAGAAATATGTGCTTTAACTACAGTTTACAGTGGTAGCAACTGTGTATTTAAGACTGTCACCACATCCTTGGTTCTTAGTCAAGAAAGCAGAATCTTATTTATATATTTCAAGGGCTCCCATCACTACTATCGAGGCACCTGGAGTGAAATCCTGGCCCCACTGAAGTCAATGGCAAAGCTCCCATTGATTTCAGGATGGCCAGGATTTCACCTGATGTTCCTAGACATGGTATCTTGAGTCTTGGATAATGCAGCTATACTGCAGGGTCAGCATATACTTCATCCAGAGCCATGATGCTATGGTTTTTAACTATGCTGCACTTTCTGTTGTGGCCAATATTCAGGTCCAGTGGAACACTAAAAGAAGAGAACAAGTTGACATCCCATTTCCTTTACTAGGAGCTAGGTGGTGGCTGCTAATGTGCCTCCCCGTAAAGGGAAAGCAGGAAAGTGTTATTTTCTAAATGGCAGCCTTTGGCTTTACTCCCTGTGTTGTCTTCAGATAAGGTTTGCTGTTGATGATGGGCTCTTAGGCTTGACAGGGATAATAAACTGGTTCAGAATAACCCAAATCTGTTTTTTAACTATGCTGCACTTTTTGTTTTGGCCAATATGCAATTTGGCGTATTCAATCCGGTCAAGCGAAGCCACAGCATTCTTATCAACAATGTTCAAGGGACGAAGACCTCCAGGAAGTTGTGTCATTTTGCAGTCTTCAACAATATGGGTCATTGTAGCGAGGAGGCATGGCCTCCTGCCCTGTCAGAAGGGGAGAGACCCCAAATCACCCCCCTGGTGGATGGAACCAAGGCCACCTGCGGCCTCCCCGCCGGAAGCAGAGGGGCGGGACAGGAAGCAGAATTATAAAAGGCCAGCCTCCTAGCTCAGTAGGCGGAGAGCTGCCAGAGGAGCAGGACGTCTCTTCCTTGCTGCCGGAGCCCGGAGCTGCTGGAGACAGCTGCCCAACCAGAGGACCAGAGGTGTTATCTGAATTGCCGGAGAAGAGCAACGCTGACGAACTTCCGGGGCTGCCATTGGCTTTTTACCCAGGGGAGACGGAGGACGACCCCGGAACCCAGGTACCCCAAGCTGGGGAGGGTAGGAAGGAGTCCAGGGATGCTGAATAGGGTTCGGCTGTAGAACTATTGTGAACTGGCCAGCGTGTTGCCGGCGGATCCCTGCTGACCTAGTGGCGAACTACCCCGCCACTAATTGGGCCCTGGGCTGTGATGCAGTGGAGAGGGAGGGCCTGCGGCCCCCTACCCCGGGCACCCCACCTGTGAAGGGTGGCCACCTCCCCACTAATAGGCCAGGAGGCCTGAATTGGTCTGGCACCCGCCAGAGCTAGGGGCGCCAGGCGCATTTGGTGTCGCTCCCGGTTGGGACCTAATTCCCCACACTGAACTGCTGGGCTGTATCGCAGGGACTGAGCCTGAGATATAACCTGTGAACTGCCCTGATTGAGGGATTTGGCAGAAGGACTAACTGATAATTGGACTAATCAGCAGGTGGACTCACTAGCTATGAGCTGCACCCTGCTTGAGAATCAGCGAGGAGGCATGGCCTCCCACCCTGTCAGAAGGGGAGAGATCCGTATGCCTCCTTACAGTCATGTTTGTGGCTGCCCACATTGACTTGGTGAACCGGGGGGGAGGGATAGCTCAGTGGTTTGAGCCTGCTAAATCCAGCATTGTGAGCTCAACCCTTGAGGGGGCCACTTAGGGACCTGGGGCAAAAATCTGTCTGGGGATTGGCCCTGCTTTGAGCAGGGGGTTGGACTAGATGACCTCCTGAGGTCCTTTCCAACCCTGATATTCTATGATTCTGTGAACTGTCTTTAAAATGACACTGAAATTCCACTGCAGCACAAATTCCATGTGCAGTACAAAACTGGTTCAGAAGGCTCCATTGCCTTCATGGTAACTCAAACCTGGGCTGACATTGAGTGGGGTCCAAGACAAAATAATTATATGAGACTTTCTTTGCAGACCATGAAGCTCACCACGCATCCTCTATAGTAAATCCCTCACCTGGCAAACGTATCCACAATGGGTGAGGTGAGGGCAGATGACCATGTGGTGGTTTAAACCAGTCTTTAATTAACAGTAGATGTGCCATATTATGTAATTTCATCATGAGCTTTGCTATGCTTTCCTCTCTGCAAATACTGGGTGGAGCAATATTGCAGAGAACTGGTAACTGTGATAAAGGAGTAGATTTAAGTGTGCCTGAAATAATATTCATGGTGGAATTAAGTTGTACATCAGTCATCTTTGTGTGAGATGAGCGAGCCCATACTGGAGTGCAATATTCTGCGGCTGAATAACAAAGTGCCAAAGATGAAGTGTGCAACATTTGGATGTTGATGCCCTATAACATTCCAACAAGTTTTCCAAGCAGGTTATTGTGTGTTTTGACCTTAATTGTTGTCTTTATAAGATGGTCATGATATGTGAGAATTCTATCCAATGTGACACCTAGAGAGACAGGGTGTGAATTTTGGTTAATTCACTCACCATTGAGAATTTTGTTCAGCTCTCTGCCTGTTTGTGCATGATGTAAGTGGCAGATGCTCGAAACAGTCCTACTTCTACTTGGTATCAGGTGCCATAAATGACAATAATAGCTGCCATATCTGCATCTTGAACACACTCAAGTATGTCAAAGAAGTGTAACTGGGTGATGAGGCATATGTCGTCTGCAAAAATAAACTTGCAAGACCCAGTGTGTAATAGGTCATTTGAATATAAACTGAATAACGTTGGAGATAATACAAATCCTTGTGGGAAGCTGTTCTTCTGGTGCCTCCAAACACTTGTTCTTTCATCAATATGCACACGACGATGTCTCAAAAACAGAGCCATTGCACATACTAACCAACTTGGCATAGTTCTAGACAATTTCACCAAAATGCCCATGTGCCAAACCTTATTGTATGCCATGGTCAGGTCCAGGAAAATGGAACCAATCTTCAGATTATGTTGGAATCCATTTTTAATGAAAGTTGTAAGTGCTAGCACTTGATCGCATGTTCTACAACTGCAGCAAAAACCAGCTTGCTCTGGTGCCATCATGCCTTCCACAGCTGGTGAAATTATTTGTGAAATCAGATGCTCAAGCACCTTAAAGTAAATGCTTAGAAGTAAAACTGGCCTGTAACTTGAAGAGAAATGTGGGCCTTTCCAGGTTTCAGCAAGATAGTGACCTTCACTTGGTGCCAGATTCTAGGCAGTCTGGTTTTCCGCAGAATTCTGTTGAAAAACTGAACAAGCCATTGCTGAGCATGAGGACCCAGATATTTCATGAATTCAGGTGCAATTCTGTCATATCTGGGAGCTGTATCCATTTTTAAATCATTCTGCACTTTAACCAATTCCAGTCCAGTGAATGGCTCCATCTTAATATTGGCTGGATTACTCCTTAAAAAATGATGCCACTTGTCATGTACCTGTCGTTTGACAACTCCGTCAACAGGAGCTTTGAAGACCTTCAACAGATGACTGATAGTCTGATCTGGAGTAATTGCTGGCCTGCTTTGTGCACATGGATGTTGAGCCATACCTAATCGACAAAAAAAGATCCAGCTCTCTAGGCTTGACCATTTAAAGTCAAGTGCCACTGTCACTTCCTCCCATTGAGCCTCCAGATCACCTGACTTCTCATACTGCCTCAGCAAGCCTGCACAATCCTTGTTCAAACATGGAATGTTCACTGGTCAGAAGCAGTGTGGAATTGTTGCACTTGCAGCTTTAAAAATGGCACAACAGAAATGACACTTTGCATCTTCCACGGAGATCATGTTTAATGTGATGGCTATGATGCTCAGTTCTAAGTACTCTGTAAAGGAGCCCCAATGCACCGTCCCGAAGTTCCATCTAGGCTTCAGTACACTCCTTATGATCGGAAGATGCATTGCCATCTGAATCATTGGTGGACGATGTTGGCTATGTGGAAAATCATTAAGTACAGTACATGCCACTGGCTGCGGGTGATTAGGAAATGACGTGACCCAGCACAGGGCTGGGCAGTAGTATCTCTTTCAACATTCTGAATGGAAGATACCATGCTGCTTAGGGTCATGGACCAGTGCAAGATCATTATTTGTTGCCCACTCCAACAGTTGTTTGCTATTTGGGTCTGCAGTCACATAATTCCACTCACTGTGATGACTTTTGGAATCACCAACCTACACTGCTGGATGCTTAAAGCTTGGGAGAACTTGTGGACCCCCATGTGTCACCCGGTGGTGTATATACATTTGCGATTAGAAACCCACCAACTTCAATCGTGTCACTAAAAGGTGAAGATTCAATATGAATAGCATCTGATATATCACTATGGATGTATGTGGCTCAACCATGTTTCGCGTGAAGATCATGACTTAACAGATCAAAACCAATGATCTTAAACCGATGTACTTCAGTCAGCACCATGTGAGTTTCTTGTAAAGAAATGATGTCAGCTTGAACGTCCTTTGCCAGAACACCAATAAGTTTCCCCTTGGTGGCAGATCTGGTGACCTTCTAAGAGTACTACAAAATGTGTTTGATAGTGTTTTTGGTGAGGGCTGAGGGTGTGTTCCACATGATGATGAAGGAGTGGAAAAGAGCTTTTTTGTATGTGGCTGGCTGATAGAGTTCCTTTCTGAATGATTCTTTTAATGCTGCTGGGGTTTTCCTGTAGTCCTAATTACGTGCTGCTTAGGAGTTAGTAGGGGGAGAAAGGGTATGCAAGGATAGGTCAGGAGATAAAATACTGAGAATATGGAAGAGGGTGAGCAAGTTTAGGGATAATTCCAGTATGGCATGTACACATCCATATGAAGATGTAAGGATGGACACAAGAACTGGGGTGAGGAAAAAGGAGAATACTGCAATTTTGAATCCTTCTCCCTGCAAGAATATGGTGAGAGAAGTTAAATATAAACCCTGATATCCTGATACCCACATATAAAGACAAAAGTTACATATTTAGTCTCATGTCAGTAACAATACATAAACAATTCAGAAACATGGATCCTTATGATAGTTCCCATATTCTTCTAGCTTTGCAAAAGCAACATGCTATGCAAATATAACAAGTCAATTCTTTCCCACAGATAAATGTGACTGATTATTAATGGTAACAGCAGTTGTTGTGTGTATATATATTGGAAATAGTATACCAATTGCTAAAAAGGGAAATAGCATAATAAACACAAAATAAGAAAATAAGTCTTCACATTCCAAAGTTCTTCTCAGAAGCAATTCTTCCTTCTTACAAGCAGGCAGGGTCTATATATGTATTGATTGCTTATGTGTGATATTTCCTCCAAATCATTTCACATTCTCGCAGATCAATTTGCTAATTTATATATCATTTATTCATTCGGCTGCTTCTGCTAATTTTTATGCTATACATACTACTATAAATACAGCACTTACTGTGCCATAGTATTTGACTTTACCACTGCAGTGTCAAGTCTGTGATAAAATTCAGATACCATAACTGAGTAATTGTTTCCCTGATGATGGCACCTATTGTATCAGTCCAACAAGTTGATCTACTATACTCACAAAGGTCTAATTCCTGACTGCTACTCAGCTACATTTTAACTTGCGCAAGTCACTTATCTCTCCTATTCATGCAGACCACTATGAAACACCCTGAGCAGCACAACATTGCCAGCTCCATGGAGGGGACCTGGGACCCCAATATCCCCAACTTAACTACATCTTGGTAGGAAGACAGTGTACAAAAATGCCACACCATATGAATAGACTTGTAAGGCATTTGAAACCAATTCCTTTCAGTTTCCTCATGCAAAACACCAGCTACTAGGTAAGCAGAATTTCCCTGCCTTAAGCCCTCACAGATGAATGAAAAGTCAAGCCATCTGCAAACCAGCACCATCCACGGTCTGGTTTTGGATGAGTCACCCAACCTTATCTGTACCACCAAGACCTGGTTTAATATTGCCACCAGTCCGGTTGTTCCCACAGGTTACTCAATAGACCAGAAACAGAGAAGCATCCAAGAAAAAGGCAAAAAGAAGAAAAGGAGAGAGAGTTAGTGCATAAAGTTTCCCTGGTCCTTAGGTTAGCAGACCATGTAGATGCATTCAAAGCTTTTGGTTTGTACAGGACATGAATTGCCATTTTATATCTAAAATGTTTCTCCATTTATTTGCAGTAGTGCATAAAGCCCCTCAGTTCCATCTTCCATGCTGTGCAGATCAGCTCAGGATCGGACCCCTCATTATAGCACCTCTCCCCACCCCACCCCACACACCACAACAATTAGTAAGATTTGGAAATGACATAGGGATATTACTTACATGTAGCAAATGTAGAAACTCTCAGCTAAGGAGACATCACCCCAGCTAGTAATATCTTGAGTCTAAATAATCCACATTTACCCTTTAAATGTTAGAAAGGAATTAGATTTTCTTCATGCATGTCTCCCTGTAAGTCTTAGACCAGCTATTTCATACTCCTCTGAATCAATGTGTTACTATTAGTTTTAAGCCTCTCATTTCTACAACTGGGGGAATTGTCCAGTTAGCTCTGGCACTGGATTGCACGGCTTCAGTTTAGTTCTTTTGTGACACAGATTTTGTTTTAGTATATATGAGAGAGAAAAAATAGGTAGCGTAATAACCTATTTGGACCAACTTCTGTTGGTGAAAAAGACAAGGTTTCAAGCTACAAAGAGCTGTTCTTCAGGTCATTAATATACTTGGTAACTATTTGCTAGGTGCTATCAAGTTTGATAAAAATGCTTCCTGTCTCATTTCCCACATATTCAATATTTACCCATGTCAGAGTTCCATTGCTTAAAACAAAAGCCCAAAGTGTCACTTTCAAGCAATGTAAATTCAGATATGGAATACTTGACTTCCAGGGCCACCCAGAGGATTCAGGGGGCCTGGGGCAAAGCAATTTGGGGGGCTCCTTCCATAAAAAAAGTTGCAATAATAGGGCAAATTGTCCTACTGCCCCCCCCTCCGGGCGGCCCTGGGAAAAATAAACATTTAAAAACCTTCCGCATCTCGGCACACACCCAGTTTTGAGAAAACTTCTTTTCAAGTCACCTCTACAAGGTATCACTGGTTCTCAGCATCAGCTAGTGCTAAAAGGCACTAAAACTCATTAAAAGGGTTGGACAAATATTTTCTGTCAAAACTTTTTTTGGATTGAAAACTAAGGGTTTTTAAAAAGCAGAAAAAATCACGGACAATGTCTGCCTTCCTTCAAAATTTGTTGTGTTTTTTTTAATTGAAAAGCTGAAATTAGTCTGCCAAAACCTGAACATGGTTTGGGGTTTCAGAAGTGTGTGGCCAAATATTTGCTGCTTGCTGTGTTTGATTGTTTAAAGAAACAATAAAAAAATTCTGCTTAAAAAAAATCCAAAACTTTTGAACCACCTCAGCTTGTGACCAAACGCCTGAGCCTATCCAGTCAGAGATTTTTCCAGGTTTCTGATACTCTGCTCGCTTCCTTGACTCATATCTGTCTCCATAACTTTGGGTTCATTTAGGTTAGAACATAAGAACATAAAAATGGCCATACTGGGTCAGACCAAAGGTCCATCCAGCCCAGTATCCTGTCTACCGACAGTGGCCAATGCCAAGTGCCCCAGAGGGCGTGAACCTAACAGGTAATGATCAAGTGATCTCTCTCCTGCCGTCCATCTCCACCCTCTGACAAACAGAGGCTAGGGACACCATTCCTTACCCATCCTGGCTAATAGCCATTAATGGACTTAACCTCCATGAATTTATCTGTTTCCTAGAGACTGGCTCCATGGGGTCCCTCACAAACTGGAGACGGTTACTGTGGGTTTGTCTTTAGTATAGCTTATGTACATACTCCACGAACTGAGCATTTGAGCTTGTTCCAGAATCTGGGATGAGCCTATGTTGTGAAAACTGAAATGCTCAAAATAGCACATGCATGTGAATGGACACATGGTACTAAAATTAAATTAACCCAGGGGCTCTCAAACTGGGGGTCGGGACTCCTCAGGGGGTCAGGAGGTTATTACTGGGGGTCGCGAGCTGTCAGCCTCCACCTGAAACCCCGCTTTGCCTCCAGCATTTATAATAGTATTAAATATATAAAAAAGTGTTTTTAATTTATAAGGGGGGGGGTCTCACTCAGAGGTTTGCTATGTGAAAGGGGTCACCAGTACAAAAGTTTGAGAATCACTGAATTAACCCCTCTGGAGCCTTGGGGAATGCAGGGGAGGGGGTCTCCCTTGGTAGGGTTGGGAAGGAGGTAGGTGGTGTATGATATTGCTCTTCTCATGTGATCCCTCCCCCTTGGCTCTCTTGGCTCTATCACTGTTAATCTAAAGTGGCTAATTTTAAATGAAGCTACCCTCCCCTGACATGAATCTCCCTATGGCACTGAAATTAAATGTAGACTATAATTTGGAATTTGAGAAGTGAAAGGGATGGTGGCCCTAAGGGAAAAGATAACAGCTTGGCTCATTGTGGTAAATAGCTGTCTGCAAGCCTCAAACTGATGAATAGCTTTAGGGTAGGGAAGGCTGTGCCTCCCCAAACAGCCTGGTCCTGCCCCCATCCTACCCCCACCCACTTCCTACCCCCCGACTACCCCCTTCAGAATCCCCGACCCATCCTGCTCCTTGTCCCCTCACCGCCCCCCCCCCAACTCCCCCCCTCCCCCCCCCCCCCCCCCCCCCCCCCCCCCCCCCTGACCCGCCCCCCCCCATCCCCCCCCCCCCCCCAAGTCCTGACAGACTCCCGTAACACCCACGATCCCACCCCCCGTTGGCCGTTCCCTGCCCCCCCCCCACCCAGCAGTGCTGTCCAGGGCCACTCCTGGGTTACCGCCGCCTCTCCCCTCTCTCGCAGCCTCAGCGTGCTGCGTCCAGGAGCTGCCCTGGCCCCTGGACAGCGATGCAGCGGCGTGGTTCAGCGGGACCGGAGCTCGCAACCCCGCCCACTTACCATGTGGCTCTGACTCAGTGGGAGGAGCTCAGGTCCGCAGCGCTGTCCAGGGCTGCTCCTGATGCAGCGCACTGAGGCGCCAGGGGATGGGGGAAGGCAGGGCCGGGGGCCCCTGCGGGGCCCGGGGCCTGGGGCAAATTGCCCCACTTGCCCCCCTCTGGGCAGCCCTGTTGACTTCCCTTTTAATTTGTGCATGCAAAACCTCTTATTTCAGTGTAGGATTTTCCTCCTTTCCAAATAAAGGTTTAACAATAGTTTAAATCTGTTTTTTAAAGCCTGGCAGACATCTGTGGTGGTAACATGCTGAAATTATAATTGAAATGAGGAGCTGTGATCATCCTTATCATCTGCATATGTCCCCACATGGTGAGCATTAATTTATTCCAGTTTGCTCTCTTGGTACACTAAGACTGAATCCTACTTTAGTGAACATAATCAAAGACAACAGCTGCCTTCTTTTGTATCTTTAATAAAATCTAAGCTTCCCAACAATCTTTAGTCTGGAAAAATAACTATTTTCTTACAAGACCCAGTGCCTTCTATTACTGTGCAATTATGCAGTGTTGTTTTAGCCATATTGGTCCCAAGATATTAGAGAGACAAGGGAGAGGAAGTAATATCTTTTATTAGACCAACTTCTGTTGGTGAAAGAGACAAGCCTTCAAGCTTACATAGAGCTCTTCTTCAGGTCTGGGAAACATATTTAGAGTCTCTCACGCTTTCCCAGACCTGAAGAAGAGCTTAGTGTAAGCTCAACCGCTTGTCTCTCTCACCAACAGAAGTTGCTCCAATAGAAGACATTACCTCACCCACCTTATCCTTCTAAATTACTGTGCAAGGTTAGTTTGATGACTGGACTAAACCATTTAAGAAGTCCCATTCAAAAATGATTTTATTATGAAGGCGTGAGTAGGAACTCCACAGTTAAAATTGCAATGTAATTTCCAGTGAAAGCCGGACTAAAGTCTCTCCATTTGATACTTCAATGGTTGAATTTAATTTCCAAACTTGGCACAGTAAGTCTTCAGAAGACCATTGAAATTTCTATCTATTGTTCCAATAAAATATTTACAAATTTTGCAGAGAAAACATTTAAAGTTGTTTCTTTCTGAAATGTCACTATGTTTCTCTCATATTTCTTTGGTACTCACAGGTAAACAACCACATCTCTCTCTCTCTTTCTCTCTCTCTCTCTTTTGATAACATCTTGGGCACAGACAAGGGTGCTGGAACAATTTTTATAGTTGGGGTGCTGAGAGCCATAGAACCAAACTTTCAACCCTGTACATAATGGAAACCATTTAAAGACAGGGGGTGCAGCAGCACCTATGGGCACAGATTGCTTTAGAAATTTTTAAGTTAGACACCTAAAGAATTAGCTCAGTTATTCAGGATATCCTAACTGAATGTCACCAAGATTAGCCATCAGAATTGCTCACTTCTGTCAGCAACTTCCAATTTTCAATGCCAGCTTCCCTGATTTCTCAGCTATTCTCTGCACATACCCTAGTGAGCAAGAGGGGCAGGCTGGGTAGAAACTGGAGTACTGGAGAGCAGAGGATCTCTAGGGGAGAAATGGAGCTCTGGTAAGCGTTGGGGATGAGTGGAGATTTGGAGGGCAGTGGGAGTGAGCTAGTAGAGTTTGGTGGGAAATGAGAGGCTGAGCAGGGATTTGAAGAGACGAGGGGTTGGCAAGGATGTGGGAGAGATAAGAGCTGTGAATGCGGGTAACAGGCTGTGTCAAAGGGGACTTGTGTTGGGGGAGCCAAGTCCTCTTGTGCCAAGGCATCAGTGTTTAAAGGGCTCCCCTGTCAGGACCTCCTTGTGCACTGAGGCAGCATCATCATGGAGGTCCCTTAAGCACCAATGTCTCAGCACAGTCCTTCGAGTACCAATGACACTGACATCTTGGCTCTTTAGTTCACTGAAGCAGGGAGAACTGGTTGTCTCTCTCTCTCTCTCCTCACTAGTACGGCATTGGCACGCTGACACAGCACAGCTATGAGAAGCCTTTTCTGTGCCAATGACTTGGTGCAGAGACACTTGCTATGGAGGAGAAGGGACATGGCATGTGCTGTGGGTGCTATATGTGACTGGGTTAATATGAAGGTGAAATCATGGTTGTACATTGCTAGGAATGGCTGTAAATTAGAAAAGGGTTTCCTATCATTTTTATGGTTTTGTTGGTGGATTTTTTCACTAGAGCAAATTTAGCTTTTTTTTTTTTTTTTTTTTTTGAGGAAATGATAAAGATAATGGGTTGGATACTGCTTTCATTCATACCTATGTAAATTCAGAATAACGCCATTGAAGTCAGAATTTTTCTGGATTTACACCAATGTAACTGATCCAAATCTAGCCCACTGGAGTTACACTGGTATAAAATCAGTGTGGGATTGGGCTCATTACTTTTATATATGGCACAAAAGAGCATTAGGTTCATTACAGATATACAACAAGACATATTCCTGTCCTGAACAACTTACAGTTTTTGGTGTTGTCTGCATGAGAAAATTAACTGTAATAATTATTCCAGAATAAACTATTCCAGAATACCTTCCCATCTGAATACTTTATTCTGGGATTAAAAACTTTTTATTTCAGAATAATTATTTCACTTTGGAAGTGCACTAAATTATTCTGAAATAAAGTGACTTTTATTCTGGAATAGCATGTACATATGGGGAGCTATTCTGGAGATGCTAGGGTGGAATAGTTTATTTCACAATAGCTGGTCTGGTCAATTTTGCCACATAGACAAGCCATAAGGCCCTGCGCCAGCAATGTGGTCTGTGTGACAGACTCCTGCAGCCACTTGGGTACATTTACACTTTGAGCTAGAAGTGTAATTTCCAGCTTGGAGAGACATGTATTCACTAGCTCTAATCAAGTTATCACACTAAAAATTGAAGTGTAGCTGCAGTGTTGTAGCTGGCAGGACAGGCTAGCAATCCAAAGTACAGTTTTTCCAGGGGCCCTAGGTACATACTCTGGTGACTAGCCCTTCCCGTCCATTAATTTCAATGGACCCTGTTGTGGCCCACCTATGTGGATCAAGTGTAGGGTCTGGGCTTAAACAGACAATATAATAGTGTGAAAAAAGGAAGGAAAACAGGATTGCTTTTATCTTTGCACTTTCCTCTTTTTTTAAACCCTTGTCCATTTGCCTCTATTTTTTTGTTCATTTATTTTCCTCTATCTAATTTTAAACATATCTGGCCCTATTGAAGTCAATACCAAAACTCCAATTGATTTCAGTGCGGCTGGGATTTCATAAAGAGTATCCTGGTTCCTAATTTTTTTTAAATTGCTGCTGATTTTCTTCTAGTTTATTTTTATGTCTCTGGATATTTAGATCAATTAGTGCTGGCTATTAGTTGTAATCTATTAGTCAGAAGACCTGCATTCTCTAGTAACCTATCTGTCTCTGAGTAAGGACTATAAATACAGGTACATAGGTAGATAGATATGTATTTTAATGTTTTAAAAACAATAGGATGGTATCTGATGCCTGAAGGCTTTGTGTTTCCACAGCCGTGGAATTTTGCTGTAAAACTGACAACTTGCTACAGAGGCTATAGAACAGGCTACATTCCTCTTATTCCTTTGTCAATGTCATTTGTCAGCGTCTCAGAAAATGGAGTCTGCACTTTTAATCTAAGTGAGTAGTTCTTCATCCTGGAAATGTTTAGGAAAGTGTCTGATGCTGAGACACTAACCAGCCACCCAGAGCAGCCACGAAGGGAGGTGTTTACACTAGCATCTTTTTTTTTTAACCTCTAAAATATTTATTGGTGTTATTAGCAGGGCATCTCTACCGGTGGTAGACAATGGTGTGTGTATAGACTGGCCTTGGGTGTTTTACCTAATATGGTGTCAAATTCATTGCTGATCAGGTCTAGAACACACTAGTGACTGCTGGTATCTTATCTACACTAGTTCTCACATTTGTTATTGCTGGTGGAGCTGCATTGGTGGTAGGAACAATGGGAAATTTTAGGGAAATAAGTCTTAGTCATTTCTTTAAAGATTGCAATGTCTCCCACCAAACCCTCACCACACATAGAAAGGGACATGCTCAATAACTTTGTTTACAATGTATGGATGAATAAACTTTCCTCAACTTACAGAAAAGGGCATATAAAAGCTTAGAAAGTGTCTGTGAGGCCTTTTAACCCCGTGAATTCTCCAACTTTGGTCTGTGGTCTGCAGAACACTTGTTGGTGAGCAGAGAGCTAGATGATTATACATTGAAGGCTCCCATCTGTTTCCAGCTACTAAATTGCATTAGAAGGTAGCTAAAACATGTTTCCTAATACCCTCTTTTCATGATAGCTACTGTTGTAGTTGCTGTAGGGATGTTGTGTGATGGTGAATAGGTCTGGGCAACTGCAAAGGGGCGGTGAGGGAAGAATTTATTTTTTAACTGTGGTTCACTTAATGAAATCACTGAGAATTCCTTCTTCTAACCTCTCTTGATTTTTCTATAGGGTCTCAACAACTCAGACTAGACCAGGCCTCCTCTAGCTTTCCTCTTGTAGCAGCTAGCGCAGAGTTAATGGTAAGTTGGCTTGTTTAATAGGTGGGTGGGTGAGTCAGGGTGGAGGAGACTATTGTTCATTAGGCTTTGAAATAATGTTGCTATATTTTTTTAACCACACCATTTAAAATCCTTTTAAAAGTAATATTTTATACCACCATGTGCAGCAAAAACAGTAGTAGGGCCATGTGGTTGGAGAGCCGGGACTCCTATTACACTTTTAAAAACCATTAGATGATGTATAAAAACCACAATAACATCACTTAGTACACCTTAAAAAAATATTCTCTTCCATACCCTGTAGTAGTGTCTCAGGTTTTTAATCATGCTGCTGGGCTACTTAAGCCTGAGCTAGCAGCTGTTGTTTGCTTAGCATCTGATGAAGTTCCTAATACTGGCATCACTTACTAACCTAGAGGTTTGCAAAACCTGGAATTCTATACTTGCCATTTAATTAAGAGATGCAGGAGAATATAGTACAAAAGCAGTTCACCCAACAGCCATGGTTCCCAAACTGCTCTCCTTCCTCCCCTCCCCGTACCTCTGAACCAGTCATCCATTTAGCACTTGCTTACATGGTTTAAGGATATCTGGCTGGTCATATAGATGCTAGCTCTCCTCCTTGTTTCCAGCTGTGAAAGCAAAGTAAAAGAGGCTAAAATACTTTAAACACTTGTCTAGTATTATTCTGCAATGCAGCAACTGTTGTAGGTGATAGGAAGCTGAAGGGAGAATGAGGTGTCCTGCATAATTGTGATTTGGAGGGAAGTATGGTTCATGAATGAACCTCTGCTCTTATTCAAGTGGTTTATATATTTGTCCTTCAAAACAGCAGTAACCATCACTGGATTTGAAAATACCGGTTGTATTTTTGTGGATATCTGATGGGATAGTTTTCTTAATCAGAAGGAAAATCACAACAGGATTCTCTGCATAAAGCCAAAATCTGCTATCCTTTTTTATTCCTTCCTGTGCTACAATACAAAGTGCTGAAATGTTTCAATTAATTCCACAAGCAGTGAATGATTTCATGAGCATAGAAATATGAAAACCAAAGAATGATCCTGGAAGTATGCTGCTTAAGATACACAACGACTTATACAGGGTCAAATTTTGCCATTAGAGCCCAGTGCATAGTTCCCATTTGCCTCAGTGGGGACCCTTGTGCTCAAATTTGAATTCAGAATTAGCCTATAGTTGTTACTGCCACAGATTTTGTCGTCTTTTGCCATAGACATTTGTGCAAAAGTATTGCAAAATTCCAGTGACTCGGTTTTCAAGATCCACATCTTTGTGACTTGATACAATAGAAAAAGTAGTAAAGATGTGGAACAGATAATGTCACTGAAATAAATATGTGAGATAAGAACCCACAGAAGAGGTTAACAGCGCAACAGACTCACGGACCTATCATTAGCTTAATTCTTAAAAGTGCTTGAGTGAAAAAAATTGCTAGCAACTACTGGTGGGCAGTTATCAGCCAATGCTTAAGCCAGATCCAAGGGTGACATAAATATAGCAGATTTCAGAGTGGTAGCCGTGTTAGTCTGTATCAGCAAAAACAACAAAGAGCCCTTGTGGCACCTTAGAGACTAACAAATTTATTTGGCATAAGCTTTCGTTGGCAAACCCACTTCATCAGATGCATGGAGTGAAAAACACAGAAAGCAGTATAACTATTACAGCACATGAAAAGATGGGAATTGCCTTACCAAGTAGCGGGTCAGTGCTAACAAGGCCACTTCCACCTTAATTGAATTAGCCTCGTTAGCACTGGCCCCCCACTTGGTAAGGCAACTCCCATCTTTTCATGTGCTGTAATATTTATACTGCTTTCTGTGTTTTTCACTCCATGCATCTGATGAAGTGGGTTTTAGCCCACAAAAGCTTATGCCCAAATAAATAAATATAGCAGACATTCCAAACCCGTGGAAAAAAATGCAGAAATTGAGCTTGGTTTTGGCTTAATTGGCTTGTGAGTTGCTTGTTAGCTAGTTTTTGGCTTGTAGCTTGTTGCTTCTTTTTTTGATCAGCTCCCCACAAGCAGGGGCAAGGGGCGGTAAGCAGGAGCAAAGGGCAAGAAGGGGTAAGGGGGGGAGAGAGTCAGGGGTGCACAGCGGGCCCACCACAGTCCCAGACTGCACACCAGAGGGATCTAGTTACATAGAGTGTTGGGGTTCTTAGGGATTGGCTTGTTTTGAAATGGGATTAGCTTATTGTGAAAGTCGGCGTGCTTATTTACTGCATGAAAGTTGGCAACTGTGAAATAAAGGTATAAATTACACACTGGTAAATCCTCAGAAATCAGTATATGCTGATGAAAAAGGGCGTGATTGTAAAATGGCATAATTTCTATACTGGAAGTGGAATGGAGATTTAGCATGAAAAGCAACCACCAGGAAGCTGTCAGAGCTGTAAAATAACTCCCTCCATCACGAACTCACACAACACAATACACTATCTCACACTTGCGTACACTGTCTTCCTTTTGGTTTCTTTACTTGATACAGACATGTCCTTCCCTCTGCAATGTCTGTTACACCAACTTACACTCACTAACATCATTTTGGGTCATTTTACCAATCTGCATCTCACTCCACCATTTACATCACCACCAGATTGTGCTGCCAGGGTAAAATACTGGCCCCACTGAAGTCAATGGCAAAATTCCTATTGGTTGTGAATCATTCACTGAATTCTACTGTACTTCCTCTGTGTCACAGAGCAGCTGGACAATGGGGGATAATGCACTTGCCCAACACCAAAACATCTTGGACCAAATTCAGACCCGGTGTAGGTGGCTGATGGGGCCCATGTCAGTACTTAGACAGATACAGTAACTTCTCACTTAACGTTGTAGTTATGTTCCTGAAAAATTCAACTTTAAGTGAAACAATGTTAAACTAATCCAATTTTCCCATAATATTTAATGTAAATGCAGGGGGTTAGGTTCCAAGGACATTTTTTAGGGGCAGACAAAAGGCATTATACTGTACAGTATTGTACTGTGGCGGGGAGGTGCCACTTGCTTACCCCTGGGGCTCAGGGCTGGGGGTGCAGGGTCTGGGAGGGAGTTAGGGTGTGGGAGGGCCTAGGTACATGTTTGCGAGGATTTTAAGACATACAGAGAAACTTCAGTCTGTCTGTCTGGGAATTTGAAGGTCGAGCAGTTTTTGCTTAAATTCTGTAAATGGCACCATATATGTCTTTGCTTCTTTGTTGAGGCTTTGTCAGGCTTTGCTGTTACTTTTTCTGTAAATATCTATTTTACTGAAAGCAATAGCAACATTTTTATGCACATACTGTAACTAAAAATAGATTAGGAAAATAATATTCTGAATCTGTGTCCATTTACTCTCTACCAAGAAGGAAATAACCTACTTCTGGCATCTATATATTTCCTGACTCCTTGGAAACCATAACAGTATGAAGGCATGTCATGATGTGAAAGAATATAAAGTCGTATGCCAATACCTGAACTTTGCCTTTATTCAAATTGTCTCCCTCTATGGGATTTCTGCATCTGCCCCCTTTCTCTCTGAACCCAGTGGATTTGCTGCATGTACTTTTTGGAACTTCTTACAGGAAAATGTGAGAATCATCTAAGGTATAATATTGTAAATAATTTAAACTTTGTTCAGTAGCAATTCTTGCCACCTTTCAATAAGTAGGTAGGATCCTATGAAATAAAATTTGCCAAAAGATTTGGCACCATAGGTTTCTGTTGTTGTTTTTTAACCCTACATAAACATGAAGGACTTTAACTGAGAGCCCAACTGGCATTATAATAGGAAGGAATATCGGGGGAGGAAGAGGAATCATTGCTTCTATAAATCACTGCCAGATGGGTCACAAAAGTCAGCTTAAGTTTCAGATCTTTAGAGGCACATTATCAGAAAACTGCAATACTAAGTACTGCTTTATTTTGGATGCCTGGTAATATTTTATGTCTAACATACTATAAATGCCATCTACTTTGATTTAAATGATGCAGCAAGGTAATTGTTTAGAGTTTTTTAAACTTTCTTTTTAGTCTCTTCAGGTTTTTAATGCCTTGAAAATGCATTTCCCTTCCCCCATATTGATTTTATCCTCTTGCATTTGGCAACATTGATTTGTTTTCCCATCTTTTAAATGGAACAAAATCCACTCCAGCCGGTTTTAATTTAACAACTTCCATTTATATAGCACTTTAATATCTTTCTTACTGCAGCAGCATCTTTGGATGATGTTATCAGAGATCAGAGAATAGTGTTTGAAGGTTTACTGATAAAGTCAGCAGAGAGGACACAATATATTATTTTTGTGCTGTAAACAAAAAGAGAAGCTGTTTTTTATTCTTCTTTTCCATCTCCCCGCTCAATATTTCTTCAGTGCAGAATAGATTTGAAAAGAAACAAGTGGAACATTTAGGCCAACATTTTTCAAACTTGGGTGCTTAAAATTAAGCTTTTAAATCCATATTTAGGCCCTCACTCATTAAGGTAATTAAGGATAGGGCCAACTTTAAGAAGGTGAATAGTCCCACTCATTTCCCTGCTTAAAGTTAGATACTTACTTAGGTACTTATGGTTTAGATGCCTAAATAAAAGTGGCCTGATTTTCAAAGAAATAGAGATGCTATAACTCCTACTGAATTTCAAAACCAGATCTAAACCTGAATTATATCCCTCAAGTCCATCTCTACTTAAAAGGCCATAAAGTGTCCCATCAGTGACTCAGAACCAAAACCTTAAGAGCAATATTTCCTCGTCCTGGAAAATGTGTTCTTCAGTAAAAGTTAAACTTTCTGTTTGAGGTTAATTTCAAATTTCTTTATACTAATATATTTTGTTTACTAATCATTAACTGACACATTCCATAGCTTATTAGTTAGTTCAGATGCAGGTGCTTTTTTAAGCCATAATTTATAACATTTAGAATAACCTGTGTGAGATACAGATCTATGTGGTTGTGATGAATTAAGGAAATAATTTTGCCATCTGACTCTGATCCTGTGCTTCAGTCTCTGTGACATTCTGCCCGTGCAAAGGAACTGTCCACTAGCAGATCCAGCCAAGTGAAGAAGATTTCCTCAGTATATAGGAATCATTGGGGGAAGGGATAGCTCAGTGGTTTGAGCATTGGCCCGCTAAACCCAGAGTTGTGAGCTCAATCCTTGAGGGGGCCATTTAGGGATCTGGGGGAAAAAATTGGTCCTGCTAGTGAAGGCAGGGGACTGGACTCGACTCAACTCAATGACCTTTCAAGGTCCCTTCCAGCTCTATGAGATAGGTATATCTCCATATTTAAAAAAAAATAGGTGGTATAAATCCCCTTGCCCCCCAACCTATCTATGGGGTACAGCTTAAAGATAGGGGGCATGGATGCCAATGACCCCAGTGGTTGTTGTCAAACAATATAGTTCATAGCAGCCCTGAGATTATTCTCAACTATGATTGGGATGAGGCTGATGCAGAACTAGACCCAGAGCTGGTACATACAGTTCCTTTGTATCCAGGGTTTGGGCCACCCCAAGCAGCCAAAAAAAAAAAAAAGGCCACGATCGCGATCTGCGGCGGCAATTCGGCGGAAGGTCCTTCGCTCTGAGTGGGAGTGAGGGACTGTCTGCCGAATAGCTGGACCTGCCGCCCCTCTCCGGAGTGGCCACCCCAAGCTGGTGCTTGGAGCCGGCCCTGTTTGTACCCCCTGCCTCAGCTGCACCCAGACCTTATTGGGTGCAGCAGAGAACCTAGCCTGTCATGTACAGAAATGGAAGCAGAACTTCCCCACCTGGATTCAATCAAGGGTTTCAGAGGCAAAAGTGTAATTTTATTTAAAAAAAATACTAATTTAGCTTTCCTAGGAAGAAACATCAATGAGAAAGCATTATCACTGCTAGTGAAGTCAAGAAAAAGTGTGCAGGGTTATTCTCTGCTGTCATTTGCAGAGAAGCAAGTTTGTAAGCCTATATCATATTATGTTATTAGTACTGCCTAGCAGTGGTTAAGGCTGGCAGGCAGCCTACTGTTCACAGTGCGAGCATGCCAACGCTGCATTACTTTGGAAGATCAATTCTCAGCCAGCTGTGCTTGGATTGGAAGAGAGTCGAATAGTTTTAGTGTTCTGGGTCTTAACTTGCCACCATGATGTCTTCACTCAATGACAAATTACATGTATTCCTTAGAATAGGACCTTAAAAGACTATCTGAGAACAATATATGTATTAATGGTGATACAACAGAAATTCCATCTGAAAATAAGATAGAGCAAGAGAATCTCACCAAACAAAGAGTTCTGATGATAATTATAAACAGAAATAAGATCAAGAAAGAACATGTAGAACTAAAACAACAACAAAAATAGAGCCTAGAACAACCATAATGCTGAGTATAAAAATTAATAACACCTTCTGCCTTTCTGATTTCCTTTCTTTCACTGGACAGTCTTTAAGGTGAAAGCACCTGACCACTCTGATCTTGGAGTTCAGTGTTAGTTTGTTCAGTAGCCACAAGTTACTAAACTAATGGACCTTATGCCACAGTTTGTAGTGAGGGAACTAACCACAGCCTGTGCTTTTGGATAAACAGACACAACAATGTCCATTATATGAATTCTCAGTAATTGCTAGGCAAATACATCACACATTTAAACTGCAAGTGCTCAACATGATCAGTGTTGGCTAGTACAGCTAACTGCAACCCTGGTAGTAAATGGGTCTGCAGGGGGCTTGGTCTTGAAAAGATTGACTCCCCTTAACCCTTCCCTTCAGGAAAAAAGAAAAATCACCCTTGAAGATACATTCTACCTCCATTTAGAACACTGATGAATTGTTTTAAGACTGTTATTACTCATCCTAAGCCATATATTTGATTAAACTATTTAGGTCACATTTCACTTCTCTAAAACATTTGTTTTTAAGACTTGTGCTAGGGAAATGAATCAGGTTTGTTTGATCTAATTTCTTCTCTCCATGCTAATATGGTAATTCCAACAGTGGCTTGGTATTATTTACTCTAGTGTAAATATTGAAGAAAAGGCCATCACCCTGCGGTCACTTGCTGAATGGAAGAAAAGCTTTTATAATTTTTAAAATTTATAAAAAAATTTTATGTTTTAAAATTGATACTTTTTTCTCCATATCCATTAGGCAGTGCAATATTAATAGAGAAACAGCTGTTTTGCAATCGGAGTAAGTCTTTTAAAATGTGTTTGGAAGAGGTCTCTCTCTCTTTAACTGAGATATGATGTGTGCACAATGACTTTTTGTAACTAATCCACGGGAAAGACTCACCATTAGGGAAATCAAGGTCTGCACTTCAAAAGAAATATTGGAAAGGATTATTATTCCCTTGTTTCTGTCCATTCCCACAATCCCTCAATGTTCTGAGTGGTCTTTACAAATTAAATAAATAAATGACAAAACCATAATGCTCATGGGGCCCTTTGTTCGTTGAGCTAAAAATGCAGCCTGTATGAATGAAACACATTCTCAGTTCATTGCTAATCCTCTGTATATATTATCCCTGTTGGTCTAGATAGAAAAGAATAAAATGTAGGACCTTGCCAAATGCAAACAACAACAAATATCTACAGTAGTATAACTTGAGCTGATGAAAATCAGCTGGCAAATTTGGGGTTTAGGATGCTTTGGCAACCAGGCAATAAAAATGGATCAAAGGCAGTGCTTCAAATCTGTGTTATATAACTGAAAGTGCAGGATGCCAGTAAAACAGAAGGCTTTGGCCTGGTCCTGTTTCCATCAAAGTCAATGGCAAAGCACCCACTGACTTCTTTGGTGCAGCATTAGGCCCTTAACAACAAAGCACTTAGGGCCAGATCTTTAAAGGTATTTGGGTGTTGCTTCACTCCACTTTGCAACACCTGTCTTAGAAGCCAAAATCTCATTTTCAAAAGGAATTTAGGCACCCAGAAGCCTAAATCCCATGGGAAACTGGTGCCTAAATCCATTTGGAAAATTGGGTTTAGGCTCCTAAATCAGTTGTGTTTTGCAACATGAAGTGCAGCAACACCTAGATACCTTTAAAAATCTGGGCCTTAAGCACATGCTTAATTTGAAGCATGTGAATGGGTCCCATTGGACCAGATTTTTATTCATAGTTATGGAAGGCTCTTTTACACTGCTCTGGCAGCATAAAGGAGCATTGAAATAGGTATAAATTACTTTTCAGAGCAGTATAAAGTGGCCTTTGTGTAAATGAGAGTCAAGCCGATTGACTTCAATTGGACTGTTCATGTGTATCAAGTTAAGCACATGCTTAAGTGCTTTGCTGGATCAGGGCCAAGCTGTTGAAGAATTTTCACAAAAAGGGACTGCAAAGTTGGCTATATAAAGACAAATGTGGGAAACCGAATTAAATTGTATAATATTTTGCTTTTCCAGGGGTTAGCCCCAGACTGTGGAATTAATTCCTGTAAGCATTTAGGATAACAAACCCCATTACTTTCCAATCCAAATGTAAAACTCATTTATTTGAAATTGCTTTCCTGCTAGCAACTTGTAGCATATTAACTGCTTAAAGATGGATTTTTAAAAAAAAATCTATGCACATGGTAACTTTTCTCTATGGGAGCACAAATATAGATGAAACCTCCCATGACAGATGTTAATCTATTTGTTAATCTTAGTTTCAGAAGGTACTCAGATACCACAATGATAGATACAGAAAAAGAACCTACATAGGATAGATGCAATAACGGCATAAGAGATCACCTCTGATTCCCAGGCCCTTTTGATGGAGCATTACATATTATGTAGACACATTTATATACTTTCTGATTGATTATGATAGTAACCAATATATTGTCTTTTATTTTCTTAAAGACAAACAAACTGAACCAGATACTGTTGAATAGCATGTTTTTTTTTTAACTCACAAAAATATCTGAGCTCTACTGTTTACCTGTTATGATTTCTCTCACAAATGATGAATGCTAGACATAGTGTGAGAAAAAGCTTTCTTGTGCTATTTCTGTCTGTTCCTGTGACTTCAAATCATTCCTTGTGACATTATATTTAGACTCTTAAATTGTAATGGATTTCTTGGATTTAATCCAAGACATTCTTTGATTTGGATTTATTTTTTGAAAAAAAGTCTTTGGGGGTTACAGATGGAATTGAGATTTTAAAGTAAAGTTAAATCCCACAACAAAGACGAATAAAATATTCAAACTAAACCAAATATCTGGATCATCAGTAATTTATGTAAGATGTACCTATACCTATGAAACTCATGTACTCTAATGGTGAGGATGAAGGTACTTTTCTTTTAGAAAGTATGCTCATTTTTATCCATCTTTCACAGATTGTGTACTCTCCTCAGGCCTGACCCAAAACTATTTGAAATCACAGAAAATCTTTCCACTGAATTAAATGGGCTTTAGATCAGGCTTTTAGCTGTGCTTCTCAATGTTTTAATTTGGGTGAACTGAGAACCCCTCTGCTGTGTCTCAGTCACTAAATGTGTTAGTGTTCAGTATTGCTGGTCAGGTCAGAAAATGTTTTATTTTGTCTTTCCTGCAGAAAATGTCCAAAAGATGGATTTTTGTCACAATTTTCAATGGAAAATTCTGATTTTTAGTTGAAAACCCACAACCTGAAAAGAGAAATGTTTGGACAAAAACCAAAAAAAAATCCATTTTCAGCCAAAAACAATTCAGTTTTCATTTTCTGATAGAAAAATCAAAATTTTCAAGGAAAACAGACACTTTCTGTGAAAGATTTTCTTCTTGCTAAAAACCAAAATTTCCATTGAAAAAAGGTTTCAATGGGAAATGTTTGATCACCCCAATAGATCAGCTTCCTCTGCTGGAGACTCAGCAAGGTCCAACTAGAGTAGGATGAATGAGACAAAGATTTGCTCGGGGCTTTGACATTTTTGTGGCCACATTAAGTCTATATCCATCCCTGCCTGCACGTTCGCACACTCTCTCTCTCTCGCCTTAGGTCAATAATTCAGTTTGAATTAACGGGGCCTCTTCACTCAAAAAATCCACCAATACATTATATATGATTTGAAGACTGTGTTTTGTTCTGAGCCTGATGTTTTGTTTCACCTGCTTTGCTGGATGCCATTCTTCTAAATGAAACTTCCTTCCAGTATGGAAGTTCAAGTGTTAACCTTTTCTTCAGGCTTGTTATTCATAGTGACTGTAATAGGGCATACAGGACTAAAGAGGAAGGATGGTGCAATGGGTAGGGAGCAAATTTTCAAAGGCATTTAGTTGGCTAGAGATGCAGAAGGGCTCCTTTGAAGATCCTTGTAGGAATGTACAGTATCTGCATTTTTAAGCATCTAACTACTTTTGAAAATCTGGCCCTAGGGCACTAGCTTAGGACTCAGAGGACACAGATTCAATTCACTACTCTGCTACAGACTTCCCAAATGACTTATTCGAAGTACTTCACTGCAAAAAAAGACCCATGGCAGTGAGTCTCAGAGCCCAGGTCAAGTGCCTCAGGTTCATGCTACGGGGCTAAAAATAGCAGTGTAGACATTCCCACTGGAGCTTGGGCTAGGTGACTCACCATCCTAGACAGGTTTCGGAGCCTGAGCAGGAATGTCTATGCTGCCATTTTTAGCCTAGTAGTGGGACCCCTTATAAGCCAAAGTCTTTTCACCCAGGCTCTGAGACTTGCTGCTGCAGGTTTTTTTTATTTACTTTGCAGTGTAGATGTACCTATGGAGCTTGCCTACATTACAGGTGCTAAAGCAGCACAGCTACAGTGCTGTAACTGTGCCACTATCGCACCATAGTGTAGATGCTCCCAACAGCTTCCTGTTGCTGTAGGAAATCCACATCACTGAGTAGCAGGAGCTAGGCCAACAGAAACATTCTTCTGAGCCATGTCTACACCAGGGGTTAGGTCAGCATATTTTTTCACATCTCTGAGAGACATAGCTATATTGATCTAAATTTTAAGTGTAGACCAGGCCCCAGGGGCAGAAATTAATGGGAGTTAGGCATCTAAATATGTAAAAATCTGGCTCTTTGCCCCCTCTGGGCTTCAGTTCTTTGTCTTTAAAATGGGGATAATATCACTTCTTTACCTCAACAGGAGTGTTGTGAGAATAAATGCATTAAAGATTGTGAGGGCTCAGATAACAGGCTTTTTATCTATGATGGATGGATAGATTTCATTTTAGCTGATGCAACTCTGTTGATTTCAATGGTTACATTGGCTTTACTGGAGTTGTTTACACTTGTAGCAGGTCTGAAGTTTGCCCTACTTGAAACAAAAAGCCCAAGTGAATATAAAATATCTCTCATTTTATTCATTAATTTATTTATTTGGATTTCTACAATTAAAAAAGGGCAGCCATCTAAGCCTCTAAGACCCCTGCCTCGAGTTACCAGAACAGTAAAATGTAATAGCAACAAACCCCTACAGAGCAAAACTCAGCCCTCTATAAAACACAAAACTCCTCCCCCAAGATCCAATCTCAGTCTTCCACAGCTACGCAAATAGCTATGCCTTACTCTGAAGGTCAACAGATCAGGGCTATTTTAGACTAGGATGGAGCTTTGTTCTAGGGGTGAGGTCCCATCTGGAATACACTCTGCAACCAGCCCCATTCTCTTAGGTTTTGTCTTCACTCGAAAGTTGTACTGCTTTAACTCTATTGGTATAGTGAAAGTGGTCCACCTCAATCCTGGTCCTCCGTTTGTGTGGAAGCAATTATACTGGTATAAAGGTGCTTACACTGTTGTATCTTCTTCTCATAAGAAAGCAGGAATATAACCTATACTGGTATCCAGCATGAGCACCTTCAGTGATCACAACTGTGATAGTTTGGCTCACATTAAGATGAATGGTAATATTCACTCAGAAATGAGAACACCAAAACTCTAACTTATAAATGTATCTGTTTGTGGCATTTTTAGAGCCTATCACATTTGTATCGAAGTGCAAGTGAGTTTCTGTTATGTTTGTAGTTAGCATGGTTTTGAATAAAAAATGCTAAATTATTGGGCCCAATTCTCATTTAACCGCTGGCAGAATAAAAGGGCTTTAATGGCCACTCTAAGGCCCCCTTGCACTGTTGTTGCAATTCTCTGTACTAGTTCATAACAAATTACTATGGTCCTTTTTTTCTTCACATGAAAAAAACATAACCCTAAAATTTCAGTAACAGTTGGTGTGAAAGATATATGCCAGATGACACTTATGGAAGTCAGAAACCGAGATCAGTATGGCATGTATAGGGGCAGTACCAGACATTTATTTTATCAACTCTGTCTTGCCACATAATTTTATCTTTAAAAGACAGCACAGCTAATACAGCACTTGCTGGGAAGTTAATACTTTAACTGTATGTGTTAAATATTTATGAGTCAAAAGAAAGCCACAGGCTAAGAGGTATATGCCATTTGTGAAAAGCTTAATGGACTCAGTTTAGGCCAATTTGAAACCTGTTTTGGGATCACCACTGCGTATATTTAATGATACATGAAAACATTAGTCTGCGTTTGGCACATCAGCAAATAATTGGACTGAAAGAAAACTTAAGTATAGTGTGCAAGATTTAGCTTCAGAGGACAAAATAAAATATATGATTATAGATGGAGAACATGTGACTTGGACAACCGTAGCTCTGGGACTTTGACCAGAAAGTATTACAGCACATATCTGTGATAATGCAGCTGCTGTAGTCGAGGTTTGCTCCCATGTGAGGTGTGGTGAACAAATATATATGCACCGCATAAGATAATGAAGGCAAGTGCTCTAGTTAGGTACTTCAGATACTGTCCTATGGGCTTCAAATGGTCTAAATGTGCTCTCTAAAAATGCATAGCCAAATGCATGGGTCATAATGGAGCAAAAAAAGCCTTTACTCATGGCCTAGGAAGGAGTGTCATGACAGGGTCATGGGCAGCCTGATCTAGCAGTTGACGGAGGAGTCACGGCTGGTCAGATACCAGGAGGTCAGAGTCTGAGATAGGCCAGAGGGCAAAACCAAGAGGCAGGATTGGGTTACCAGGAGATCAGCAGCAGGCAGTAGGAGCAGGTATTGCAGGGAAAGCAGTCCATGCAGCTGGGATCCCCCTACTTACTACAACTTCCTATTTTTGTGCTTGGTTTAAATAGAAGCTGGGAACTAAGCAGAACTCGCAGAGCTACACAAATTAGATCCCAGGGTAAGGGGGGGTCCTCTGTCAGAGTTCTACTTCTATTCTGACAACTATTTGTAGGTCATACATGGGGAGTGGAGGGTTGGTACTTACTATTGCCTAGGAGCCCCATGGACTAGGGTTCAAGACCTGTAGTTCCTGATAAGGAGAAAGTTACTAGACCTGTGGTTCAATATCCTCAAAAGTATGTAGGTACCTATCTGCATTTTTGGGCACCTAATTCTACCATTTAGGTGCTACTGACACTTTAAAAACCACCATTCAGCTATTGCCTAGCCCTGTAAACACCTAAGTTTCCATTGCTAAGCACATACAAAGCTAAGCATTTTATTCACCTTGCTGGTTTCTGAATATCCCTTTCTCAGGTGACTAACTCTCTGCATGTACTGAGGGTTCCATTAGGCAGTTGGCCACCTAGAGGTTAGGTGTTTCAATGTGAGTGGAGCAAACAACTTTGAGGATCTGCGCTGTACTGACTTGTGTGTGGTAGCTCAGTAGCAGTCACAACAAGCCCAGGTAAAAGAACATCATCTTATGAAACCAATCCCTTCATGCACTTATACTCCTCCATGCTCCCCTTCTTTCCACAGGTGCTGTGATAAGACAGTTCATTACGGAAGAAACCATGTGCAATGTGGACATCACCACTATGCTGCCTGTCACTCATGCCCATAACCTGGGTGTCATCTTCATCTCAGATCTCTCTCTAGGTCCTTGCATCCAGGCTGTCTCTAAGCTTTGCAGAATCTTTCTGCATAACCTCTCTAAGATATGGACTTTCTTATCCAGCTACGGTTAAAACTCTTATCTAGGCTCTCAGCATTATTGCTACATCCTTCTCTCTGGCTTTGGCAAATGCAATCTTGCCCCACTCATATTTGCTGCAAAGATCGTTTCCATAGCCCTTCATTTTAACCATTGCATCCCTTTACTGGTTGCCACTTCTCTGTCATATCCAACATAAGCTATTTGTCTTCACTTACAATGTCTCTCATGGCCTATCCTCACCCTATCACCACTCATTCAGCACTGAAAAGACAACCCCTGCCTCTGATCGACTCATGACTCCAGCCACCATTGCCCACTTGTTAAATTTTCAAACAAGCACCTTCATATTTTCTTCCATGCTGCTCTCCATACTTGACAGGTGCTCCCCATAAACATCTACAAAGCTACTCCATTGTCCTTCAAATCCTTCCTTAAAACACTCCTTTGCTGGGATGCATACAAAAAACTTTAGCAGCCTAACTGCTGTCGTGTGCTGAGAACACATGCTGATCAATATTCTCATTGTTTCCTTGTGCTCCCTTGTCAGTCTATCTGTATCTATCTGCTGTCTGTCTTATACATAGATTTGGGGCATGGGCTGTCTTTTTACTCTGTGTTTAGATAGCACCTAGCACAATGGTTTCCTGATCCGTGCCTGGGGCTCCTACACACTCTGATAATACAAATAATAAAAAATATTACTATTTCCTGCATTAATGGATGCTTTCTAATGAAGCTGAATGACAGACTTGCAGCTTACAGTAAAATTGTCTACAGTTTTATTGATTGGCTTCCTATGTATTTCAGCAAATACAACTACAGTGACATTGAACAATTAGCCACTACTTGCCCTATTTACATGCTAAATATCACAGTCCATATTCTCACTTAGGATCTGGCCACTTCATGTTGCTTGGGATCCAGATTCTGGCTGTTACTGCCTAGATGAGAAATTCAATAGCAGGATAGTGCAGGGCCTGGGCCAAAACAAAGTGTTCTCATGTCCTGTAATTATCTACTCTGTCTTTGGCTACAGCACATGGAGAACTTTCTACTTTTTCACTCTTACTTACTTGAAAATGATTGAAAACTCTTTGATTGGACTGGTTTTCGTGTGTGTTCATTGAAAATTGACTGAAGACAGTAACAAACTGATACAAAATACAACTGATCACTTTGAAAGAGAGTGAGTTTCTCAAAGACTATTCTTTGTACAAAGCACTATATATTTTGCAATCCTTGATTTGCATGAAAATATTAGAATAAGTTTACTTAGTTGCATATTGGCCTTACCCACTGTCTCCCACTGCAAAATCCTAAATCCTTTACTTAATGGTACTCAAATCTCATTGTCTTAATTTCCATCAATAAGTATTTTTGTAAGAATTTGAATGATTTGAACTGGCAAGAGAATCATGTAGATAATATGAAGCCACATGACAGACGTTGTGAGTTGTGTCTGTATATTTGTCCACTTTGATCACCAGTCAGCACCTTCACAGAGAATTGAAAGCAAATTGTGAGTGGTTTTTTTTCTGTATTATCCTGGGAAATACTTTGATTTTTCTGAGGGGAAAAATGGACAGAACTATCTGCAAGTGAATTAATCTACCATGGAAAAAGGAAGATAAACATGAATTTATTAGTAGATAAATGTATTTCTCATAATGAACAGCAGTTAACCACAATTTATAAAGCTTGCATCTTACCTTTTAGAATACAGAAAAGCATCAGCTGAACAAAATCTTGACTTCAAGTCTAGAACTCTTTCAAGTCCTTGATTTTTAGGGACATTGTTTTCTTATAGATCAAACCATGTAATATTAGTTTTGTTGAAAAGTCCACCTGATTTTTTTTCATTAGTTCCACTGTGGAATAACTACCAAATTTGGTGAAGAGTGTCTATGTTTTACATGTCTTTCTTAGATCTTAGAGAAATGACCTCCTATTCTTGAATTTTGCTCATTAGAAGCTCTTGGAAATATTGTGCCCATACTGATCCATGATCAGAAGAGGACCTTACACACATAGAACTGTCCTGGCCTTACGTAAGATGCAGGATGAAGTTGACTATGATTTCCCATCCTTTAAACAATATCTTCTCTATGCCCCTACAGGGTAACTGTAAAAGTTGGGGACTGTCTAAATAAAAACATCCATGACCATGGTGTTGTCGATGCACTAGAATGTTTTGGATTTAACTTCAGTCTCCCACACACTTATATGAGGTAATCAGCAGCCCAATCAGAACACTGTATATGTGATGACCTGTGTTAGACAGCAACAGAGATGTTTTCTATAGCTTTTTTATTTTCACTTTTTAGATGTAGTAAATAGTGCTTTTAAAAAGGACTGATATAATTCTATAACTGAGGTGTAACTTAACAGTTTGTGGGAATTTTCTGGTTTCACTTTACATGAGTTTATTCTCCTTGCATTTGGCTTTGTTTTGGGGGGGTCGAATGAACTCAAAAAACTCCAAGCAAAAGTCAGACAGATCCCTCATCTTCATGTAGCTTAGGTCACAACTGAGTTGAAACCCAAGTTTCTGCTGGTTTCTTGTGGTTCCTACTTGAAGATAGAACTGAATCCAGGTTCACTGAAAGGTTGACAAATCCTGCAATGAATGTGAGCTGAATTGCAGCTTTGTAACTAAAATATGATCATTCTCAGACCCCATAAGCTAGGAAAGAGTTTTCAGTTGTCTCCTGGCTTTCTGTTGCATGGCAACAATGTCCTTTCATGTCTTGAGGAGGGTTTGCTGCCGAGTGCTCCCCACCCTGGCCCTTCAAGAGCTGAATTGGGCCAGGTGGGCCTGATCAGCTAATTAGGCTGCAATCCAGGGGAGCTTTAGGCTGGAGGCAGCTAATTAGAGAAAGGTTCAACTGTGCAGGAACAGGTGGGGCCTGTAAAGCCAGAGAATGGGCTACACAGTGGGCATCTGGAAGTCAGGTACCAGTCTCTTACTGAGAGAGAAAAGGGGAATGAGAGTGGAAGGAAGCAAGTAGTCCAGGAAAGGAGCAGTGAAGGGAGAGAGTGAGAGAGAGAGCCAGCCAGCCAGCCAAGAACTGCTGAGTTGAGGGTCCCTGGACTGGAACCCAGAGAAGAGAATGGGCCCAGGTTCCCCTGCCAGCCATTGAGGGTGTAGTATAGAAGTAAGGCAGTGAATGGGAACACTGCCTTGGACTGCTGATGGACTGTATCCCAGAAGGGGGAATGCTGAGTGACCTAGCCAGAATAATCAAATAATATTTTCTCCTGTGCAGCTAGATGAGTCCAGTACACTGTTGTTTTCCTCTTTCTGCTTCACAGTAACAAACATTTAGAGGCTGAAGTCTGGCAAGCACAATTTAAGAGCCCCATATTAATTCCACTCCAGATTTAGTACAAAAGTTGTATTTCTGCCATGATCTTCTCACACCAGTTTTGAAGCCAAGGATTTGGGGAGGTAGTGGGAAAGAGCTTTGAAATGGAAATTCAGTTGACATCTTAACTGCACAGTAGCTACCAACAGACTATAAGATCTATAATTAAATTTCCTAAAGTTTCAAACACAAGGTCTCCTACCCTGCTGATAAAAATGACACTTTTATAACCTCTGACAAACTCTGAATTTATTCTCACCTCTTCTAGCCCACAGGATGATTGTCTTGTAACCAAAATACATGGGAAAGATAATCAAATTATATATTAATTGTGGACCACCCCATAGTGGTTCATCTTCAGTCCCCCCTAACATTAGGTTTGAATACACCATTTACATAGTCTATAATAATTTGCCCATTTATATTATTTTTATACCCTATATACAGACATCCTGAGCACAGGTCTCCTTTTCCATTGTTTGCAGCTGCAGCCTTTGCTTGGTCTCTCCCATTTGTTGCCTCTCACTGTTTTGTGACTGTATCCTTAGGAGCATTTGCTGTACTCTGCGTGAGTCATAGTAAGGAATCTGCTGGAAATCCACTACAAACTTCAACTGGCAGGCACTATGTTCTCCATCCCTCGGTATTGCACTGCTCTCCTCCCTGCATAAATGGAAACCATAATCCTGTCTCATCCCCATTGTTGCAAATTAGCCATTGCTGGCAGTAGATCATAGTCTGCTTTTGGCAGTCATTTAGTATTTGTGCGTCTAGTTCTAAAGGTCTGGCCAAGACAATATCTCCAGTAGATACAGCCTGCCGCTCCCCCAAATCCAGTCATTGTGCTTTCTCATGCCTGCTACATTACATTATTTAATTCGCCTCTTTTATTTTCCTAACCTCATCTGAATTATTTCCTTCTGCTCTTCTGTTGCTATGCCTCAGGGCTGTTATGTGAAATATACACTGTACCTTTGTTTACTATGCTTACTAAAAGATATATTTTCATCTCAGTGGAGAAGGAGAGAGAACTCCCTGCACATTAATACAAAGATATATTCCATAATATTGTGTCTACAAGCTACTGAGTACCTTTAACTCCGCCCCTCACAGACTTGGGCCCTAATTTAACTTTAGTCTCTTACATGCACTCTTTAAGTGCTAACTACTACAGTCGGTTTAAAATGTTCTGACAACATTTTCTGTTGGAAAATTCCATTTTGTTAAAACTGAAACTTTCTGCATGAATGTTGTCAACTTGATGAAATTGCATTTTAAAAACATCAAAACAAAGTACTTTAATAATGTTGATGTTACATTTCAACATTTTCAGAATGGAACTTAGATTTTTTATTCTAACATGACATTTTATTTTGAAATTTGTATTAAAAATAAACAATTTACATGTTTTTATTGACCCAAACTGATTTTTTACAATTTGTTTCACAAGAAATTTTAGCTTTGTTTACCATTTTAGAATGACTTTTACCAAATGCCAGCATTTCCCACAGAACAGAATTGCATTTCCTGACCAGCTCTGCTAACTACATAATAGTGACACATGTAACAATAGAAATGAAGGAGCAAGGCACAGTGTTTATAGGAGAGACCAGGGCATCTAAAATCCTATGTTGTTTTCAACTATTACCCTCTGAAGTAGCATAAACCAGTGAATCATGAGGGTTAATTGTAGTTTACAAAGAACTGAAGTCCTTGTAGGGTGACCAGATGTCCCGATTTTATAGGGACAGTCCCGATTTTTCTTATATAGGCTCCTATTACCCGCCACCCCCTGTCCCGATTTTTCACACTTGCTGTCTGGTCACCCTAAGTCCTTGGATAAAAGGGACCAAAATGAAGCAAAAACTTTGCAGATGTTTCTAAAATACTGGCCAATGACCATTGTAAATATTTTCAAACTGGGATACCTAAAGCTAGAAACCTAAATACACATTTAGGTTCTATATAACTGGCTTGAGCACTCAAACTGGGCAACATTTTTTCCAACAGTTTTCTGTTGGAACATACTGATTGAACTTTATTAATATGTTCTGCAGGAATGTGTTAATTCCATTAAAACTCTTAATGAAAACTAGGCAGGCTAGCCAGAATGCCTGTCTGGCTGGTTTCCTACCAGCCTAGGCTCTCTTGGAGCAGTTCCCTGGGCTGCCAGGAAGTTAGGTAGCTGCTTCCCAGAGCTGGTCAAATCCCCAGGCCACCAGCTCCCGGGGAGGCAGCTAGCCCAGGAGGTTGGGCAGTGGGAGCCAGCTACAAAAATTCCATTTTGATTCTCTCAAAATAGAATTATTCAGAATGTTTGCAACCATTTTGAATTTTCATCACAACTAAAGATGGAAATGTTTCAGAAAAATGTTTCTGAGGGGGGAAAATGCTATTTTTCCATCCAGCTCTGCTGAGCACCACTACCTCCCATTAAAGATACACAAGGAATGTAAGTTAATGTAAGGTGAAGTATATGTAGCTGGGGTTTTCCATAGGATTTTGAAGGTTAATGTAGGTGCAAGAAGACTGGAAGATAAGCAACACCTCTAGGAGGAAGATGTACCATTTAAGATTGTTCTGAAACACTTTTGGGGAAGAATGTAAGCTTATTAGTTCCCAATATTGAGAGAGCACTTGATATGCCTTGGTCAATGTGGGAGTTGGTTCTGAGTCTCATCACCCAATAGGGAGCTCTGGATGGGATCCTGTCCCAGGAAGGTAAAATGCTTCCTGGAAAGCCCTGGAGTGCAGGGGAGTTGTGAATCTTTTAGTATCCCTTAGGAACATACAGCAGGATTTGGTTAGTTTCACTAGCTGCTGTGGAGTAGGGCCATAATTCTCTCTTCTCAACCCTCTTGGGACACATGGTGCTAGGAGGGAGCTGCTCTTGTACCTCTTGTGCCCATCTCTCCGTGAGCAAAGACCAGACATAATTTAGCCCTTAGTGCCGGTCATAGGGCATCCACTTTCTTCCAGAGTCCTCAGTAACTCCGCATGAGCTTTCCACATATAAATAGCCCTTTGTAGGGCTGATTTATTACACAAGTCCCACCATCATAATCCAGAAATCTCTAGCACAACACCAGCAATATATTCAATCTTTCAAGTCCCAACAGTGCCTCAACATACCTGGTATAGCTCTGGTGTCTCTCACCATGCCTCATCCCAACTCCTCTAGCTGGGGTGCTTCTGAGCCCTGGTTAGTCCCCTTATTGTATCCTTGGAGGAAGGGGGGGGCAGCAGTTTTAGGAAGAAATCACTTGAGACACAGAAAGCTGTAAACCTTGAAAAGCAGCCATTTATTGGCACACACTGAACTAACCAACAACCAGCCAAAACCGGCTGGGCTATCCCCAAATAATCTAACTAAGTTGCCATAGCAACAACAAGATTATATTACTACGACAACCAAATACATAACATATTCCTCCCCCCTTAATGAGAACATCCCCTAAATAAAATGATCCCAGCTAAACCCTGGGGATTATTTTGCCCCGTAACCATGGACTCACCCTAGCTAAAGATCCAGCCATTGAGGAGGCCTTCTATCTCTAGGTGGATTACAGCGGACTTCTGGTGTTGGTGTACCCAAAAGTATCTTGGGCGCAGGCCTGACAATGGGCTCAAGGTTCATAGTGCCAAAGCAAGATCATAATTGGGCCCAATATTTTATTAAACTTCTCAGTGCAAGATCTAAGTCACCTGAGCATGGTGGGCTGGGCTGAACCCATCAAGGTATCTATGTGAAAACAAATCTGAATGGATCAGTGTTTATTGTGCAGACTGTATTGGTTATGAACAGCTTTATTAAAAAAAACAAGCAAAAACACCTTCCCATTATGAACAATCTTATGAGAGGCAGAGTAAATTGTGTTGGCAAGATGGCAAATACAGTACAAAAGAGCAAACTGATGAGACTGCAAGTGAGATCTCCTCCATTATGTGATCTCATACATTCTGTGTGCTTTATATTCAGCATAATGTTTTCAATAAAGATTCCAAGCCAGCATGTGGTATTTCTGAGAGCCCTGGCAGCTTATTTCTTATAAGGTACTAGTCAGACTTGCCAGCTTTTACTGAAAATCTTTTTTCCCCCCTCAAGAATAAAAAGTTTGCTTGTGAAGAGCCAAAAGTGATCTATTGATAACTAATATTAAAAATATGCTCACCCTTTTGCAGATGTGACCCACTTTTAACCATAGTAAGCTAAGCCTTCTGTGGCAGATAAAATATGTACAAGACTGCCCTTGAGTAGCAATTCCTCTTTGTAGAGGACCCATCAAATTATTTTTTTCGGGAAACTGCTCATCTGGGAAATAACCTGCAACACCCTGAAGAAGTCTTTGTTACCCCTACAGTTCAAAATGTATATAAGGCTTTTGGGAGAGTTAGGCTCCAATTAGAAGAGCATGTGTTGTATTTTAAGAACAAGAACAAACCTATGCTCAAAATTAAGCATATGTTTAAGTGCTCTGCTTGATTTGGGGGGAATTGTATGCAAGTCTCTATCATGTCTGATCTGAACAGTGCAGTGGAAATAATGACCCAGTGGGTGTATGAGAATAGGGTCTGGATGAGGGATAGTTGATGTTGATTCAGTATGGATAAAATGGAAATAATCATGAGGAAAAGCAACTGTAAGTGTTTCTGAAGGCTATATTGACATTACTGACTGAGGGAGTGATCTGCCATCTCCAAATCAAGTCCATGATGTAGGTGTTTCATTAGATCCGGAGTTGCTGCTGGATAAACAAGTACCAGTAATGACCAGTTAAGTATTTTCCCTTTTCTTATGGCAAGGAAAGTGAAATCTTGCCTACTGGGTGTTGACCTACAATGTCTAGTTATCCATGGGCTTGTCTACATGGGCACTTAGTTCATGGCAAGCTGGGATGTAAATCTACCCCCTTACCAGCCTGCCACACATGAAGTCTGTGGACTCTGCAGCTGCTTACTAAAAGTTCTGTAGTGCACTTTGATCTACTTGCTTTGTAATCAGAGTAGATTAAAGAGCACCAAGGAATTTTAGTGCACAGCAGTAGGGTCCACATGGACACTTAGTGCATGGCAGACTGGTGTCGGGTAGATTTACAGCCCAGCTTGTCATAAACTAAGTGTTCATGTAGCTTTCCCCTATGTCACTGTCATCTTAAGACTATTGTAAGGCACGCCACTTGAGGCTACACATAGAGTCCATTTCAAACTGAAGTTAGCACAGAATGTGGCTTTCTTTACTAATTAGTGCATTGTGCAGATAGCTCTGCAATGGCTGCCCATTTGTTTCTACAATAGTTTAAGGTTTAAACCTATGAAACCAACACCTTGAACAGTTTTAGATTTGTTTACTTCAGAGGCTAAAAGCTGAGATCAGCAGAATGCAAAAAGTATAGCTCCCTTGATTCAAATGGGAGGGAGCTGCTGGCAAGACATTCTCCTGGAAGGCCCCTCAATTTTCAAATGTATTTTCCTTCTTAGTTTGCCAGCCCACGTTTGTTAACCTTTGAGTACACTGTAAAATCCACTTCTTTTTATGAGTGTTTGGGGAGTGGGTAGGCTGAGTTAAGATTTTTTCCAAGCATGTTCAATTAGTATATCTGATTAGTAGAGCAGGTAGAAATTTCTCAGCTGTGACATTTTCTTACCAAGAAGTGGAGTTTCTCCAAAAAAAAAAAAAGTTCCTTTCCGTTTTTTTTTTTTTTTAAAAAATGGGATTTTTATTAAAAAATGTTTTTTTTGGGGGGGGGAGGACGACTTTTTTTGAAAAACTCTGATTAATAGCTACATACTGGACATCATTTTCTTAAGTTCTGGGAAATGTCAAGACCATGAACTGCATCAAGGGGGGAATTGAGCTAGGGTTTTATGAGCTACCTAAGTAATATGTTTGGGTTTCTGTTTTATCCCATATATTGATTAAGATGTTGAGAAAAGCCATGATTTGTAGATGGATGCTTTAAAGTTGAAATATATCACCATGTGGGGTGCATGTGCTCCAGTGTCCTGAACTGCACAGAACACAGTCCTGGAGGGACTCCAAAACAATACATGCACATTTCAACTTAGTTTATTGTTGTGACAACTGCGGGAAACTTTCAAAGGTGCTTTTAATTTATTAGTTCATGCGGCTAACGGAAGTATTGTGTGTGCTCTCCAAAACTCTGCCGGTGCCCTCTTAGTGCAGTTTTCTACCTATCCAAAGGCAACCTCCCAGTGGTGAATGTAGCTCAAGATTTTGAGTGGGCTAGGTATATCTTTACCCCTATGCACCCAGGAAGTAAGATAGAAAAAAGAATTTTTAAATTGCATGCATGCATACATTTTCAGAATGTATAATTATGTTGTAACATGCTAAATATGCAAGGGGGGTTACCTGGGTTTACTCCATACCTTAAGAGATTGAAGCCTAAAGAAATGTGCCAATAGATTTCAGAAATGATAAAGGGTATTTTTGTGCTGCAATCACACACTGTGATTGTAGCTTGAACCAATATACCCATC
The DNA here is from genome assembly GCF_002925995.2 of Terrapene triunguis. Lineage (NCBI taxonomy): Eukaryota > Metazoa > Chordata > Testudines > Emydidae > Terrapene > Terrapene triunguis. The sequence continues at coordinate 14,259,366 of NW_020664417.1, read as the reverse complement.
CTAGGTTTAATCTAGCTAATTTGGGGCCTACATCTCTGTTTCAATTTCTGCATCTATAATGGTAGCTTTAAAAATTTTTAAAGTTATCAAGTGATTTAGGAACTTAAGTTCTGTTGAAAGTCACAGGGATGGTATGAGAGTTAGGCACTATTTCAGGAAAGCACTTAAACTTGTGCTTGGATTCTACTGAGCATGCGATTAAGCACCCTTCATGGTTAGGAACAGTTTCTGAACTGAGGCTTTCATTAACTAATTTATATAAAGGACTTTGGGATCCTTGGATGAAAGCTGTTATGGAAACAGCTGTAGAGGAAAAGTGACAATTCCAAATGTCTATGCTTCAAAACTAATTTTACTATTTTTGAGTTTTTTATACTACAGGAGGGACAAGAAAAACATGTCTTATATATGCATTTCCCTAAGTACCTAGGCCCATATTTTTAACAGGATATAGCACTGCTGCACTCAGTATTGCAACACCTAACTGATTTAGGAGCCTAAATCATTTTCAAAAGGGATTTAAGCACTTCAGAGCCTAAATCCCATTGACTATCAATGGGCTCCGAAGTGCCAAAATCTTTTGAAAATGACTTTTGGGAACCCAGATAAGACAGGCACAGCGATGCTTACACTCTTTTAAAATAAATAAATAAATAAATAAAATTCTAGGCCTTAGTCTTTAACTGTGGGGTGATCTTTTTTAATAGCAGTGCTGTAGTATAGTGTATTATATAGTTGTGTTGCTAGGTCATTTGTGTTTGTTGGACCGAGCTTTGAGATGTTTTTTCTTGTGTGTGTACACAAACACACACACACTCCCTATGTGGTTGGGTAAACAAACAAGCATTAAGCCTGTGATTTGCAAATAGCTATTTGTCACCTGTTAATTCTAATGGAGCCTTTTTGGATTTACATTGGTGTAATTAAGAGCAAAAATGGGCAAAAATACTGAAGAAGACTTTGAGGTAAGATTCTGTGAGGCAAAGACTGGTATAGTTAAATGTAACATCAATCCAGAGATTTACTGGCAGGATTTTCAGGAACTTTGGTGGAGAATATGGATAACACACCTTAGCTAAGAAAGCTTTGATGGATGTGGTATAAGCGTGTGTGTTTTTTTAAATCTATTCTCTGCACCCACATAGACAGGTAGGACTTCTTCATTTTTGTGTGATAAAGTATTATCTGTTCATTGGATAAACAGTATTCAGGATTATAATCTTGTAGAGCCCACTCTCCATATGCACATGGTAGAAGTTTGGAAGGACTAGTCTTACCCCTATTAGTCCTGACTGATTAGGAGGCAGGCAGATAAAGGGCGTGACCACAGAGCCCTGTTTGGCTAGAAAACTAGGAGAAAACAGACTTCCTGCTGCCAGACTACCTTGTGCTGGAGGTGGGGTGACTCAACAGTGATAAGAGCACATTTTATTCTTGCTGCTGAAACTACTTGAGGGGGCAATCTCAAGTTGCTCAAATGCAATCTTAAAACTGAGTTAAGGGATCAGCTCAGGGAGCAGGCTAGAACATAGCTGCAGCCAGACCAAAGGAGTAGCCTAGAACCAATAGAGGATCCCTGACCAGCATGATAATGGATACCAGGAAATGCAGCAGAGCCTGTGATCACCACTATGTGCTCACACCACACCCAGGCTTCATCAACCACTGCAAAGGGCCAAAGGTACCGTGATTGGGAGCAGTTCAGATTCTTGATCAAGTAAGGTAGTTTTCTATGTATTTAACTGTTGGGGGACTGTGGTGTAACATTGTTGGGGGTGTGGTCCCACAGACACAAATAATCTCTGTTACTGAGGTTTGGCTCTACCCTGATAAAAGGTTTAGTATTGCATTTATTTCAAGGGTTAATTCCTGTTTTTCCCCAAGGGTTATAGAGTAAACCAAGAGGTTTGGACCTAGTGAAAGGCAAATGGGGTTTCTTACTTCTAGGCTCATGGTGTGGAATCTGGGATGGCACAGTGAACCAGGGTATCCCCACCATGCTCCGATATTTTATAGATGTTAGTTCTGTCCACTTCTCAGAATGCTTAGGAGTTTTTGATTGTTTGTCAAGATGGGTTCTTTTCTCCCTGGTGGGACATTCTAGTTCTACAAGAAGTGCCCCCCTTCCCCATAGACCTGTAAATACAAATAAGATAGAATATACTATTAGTTGTTTTGAGGTTTTTTAGTAGAAGCCCCTAACTGTGAGGGGTTGTATAAGGAACTATAGTATTGGAATATTGTTTCATTTGTGTTATGTCTGGGAGGCCAGGATGACAGTGATTACTACTGTTACCCTACCACTCACCCACAGAGTGTGGGTTAGTGAAGCTTCAAAATATAGCTCTGCCCTCCTTCCTTTTTTCTAGATGCTAGGATGTGCTGAGCTGAGACCACTGCTACTGGGCTTGCTTAATTGGCTCCAAAGACTAAACAAACCAACCTTCCCCCACCGTACCTATTAATTTTACATGCTGCTGCTCCCTACCCTCCCATGTTTGTTTCAATCACCTGTTGTGTCTTGTCTTAAACTAAAATTACACCCAGTGTGCGGCAGGGGCTGCCCTTTACTACACGTCTTTAGAAAGCCTAGCACAATGGGTTGGAGCCTCTAGGAGTTACTGCCACACAAGTATAATAGAATCATTTGTATCCTTTTCCATTGAGGTCCTGCTTTTCTCTCTCCTCCTTGGCCTTTCCCTTTCCAATGTGAGTGTTTTTCCCCTCAGGCTCCCATATTCCTCCCCTCAAGCTCAAACTGCTATCTTTGCAGCTTTTAATATCTGCCGCGAAGTACTTCAGAGGCTTGTCTACTTGGTCTTGGGTACCTCCACCTTAAATCACACATGATCTAACTCAAAATATCCAGTCAGATGGAGATTAAATCTCCAAGTAGATGGGATTGTTTTATGCTTTAGGCATATGAGAACTAGCAGAGAGGAATCTGAGCCCTTTAAAAACCTTATGATGGTGTGTCAGACTGTATGTGGTAGGCTTCACAGGAAGGCTAGGGGCAAAGTAGGAGGAAAAGAAGAGTGTGCTGTGATTAAGGTTCAGGACTGAAACTCAGGTTTCAGTTCCCACCTCTGCCAGACTTCCTGTGTGATCTTGGGCAGGTCACTCAGTATCCCTAATTTACTGATTGAGAATGGAGGCACAGAGTATTTTTTTTCTCCTTTCTCTTTGTCTTTATTTATATTGCAAATGGGGGCAGAGACTGTCTCTTATTGTGTTTCTACAGTGTGTAGAAACACGGGGTCCCTAGTCTTTGTTGGGTCTCTAGATACTACTAAAATACAAAATAGTACTATCTGGAAGAAGCAGCTAGAGCCGTGTTTTTGTGAAGGGGTTACGTTTTGGGAAGGGATGTCTGGCTGGACGTGGGGTTAAATCTAAAGATTTAAATAAGCATCCAGACATTAAGATCTGAACTGAACCGCCAGTCTTATTAAGGTTCATCCACACCAGAGATGCATACCTTAAAATGAAATAACTGCATTTGTATTAACTTCTCATTTAAGGTCCTATTCTGTAGTCTCATTAAGAAAAGCTGAAGTCAAAGACTGAAATTTGGCCTCTAGACATTAGTCAGGTCTATATAAGTGATTTGGCTCTGGAAATCTCACACAACTTACAAATGATCCTTCTCCCTGAGTTGACTGTAGTTAGGAGAACTTGTACTATGCTCCTGTATCATCACTGCTTTCCTTACTTGACTGTCTTATGTTAGAAGCTATTATGTTTTTTGATTGCTATACGCTCTCTCAGAATTGAAGGTAATAGGAAGTACATCAAGTGAAAGTCTTTTTCTTTGTACATAAAAGTTCTGTCTCAGGAAACACTGTGCAAATGGCCCTTATCTCCTCAACTTCACAAGCATTGTTTCAAGACAAAAAAAGGCTCAAAGCTATGAGAAACATTCAGTAATGATGCATTCACTGTAAATATTTTTGCAAATTCCCAGAGGTTTTTTTTTCCCTCCTTATTATTCAAACTGCTTGTACCCGGTTTAATAAGCAACTTTTCAGCACATCTAAGAATAATTTGCAGAACTTATGTTTCTGGAGGATGAATATGTGCTGCAATCTAATCTCTCATGAAAGCACTTACCTGTCTCAATATATAAGACTCTGAGTGAGGTTCAAACATACTCTCATAAACAAGATTTGTTTTTCAATTTAGCTGTAGTAAAGTTGTGCCTTGGATCCTATTGCCTGAGAGTCGTACACAAAGAAAAGGGACAAACATATTAAGGATTAATATTAAATCATAATTCAGTTGTTAGTGTAACAGACCTCACTTTTCAAATGCTGCATTTTTTTTTAAATTAGAGTAGAATGCTTTCCTCTGGCAAAGAGAAGTGTGGTGTTCTGGCTAATCCATTAGTGATGGCATATGAGAGAAGTTTCTGATCTCTGCATATGGTAGCTCAGTAAGCAAAGCTGTCTCTACATGTATGGCATTAACCTGAAAGTAACTTACACGGTGGTTTAGCATACAGTCATAGGCAGCATGACTTGTGCTGATGCATGTGTGATTAATGTCTTGATGAATGGCAAAACTGCATTTATGCCATTTTCACTTCTGCACCAGAGGCTGAACAAACTTCTAATTTTTAGTTTGGAAACTGGCACAAAAGCCCTAAAATGAACCAAGGGAATTTTTTGTCAATTTTGGGTGGTTTTTGTGTGTTTCGGGTTTTTTTGTTTGTTTGTTTGTTTGGTGTGTGTGTCTTGGGGAGCCACAATCATTCTTTTTTGATGTAAACAAAACTGCAGTCCCAAGCTTCCCCTGGTACTGTAGGTATTCCATATTGTCTGAAGTTTTATGTTAGGGGAGGTCATTGAACTCATATTGGGCAGTTCCAGCTGCAGCTTTCAAAATCTAAAGCACTATTAGATATTTTAATTGAGAGGAAGGAAAATGGGAAATGACTGCCTAGGAAGGAGTACTGCAGAAAGAGATCTGGGGGTCATAGTGGATCACAAGCTAAACATAAGTCAACACTGTAACTCTCATGGGTAAGAACCTCACTTCTGAAGTGAGGTTCTTACCCACGAAAGCTTATGCTCCCAATACTTCTGTTAGTCTTAAAGGTGCCACAGGACCCTCTGTTGCTTTTTACAGATTCAGACTAACACGGCTACCCCTCTGATACTGTAACTCTGTTGCAAAAAAGTCAGACATCATTCTAGGATGTATTATCAGGAGTATTGTAAGCAATTCATCCGCTCTACTCCGTGCTGATTAGGCCTCAGCTGGAGTATTGTGTCTAGTTCTGGGCGCCACATTTCAGAAAAGATGTGGACAAATTGTAGAAAGTCCAGAAAAGAACAACAAAAATGATTAAGGGTCTAGAAAACATGACCTGTGAGGAAAGATAGAAAAAACTGGGTTTGTTTAGTCTGTAGAAGAGAAGACTGAGAGGGGACATAACAGTTTTCAAGTACATAAAAGGTTTTACAAGGAGGATGGAGAAGAATTGTTCCTCTTAACCTCTGAGGATAGGACAAGAAGCAATGGGCTTAAATTGCAGCAAGGGCAGTTTAGGTTGGACATTAGGAAAAACTTCCTAACTGTCGGAGTGGTTAAGCACTGGAATAAATTGCCTAGGGAGGTGGTGGAATTTCCATCATTGGGGATTTTTAAGAACAAGTTGGACGAACACCTGTCAGGGATGGTCTAGATCAGGGGTGGGCAAACTTTTTGGCCTGAGGATCACATCGGGGAATAGAAATTGCATGGCGGGCCATGAATGCTCACAAAATTGGGGTTGGGGTGCAGGCTCTGGGGTGGGGTTGGGGATGAGGAATTTGGGGTGTGGGAGGGTCCTCCGAGCTGGGATCGAGGGGTTTGGAGAGCAGGAGTAGGATTAGGGCTGGGGCAGAGGGTTGGGGAATGGGGAGAGGCTCAGGGTGTACAGGCACTGAGTGGTGCTTACCTCAAGCGGCTCCCGGAAGCAGTGGCCTTCTCCGGCTCCTATGCAGAGGGGTGGCCAGGCGGCTCTGCATGCTACCCCATCCACAGGCACCACCCCTGCAGCTCCCATTGGAGCACATAGGAGCCAGAGCAGGGCCATGCTGCAGCTTCCAGGGGCCGCGTGGTGCGGCCCCCAACCCAGCGCCCTGGCCGGAGTGGGGCCCAGCCGTGTGGTGCGGCTCGCGGGACAGCTTAAAACGGCTCACGGGCCGAATCTAGTTTGCCCACCCCGGTCTAGATAATACTTAATCCTGCCTTCAGTGCAGGGGACTGGACTAGACGACCTCTCAAGGTCCCTTCCAGTTCTATGACTGTGGCTAAGGCACTAGACTTGGATTCAAATTTTTGGCTCGGTTAGTCTTCCTGTGTGACTTTGAGCAAGTTGCTTAATCTGTTTGTTTCTCATCTGTTAAATGGGAATTGCAGTTTAAGTAGACAAGAGACAATTATACTCCTAAAGTCTTTGTCTTGTGACAGGGACAGTCTTTACCATGTGTATGTACAGTGTCTAGAACAACAGGCCCCGACCTTGGTGGGAGCATTTTTGTAATGCAAATGATAAATTGTTCACTTGTATTAACATGGGGTTTTTTTTTAAAGCCCACTATTTTAGACCCCTGTGAGGGGAACAACACAATGGGAGCCTGCCAGAGTATGAGCTACCTAAACATTGAGAACTGTGTGTCTGGCCCTGTGCAGAGGCCCAACTTAACTTCCCTTGAAGTTGATGGGAACCTTTTCAGTGAATTTAAAGGGAGCTGAATTAGCTCTGAGGGTGCACGGAGGCAGATGCATTATAACACAGACCCTTAGCTAGGCTAATGTCAGCAGGTGCTCTAACCTCTCCAAATGGGGTAGGAGGGCTAGATCACATGGACACATGCGCACACCCTCCTGCCCCTTGGAAAATCTGTTTGTCAGCAGAAATTCTCTAGAAGCTCCTTGTGGAAACTCTGCAACTGAAGTGCATAGAAGATTGGGAAGTTTTCCTTGACTACTGAATAATGTCCGGTCATCCCTGCAAAAGATGACGACTTATAAGAATTACTTCTGAAGAGCAACGGTCTTTAGAATGGATCTGATTGTCTCAAATAATCTGCAAGGATACGCTGTGTGCTCTTTATAAAAAGCGTTCAGCATCATCTTCCTCTTTAGAATATAGAAACTGAACAATGTGATGTACACACATACACTCAGAATGTTTTCTGGGAACAAAGTATAAACATTTCCATCAAAATGCTGCTTAAGTAAGTTTGTTGGCTGTAGTTATGGAAAAGGCAAAGGAATAGATTTCCCCAGTCCCTCACACTCACTCACTCTGTAAGCACATAAGGTTTGTCATGGGCTAAGGTGAAATGTAACTGGAACCTATGGCTAAAATATTGTTAAAACATCCACATGCAAGGTCACCATGCCTCTTATTTCCAGGCTGCAATTTAAAAACACAATCTAGGCCTGAGGATGAATCTTAAATTGTTTACCTTGCTGTACTGATGGGTAGGCAATACCCAAAGGGGTCTCCATTTCAGCCACTGTTTTGTGAGGAGAGAAACTGGTGACTCTCAAATCCAAGTGTCAATTATCCATAAAAAGGAGGGTGGTGTTTGTTTTTTGTTTTTTGTTTTTTCTTTAAAATAAACTTCTCTTCAAAACACTTTACTAGAACCTGGAAAGGAGAGGTAACAAACAGCTGCAGCATTTTAAACATAAGAATCAAGTATTATGGTTCACTTCTCAGCTCACTTTACAAACAAGAGTAACACTGTCCCCATTTTAAAGAAAAACAGGTACAGACAGTGAATTGCCCATGGTTGCAAAGAAAGTCAATGGCTTAACCAGGAACAGAATTCAGGTCTCTTGACTTTCAGCTCATGATGCTCGCCAAGTTAGCATAGATATTGTCTAGTAAGGCTAATTGAATTTTTTTTTCTTAAAACAGTGCAACAAAAAACAATCTTCAACTAAACCTTTTTTATCTTAGAGGGGTGGGAGGTACACACCCATTTCCTGACTGGTTCTACTTTATATTGTATTACAAACATTTCTTCAATAAAACAGTGTTGATTTAAGTAGGGTTTGCTGTACTTATTTAGAGTTTGTGTGTAAACTTTTGCAACTCCAAATGTTCTTTGTGAATCATAAGATATTCCATTTTTGACACAGGTCACTTTGTGGGGAAGGGGGTCTTTTATTTTCTCTCTCTCTTCCCTCCGCCCCCCCCCTACATTTTACTATGCACTTTGGACCTGACTTCCCATTCACTGAAGTCAATGGGAGATTATTTCCATGAGAGTAGGACTGGACCCCTCCAGAAGTCATTAAATGTAATGTTTATACATTCTGTAGTGATATGCAAAATATTCTCACTGCAGAGAGGCCATCTGTGGTGGATGAATATGTGGAAGTAAGTGGAACTTGTAATTTAATGTTGACACTTAGCTGTGGTTTTTTTTTTTTTTTTTTTTTAGTCTGTACAGCAGCAGCACGGATGAAGTAAAGATACTTCCTTTTGTTCAGGGCTCCTATTCATGTTCATTCTTATTAAACATTCTTCTGATTTTCAGTTTTAACCAATAAACCCTAATAAAGCACCTTTGATACAAAATAAATTGGTGTTTTATCCAATAAACACCGGAAATGGTTACTTGTATCTAAAGGGCTTGTCCACATGGAGACGTCATGTGTGGACTACATGGGTGTGATTTCTAAAGAGCATAAACCTGTTGCGCGTCAGTTGGCATATCTAGACCCCGCTGGTGTGCTCTAGGTTCTCTGGTGCTGTTTGAAACCGTACTATGTTAAAGTTCACCACAGAACATTACAAAGAGTATTCATTATAGTATATACAAAGAGCCACCAACCCTTGACATTTTGGACATCAACATGAAACTCGAATAAACCCTGACAAACAGAAGCCCTGTTATTAAAGGGAAGATGTGAAAACAGCAGACTCCTGTCCTACTGTCACATGTTAAATAATTATGGCTGCTAAGTGTACTGTACAGTTTAGTTAGCATAGTGTTACATAATGGCTATTTGTTGGTATGCTCTCTCACTGTGCAGCTCATGATCACTTAACACCCCTTATCCCATTGGGAATCTCTGGGTAATGATTTATTAATTAGATGGACAGAGAAGAGATGTGGCTATCTGTTTCTCTGGCATGGAGCCAAAGTCTTTGCCTCCCAGCTATTCAGGAAAGCCTGCTGGAACCCAATCCATCCTCAAAGTAACATGAGTCCATTTGGTCCGGGCAGGGGTTGGTCTGCCAATAAAGGCAGCATTTAACTCCACTCTGGGTCTGCATGTTTGACATAATGAATGATAGGATCTGTTCCGTGTATGCCTTTAGTACGAAAATCCCACCGAGTTTCAGACAGCGCTTGAAACTCAGTCAAGGTTTGTCTGACAAGGGTGCTTAAATGCTATGCTGATATAGGCAGAGAGGGAAGGGATTTAATGTCTCCAGATTAGTGATAGGTATCATTTCATTCTAGGGTGGCATCATCCAGCAGCGCTTGTATTTGTAGATAGTTAGATTTGGCTTTCATTTGGGTAAAAATGAGTCTTTTTATTCCTTTTGAATGAAATGCTTTGAAATAGAATGTTCTTTGTTCGCGTGTTTTCTTTTCACAAATGTATTTCATGCCTTTTGAACTTGTGTCCATTATATATGTTGGCTGCTCAGCTATTTTAAATCAATTTGTTCCAGAATACAAGAAAATGTTTTGGTTCTGTTCATGAAAGTTCATTTATGAAACAACAACAAAGCTATCAGAACTTGATTCATTTTTACTTCAGTGCCTACATTCATTATGATTAAAATGTATAGCTACTGATAAAGTAAATAATGAAAATCTTATTTTTTATAAGAGGAAAACATGTCAAAAGAGCAGCACTGCCTAACTGCTTATCTGGCAAGGCATAAAACCTTGAGATTTAACTCAAAACAACTGTGTAAATGAACAGTTGAACAAATCTTACACAAATATTGTTAATCACTCATTTTGAGTGATTATACAAAGAAGGGCTTGATAGAGCAGAGTTGAGAAATGCAACCACACAAAATTAGAGCTGTACAAAACTATATTTCACTTGGTATAGTTCAGAAGACTTTCTTCTGTGTTAATGGAAAAATTCTAAATAATTTAGTAAGGGGAAAAAGTTAACAGTTCTATAGATATTTAATTGGGTCTATAGAAAATGGTTTAAAACCAGTAAGTCCAGATGTCCAGAGCTATGGCCAAGTTTGGCACAGGTCTGTGTATTTGGGTGCAAAAGTTGCTTTAAACCATATTTTCACCCCTTTGTTCTGGGGATGTTGAGCCATTTGGATGGTCCCTCAGAATAAATTAATACCTCCTGAAGTTGCTCTAATTTACTGGCTGCAGTAGCTTCATGGGGCCATTCCAGCAGCTAGGGAGTACTGAGCTGGATGTCATAACCACAAGAATTTAAGTGTGATATTCTTTTTATGTATATGATGGAGCAAGGATATAGATTTTTCTCTTACATGTTACTAGCTAGCTAAAATTCTGATTACTAAACTATCATTTTCTATTCCTATTCCATAAGGTTATGAAAATTTGGCCCATGGTAAAACATTGTTTTTCCTGCTCATACATTCTTTGAAGTGAGTGGGGAATTTTAAGTCCATGGGGAACACAATCTTAATGAATATTGCACAAGTTCTCCCCTATGCAGATTAATCCCACATACAGGAGAAACTGTCTCAACTCATGGAGTCTCCTTTTATTTATTCCTTTGTAGGAAGAAAGGTGGGTTGTCCCCTTGAGGAAGAGAAACTAGACTGTTCTTAGGTTTTGCTGGAGGCAAGCAGCATCTACACAGAAACTCTTTCCCACTGAATTGCTGCTGGTTCGTCCTTGTGACCGCTGGGCAGAAAAACATCTGTAAGAACCATGTTACCATAGTCTCTCCTCATACCCACCTTTATCTTTGTCTGAATTTTAAGGGGCATAGGCAAGAGAGAAGAGAACATGTGCCAGACTGCTTTCACATAGAAATTACTAGAACAGATAGTTTAATGTTTGAGTACATGCTCAAATTGAAATTTGGCTGTATTGTGCCCTTCTGTGTTCAATTTCCACAAATATTCTAGTGAATACAATTATAAGAAAGTGAGTATTGTTGAATACTCAGAATAAAAATTTCAAACCTGAAGTTCATTAATTCACAACTGAAACCTGATTTGAGTTGCTCTGATCCAGTATGTTAACAGATATTACTGTAACCTATGTTTAGTCTTTTAAATCTTGATTTGAGGACTTGAATAACTCAGCCAGAGGTTATAGGTCTATTGTAGAAGTGGGTGGGTGAGTTCTAGTAGCCTGCAAATGTGCAGGAGGCCAGACTAGATGGTCACGATGATCTCCTCTGGCCTTGAAGTCTGAGTATAATGAAAATTGCAGTCTGTTCATGGACAATTCAAGTACAAAACAATTGAATAAATTATTGGCTCTAGTTGTGAACATTGTAAGTCTGGAAATGTTAAGTGCAAATATTAAGTTTACTGTAAATGCCTAGGTGTCTAATGGAGGAAAAACACATAGTGGTATGGTAAAACAAAGGCAACTCCTCACGTGTGGAGTCAAGGTTCTTATAATGCAAGCTCAGTTTAGTCAATACTACATAATTCCTGTGAGACATTCTATATTTCTGGACAGAGAAGTGTGCTTTACTGCAGAAGCATCATCCCTTTGTAAAATTAGACTCTCTTGGAGAGGTAAATAGATAATTTTGATTCTTAAATCAAAATTAAGGACAGAAGCAGCCAAACCAAGAAAGTCTGCTGCGATGTAATTGACATTGTTATAATGTGTCATATCTTTTGGTGCTAAATATCAATTGTTATGTTGACAGGCAGGACAAAAATGAGCAAGACTCAGCAACAAATCATTGAAGAGGTAATAAAATAACATCACATTGAGAGAATGATAATGTGAGAAGAAAGCAGCAAGCAATATAGCATCCAATGTTAAAAGTTAGTTGGCCAGATCCTTAGCTAGTGTAAATCAGAGCAACCCTATTACTTAAGTGTAGATGTGCTGCTCTTACATTAGCTAAGTATCTGACCCAGTATATTTCTCCCTTCTTGGAGTTTGAGGAAGAATATAACAAATTTTAAATAAAGCAAAACTCTTTCATCTGGTTTTTAATGGTTGTGGTTTGCAAGTACCAATTATACAATCAAAGGGTAAAGAGGGAATTTGAGTTTTAGAATGTACTTCTAGTACTCTTTCATAGAACTGGAAGGGACCTCAAGAGGTCATCTAATCCAGTCCTCTGCACTCAAGCAGGTCTAAGTATTATCTAGACCATCCCTGACAGGTGTTTGTCCAACCTGCTCTTAAAAATCCTCAGTGATGGAGATTCCACCACCTCCCTAGGCAATTTATTCCACTGCTTAACCACTCTGACAGTTCAGAAGTTTTTCCGAATGTCCAACCTAAACCCCCCTTTCTGCAATTTAAGCCCATTGCTTCTTGTCCTATCCTCAGAGGTTAAGAAGAACATTTTTTTCTCCCTCCTCTTTGTAACAACCTTTTATGTACTTGAAAACTGTTATATCAGTCTTCTCTTCTCCAGACTAAACAAACACAATTTTTTCAGTCTTCCCTCATAGGTCATGTTTTCTAGACCTTTAATCATTTTTGTTGCTCTTCTCCGGACTTTCTCCAATTTGTCCACATCTTTCCTGAAATGTGGTACCCAGAACTAGACACAATACTCCAGCTGAGCCTTTATCAGAGCGGAGTAGTATGGAAGAATTACTACTTGTGTCTTGCTTACAATACTCCTGCTAATACATCCCAGAATGATGTTTGTGTGTGTGTTTTTGCAACAGCATTACACTGTTGACTCATATTTAGCTTGTGATGCACTATGACCCCATTTACACACATCTGCACACACTTCTACTAATGTGGAGGAAAGAATCTCTCTCCTTATTCTCTCCAAAGAGCATCAGAAGAGCCTGTTTAGATTGTCTTAACCCATCTAATTGTATGAGATTCCACTGGAATATCACTTTACAATAGCTGTTCCTTATAAAACAGATCAAGAAGTGTGACACCGCAGCAAATTACAGACCACTGTTCTTTGAAATCATAGAATATCAGAGTTGGAAGGGACCTCAGGAGGTCATCTAGTCCAACCCCCTGCTCAAAGTAGGACCAGTCCCCAACTAAATCATCCCAGCCAGGGCTTTGTCAAGCCTGATCTTAAAAACCTCTAAGGAAGGAGATTCCACCACCTCCCTATGTAACCCATTCCAGTGCTTCACCACCCTCCTAGTGAAAAAGTTTTTTCCTAATATCAAACCTAAACCTCCCCCACTGCAACTTGAGACCATTACTCCTAATCTGCCCACCATATGGATTCTTCTGACCTCTTTATGTATCTGCATTTGTTTTCCATTTTTTTTAAAGATCTATATACAAACTTGAGATTGAGCCTGAAGAATAGATAATTACTTTTTTGATGCCAGTGAGAGGTCTTTGAAATCTCATTTAATCACAGGGACAAAGAGCATAATGTTTTAATTATAGGCAGGAAATTAATGTTTTGGATAGAATTTTCAGCTATTATTTCCATCTTAAACAATTGACATCCTGCTTTCCCCCTTATTTATGTTGCATCTATCGCTGAAGTATCGGAATACCTTATTTTGGATTGGTATTAAGAAGATGAAGGATGTGCTTGCCCTGACCCTATCACATCCACATTTTCAAAGTTATGATGTGAGTCTTCATTGTTTGGCTGGGAAGAAGATCCCCTTATTGTTTTCTAACCCAGTGTTTAAGACCACCTCGTCCCCCTCCCCACCCCAAAAACCCTGTGTCTAAGGAGTGTAATTGTGCTGGCTGATCCTTTAAAAAAAAAAAAAAAAATCTGAAGCAGTTGTAATGGTCTATACAAGACCTTACTAAACTTAGGTAATGTGATTCTCCCAGATACACAATCCTCAATATTAAAATGTATTCTCTATCACTGTTTTGGGCACCATTTGGGTGCACCTTATTGGTGAGATTCTTAATTGCTGTATTCCTAGCTATCAAGGAAATAGCTAATTTGTGCACGTTAGCTACATTTTTTTTTTAAGGCATTTTGAAGAGGACATAATTTGCTTCAAGAAGGTTTCTGAGGTACCCAAAATATCTAATATACTACTTGGCCCACTTAAACATTTGTCTGGAAGGCTTACCAAGAGGTATCAGTCAAGGCTCATTGCTTGCACTTTAGAATAACTGTCTTTAAATCACAAGAACTCATGACATTTGATTTCATGCAGAGTGTTTAGCAGTTGACAATATTAGGTCCAGCATCATCAGTCAATTCATAATTTATTGGAATAACTGATCCTGAGCTCTTTGAACTACTCTTATATTTGTGTTTAGAAATTGCTGTATTTTATCAATCATTATCTTCCAACTGACAAGAAATCTGTCAATGCCAGAAGTCTTGTGAGCCCACTCATTAAATATTGACTCCTGTAGATAATTGTTGGGCCTGAACCTCCTCTCAGCTACACCAGGTTTACACTCTGTAGGCTTCAGTGGAGTTGCTCTGGATTTATCATGGTGTAGTGAGAAGAGAATTGTCCTGTAACTACTTATATAAGATTCATTTGCCAATCAGCTTGCTATCCATAATTTAAGCTTTGCTGTGAGGCAAGTTAAGAGCTGTTCTCTTGCAATAAGTTTGATGTCCAGATACTGTGGTGACAGCTTGACTATTTTGTTCTGTAAGTGCAATGGATGGATGAATAGATTATAAAAAATTCTCTCAACTTTGTCTATTAGTGTTCCTGTCAAAATGTGGGAGGCGGCGTGAGAGAGGAAATCAAACATTGTTTAATTGACAGTAAGACTCATTCATGTGAACAAACCACTGTTAGCTGACCAGTTACTAAATGAATTTCAACCAAATGTTATGTAGACTAAAGCCAAGTCTAATGTGTAGAGCCAATCATATCAGTAACTGCCTACAAATTTAGTTAAAAGTTGTAATATGAACAGGGCCATGCACTGCTTCCCGATTTCCAATAAAGGAGTCCAAATTGCATTTACTTGTATGTTCAGTGAGCATAGTGGAACATAAACATGTTAAAAGAGGGTGTAAGAATAAGTGTAATTTGCAGTTCTGCCTACCCCTATAAGTCTTTCCCTGCACCACTCAAATGAGTGGCTTATCACAAGGTTTCTAAAACCAAATTTTGGGTGGTTACCAGCTTTCCGGTTTTGAGCTTTTAGGGTTAGGTCATATGTTTGAGCTTTTCTGCACAGTCAGGAGGGCTAGAAACTTACCTCTTTACATGAGAATCTCAGCTTTCCTATTTTTAGTCACTTGACTCCACAAGTAGGGCTTTTAGCAAAACATTAAATATTGGCAAGTTTCACAATTTTATTGTGAGTTAGACTGGGTCACTACAAAAAGTAATTTTCCCTCTCTTGATAGTCACCCCTTCTTGTCAACTGTTGAGAACAGGCCACTTCCACCTTAATGGAATTGGCCTTGTTAGCACTGACCCCTCCACCCCCACCCCCTTGGTAAGGCAACTCCCATTTCTTCATGCGCTGTGTGTATGTGTATATATATACAGGGGTTTCCATGTGCTGCTCCTGGCTGCAAGCACCATCCCTGCAGCTCTCGTTGGCTGGGAACAGGGAAATGCAGCCAATGGGAGCTGCGGGGATGGAACCAACTAGGGGCAGAGCTTTTCTTGACCTGCTGCTCACAAACAGGGAAGAATTAGTAGGGGAAGCAAAAGTGGATGGGAACCTGGGAGGCAGTGACCATGAGATGGTCGAGTTCAGGATCCTGACACAAGGAAGAAAGGAGAGCAGCAGAATACGGACCCTGGACTTCAGAAAAGCAGACTTTGACTCCCTCAGGGAACAGATGGGCAGGATCCCCTGGGAGAAGAACATGAAGGGCAAAGGGGTCCAGGAGAGCTGGCTGTATTTTAAAGAATCCTTATTGCGGTTGCAGGAACAAACCATCCCGATGTGTAGAAAGAATAGTAAATATGGCAGGCGACCAGCTTGGCTAAACAGTGAAATCCTTGCTGATCTTAAACGCAAAAAAGAAGCTTACAAGAAGTGGAAGATTGGACAAATGACCAGGGAGGAGTATAAAAATATTGCTCAGGCATGCAGGAGTGAAATCAGGAAGGCCAAATCACACTTGGAGTTGCAGCTAGCAAGAGATGTTAAGAGTAACAAGAAGGGTTTCTTCAGGTATGTTAGCAACAAGAAGAAAGTCAAGGAAAGTGTGGGCCCCTTACTGAATGAGGGAGGCAACCTAGTGTCCGAGGATGTGGAAAAAGCTAATGTACTCAATGATTTTTTTGCCTCTGTCTTCACAAACAAGGTCAGCTCCCAGACCGCTGCACTGGGCAGCACACTATGGGGAGAAGGTGACCAGCCCTCTGTGGAGAAAGAAGTGGTTCGGGACTATTTAGAAAAACTGGACGTGCACAAGTCCATGGGGCCGGATGCGCTGCATCCGAGGGTGCTAAAGGAGTTGGCGGATGTGATTGTGGAGCCATTAGCCATTATTTTTGAAAACTCATGGCGATCGGGGGAGGTCCCGGATGACTGGAAAAAGGCTAATGTAGTGCCCATCTTTAAAAAAGGGAAGAAGGAGGATCCGGGGAACTACAGGCCAGTCAGCCTCACCTCAGTCCCTGGAAAAATCATGGAGCAGGTCCTCAAGGAATCAATTATGAAACACTTAGAGGAGAGGAAAGTGATCAGGAACAGTCAGCATGGATTCACCAAGGGGAAGTCGTGCCTGACTAACCTAATTGCCTACTATGATGAGATAACTGGCTCTGTGGATGAGGGGAAAGCAGTGCATGTGTTATTCCTTGACTTTAGCAAAGCTCTTGATACGGTCTCCCACAGTATTCTTGCTGCCAAGTTAAAGTAGTATGGGCTGGATGAATGGACTGTAAGGTGGATAGAAAGCTGGCTAGATCGTCGGGCTCAACGGGTAGTGATCAATGGCTCCATGTCTAGTTGGCAGCCAGTTTCAAGCGGAGTGCCCCAAGGGTCGGTCCTGGGGCCGGTTTTGTTTAATATCTTTATTAATGATCTGGAGGATGGTGTGGACTGCACTCTCAGCAAGTTTGCTGATGACAGGAGGCGTGGTAGATACACTAGAGGGTAGGGATCGGATACAGAGGGACCTAGACAAATTAGAGGATTGGGCCAAAAGAAACCTGATGAGGTTCAACAAGGACAAGTGCAGAGTCCTGCACTTAGGACGGAAGAATCCCATGCACAGCTACAGACTAGGGACTGAATGGCTAGGTAGCAGTACTGCAGAAAAGGACCTACGGGTCACAGTGGACGAGAAGCTGGATATGAGTCAACAGTGTGCTCTTGTTGCCAAGAAGGCTAACGGCATTTTGGGCTGTATAAGTAGGGGGATTGCCAGCAGATCGAGGGACGTGATCGTTCCCCTTTATTCGACATTGGTGAGGCCTCATCTGGAGTACTGTGTCCAGTTTTGGGCCCCACACTACAAGAAGGATGTGGAAAAATTGAAAAGAGTCCAGCGGAGGGCAACAAAAATGATTAGGGGTCTGGAGCGCATGACTTATGAGGAGAGGCTGAGGGAACTGGGATTGTTTAGTCTCCAGAAGAGAAGAATGAGGGGGGATTTGATAGCAGCCTTCAACTACTTGAAGGGGGGTTCCAAAGGGGATGGAACTCGGCTGTTCTCAATGGTGGCAGATGACAGAACAAGGAGCAATGGTCTCAAGTTGCAGTGGGGGAGGTCTAGGTTGGATATTAGGAAACACTATTTCACTAGGAGGGTGGTGAAGCACTGGAATGCGTTACCTAGGGAGGTGGTGGAGTCTCCTTCCTTGGAGGTTTTTAAGGCCCGGCTTGACAAAGCCCTGGCTGGGATGATTTAGTTGGGAATTGGTCCTGCTTTGAGCAGGGGGTTGGACTAGATGACCTCCTGAGGTCCCTTCCAACCCTGATATTCTATGATTCTATGATGGTGCTTGCAGGCAGGAACTGCCCGAAGTAAGTGCCGCCCGGTGGGAGCCCACACCCCAACCCTCAGCCCTGAGCCCCCTCCTGGACCCAGCACCCCATACGCCATCCTGCACTGCAACCTGTAGCCCTGAGCCTCCTCCAAAGCCAGCACCCCTCACCCCCTCCTGCACCCCAAACCCCTTCCTCAGTCTGAGCCCGGAGCCCCTCCCACAATCCAAACCCCCTCAGCCCCAGTCCAGAGCCTGCACCCCGTCCCATACTCCTGCCCCAGCCTGTTGAAAGTGAGTGAGTGTGCGGGGAGAGCAAGCAACGGAGGAAGGGGGGGATGAAGTGAGCAGGGCGGGGCCTCGGGAAAGGGGCAGAGCCTCAGAAGGTGTGGGGGAGATCCTGGGTTGTACTTAAATTCAAAAAGTGATCTTGACCATAAAAAGGTTGTAGACCACTATCTTAAAGATGTTTAAATTTTTTTTTCAATGCAGAGTCATCCCAGGCTCTTGTTGCCCATAATCTGGCTCCCATCCACATACAAAACCCTCTCACCTAAGTTTGGTGCTTTATCCCTGGGCTAGCTGTCTTGGCTTGGTAGGCTAAAATCTGAGGTGAGGCTCTCACTCAGATTAGTAACTCACCACTTTGCAGTGAGAATGTGGGCTAAATCACTAGCATACTAATAGCTTGTAATGCCTTCCCCCAATTCCAATATCTGCCTAGAGGAACAGCCAAGTTCTCCCACAATTCAGTGGGAAAGAAGTAGAGTGGCTCAGCTTGCTGCAGCACCTGGCATCATGGGATGTGTCCTCAGAAGTCTTAGTGCCTCAGCTGTGTAGTACAAGTGAGAACGCATTAACTCCAGCTGGCTTTGAAGTATGGCTGCTCACACCATGGTTAGGCTGTCCTGGTTGCTCAGACCCAGGTGATGATCACTTGGGCTGACTGCAGTGAAGACATACCCTTATTGCTTTAGACTCCCTTATGCATACATCTATTTATTGATGTGTAATTTTACACTGCCCTATACCTCCCGTCTAAATTTTGTTCATGAGCTCAGGACAGAAATGGCTTGAGTGTTCATTGTCACAGGGAGTCACTTTCTTTTAACATTGAACAGGAAATGTTATTGGAATAAGGAAAACACTATTCTCCCTAAAGCTACACTGGCTCTTTTCCTGCTTCACTGTGGAACCTTCCCCAGTCCCCTCCAGCTTGAATGTCTGCTTCAGATTTAAAAAAGCAGTACACATCTTCATGTTTATAGAATGAAGTCTTCTGTAATGTGAAGTTTGCACCTTGATGGATACAATCAAGAACAATATGAATGTTTAGGGGTCTCTTATCTGTAGGTGATGGATGTCCCTTAATTAGCATTTTCCAAATGTAATGTTCAACTAGATATTTTTGAAGAAGAAAAAAAGCAAATTGTGGCATAAAATTAACTCTGTAAACTGCATCTGTTCTATTACTTGATACCAGGAGAATCTTCTTGTAAAGAATCACTTTTTGCACTCCTTAGACTTTTCTTTTAAACCTATATTTGGTTGATGCCAGTGCTCTCTTGAAACTGGCATGAACTGACTGAGGTGGGAAGAAAGTTTCATTGACAGATGGGCATAAATTCAGGGATGCCAGATAACCAGTGTTTGCATCAAGTTTGAATATTATTGGATAGCAACCAGACTTTTAATGCCAGAACAGCAGCCTGTTCAGAGCTTTTGAGATAGCTGGTGGGGGAGACAGAGGGGAACTTCAGGCCATCAATTCACAAATCTAGCTCATCTTTGCAAATCTGGAAACTTTATTTAAATAAACAAAACACTTGTCACCATGGTAGACTAACTCTTAGCTCATGTGAATTCAGGATATATAGTCTGTAAGAGCATAAAATCTCCAATATAAGCAGGTCTCTGGGGGCAGGTGCTGAGGATCTTGGGGGGGAGGGAATACTACTCCTTTGTGACTTGTATTTTGTGAGTAGCTTGGTTGGGTGCAGAAACTGCAGCTCCTTGAGTTTCGCAGCTTACCCAAGTTGCCAAGCCATTCTACAGTGTTAAATTGTAACTAGCAACTTGCTGATAAACAATGTGAGCAATTGTTGTAGGCTGCATGATGGACACCCATATCAGATACTTTACATACTGCTTTCTGTAATGTGATAGGTCTGTGATTCAAGTATTGGTTTCATGCAACTCTAAAATTACAAAGCTACTTTAAGACAAAAGAACTAATGCAAAAGAGAAATTGAAAAATACAGGAAAACAATCCAATTGGCATAAGTTTATACCGTCATTAGCATGTGTAGTTCCTGTAGGGATATGTGCTTGCACATCATGAATAAATTGTACCTCTGAACTATAAACTAAAGACTGTGGTATACTTTACACAACTGGGATTTGATTTATTTCGCAAGGGAGGATCTAGATCTTGAGATGCAATGCAGACAGTCCCCTGATTTTTTTTTTTCTTTCCAAACAGGCACACTGAACTTCTGGTTAGGATTTTGGGTAATATAGTCCGATGCTATAGGAACTATTGCACTATAATTGGAACTACCCCTAGAAACCTCGTGTTCAAAATATATGAATGAAATTGATGCCTGTGCAGAGGGTTGTCAGAAGGGCTATGCCCCACTCAAGTGCCACTTAATATCTAATCTGAAGGACTAAGTGCAGAGGTGTCTTTACCCCCCCTCCCCCCAAAAAAAGCAGGGTAGAGGTGAAATTGCAAACATATTTTCTTCACTTATTTCCTGAAATTTTGGGAAATGCCCCTCCCCCCTGAGAAAGAAAAAAGCAAGCAGCTAAATAGCTGCTTACAAGCAGGGGGAAATATATTTTGCAAATGTTTTGTTGAAAATTTTTCCACTTTCCAAATCTCAACGTTTTAAAACTTAAACTTGTAACCAGCTCTCCTTCTGTGTGGAGTATCTACACACCACTGGGGTAAATTTTTTCATCCTCTGTACACAATTTTCTACATTAGTTTTGTGCCTTAAATTAAAGTATAGTGATGAATTGCACAAAATAAGTGTTATCAATCACAGAATTCCACCCCTTGCACTCCTATGACATGTCTAAATATGATATTGCTAGGAAAAACTTTCAATTGAAACTTTTAATTTAAAAAAGGAAAGGGGTAAATGTGGAAAATACATAAATCATATAGCATATTAAATGAAGTAGCTCTTGTCTGGTTTATAGCTGTGGGCATGAACTTTTAGGGGTTATTCCATAGTTTTTGCTACATAGTGCAGGTTTTAATGTAAATTTCCATTCAGGCATATGCTAAAATTTTGTTTACGAATTTTCCAGCAACCTACAAGACTGTTACCCGGCCATGAGAGGCTAAGGGCACCTCTTCTCCTTGTATAGTTCTGAATGCAAAACTTCTTGTGATCTGTTATGGCTCCTTCCAACACTTTTCCTATTTTCCATACACACATGATCTTTAATCTGGATGAATTTTATATTCCAGATTCAGGAAAACAGAGTATTTTCCTTTGCTTGCTATCTTTTAAAAGGAGACTGTCTGGTCTGTTATGCCCCCTATAAGAGCCATCTTGAATTATATGCTGCAGTTTCCCCTAGGGTAGACATGTGTGTGAGAGACTCTTTTGTATTTAAGTCAGTACACAGAAAAACAGAATCATCATATCTGTCTGATGTTTGCATAGATACATATAACACATCTCCACTGGTGGTCTTCAGGCACTATCACATCAGTTTTTTGAGACTGTAGTGCCAAATTCTGATCCTAACTATAACCAATTTATGTGCTTGCATGGAAAGAGAATTTAACCCACTAGTTTTCAAAGTCCAAAGATGAATTAATATGTTCTGTTAAAAAAATAAATAAATACAGTATTGAATACATTAAATTAAAGAGATATGCAATTTGTGACCTTGAATTTTGGGGGCTTGATCCCATAAACACTTACAAGAGCTATCACACTTTCATAAGTCTTCCCACTTATTGCAAGTAAGGATTGGGCTGTTGGTTAAACAAGAATGACCTGGGCCTCTCACAGAGTTGCATAGGAAAATGTATATGAGGCTTGGCATGGCTCCTCACCACACTTCGTGGTCATGTAGACAGGGAAAAGTGAAAGCTAGTTCTTTCTTCTCTTTGTAGCACACCTACAGATAGGTAGAGAAGATGCAGGACTCAGCTGCGATTTAATACTGAAAGATTCTTTACTGAGGTACTAGACACACATTGTCCCTGCAGATTCTAATTTTGAGACTGACCACTGTATCCTGTGTTGTAACTGTCACCACACAGGGCCTCCATGGGCTAAGTGACCATGAAATGGTCTATTGACTGTTACATGCATCTTTTCCCCTACAATTAGGGTGACCATCTTTCCCAAAGAGAAAATGGGACACCCCGATCTACTCGCCTGAAGCACCCCGTGTCCCCTCCCCTGCCATGGGGCTGTTGCCCATGGCTGGCACCTGGCAGGGGGGTCCCCTCAGGAGGCTGTTGTCCCTCATTGGAATGGAATGCTGCCTCCCCACCCAGCTCTGTCTCGTCCCCTGCAGAGGCTGGCATCTCTTCTCCCCACTATCTTGACAAAAGTGAGCATTTGTCCCGTTAGCTCTTGCCAACTAATAAGTCAGCAAGAGCAAATGGGACAAATGCCTCCCTTTTTGGGGTGGGGGGCCGGGGGGAGAGGGAGTCAGGATGACCAGGACAGGGCTTAAGAAAAAGGACTGTCCTGGCCAAAGTGGGACATATGGTCACCCTACTTGCCTTTAGCTTTGATCAACTC
This sequence comes from Terrapene triunguis, assembly GCF_002925995.2. NCBI lineage: Eukaryota > Metazoa > Chordata > Testudines > Emydidae > Terrapene > Terrapene triunguis. Next base: position 14,236,584 of record NW_020664417.1, on the reverse strand, counting down.
TGTTTCATCCTGTCCTATGCAGTAGGGATGGAGGACAAGAGAGAAGGAAACACAGGGAGTATAGAAAATGATAAGCATTTGTTAAATCACAACATCGTTGTTTGTGAGAGTGGCAGGAGGCATGACAGGTGTGAGGCCAGTTCACTTTTTAGCTCGACACAATGCTTAGAATGTCCCTTTCATCTCAACTGTGATAAACCCAGGTGGGGTGTTGATCATTTCCTCGTCTGATGCTTCTGTAGACTACAGTGCACTACATATCACTTTCCATTTGTAGCCCTAACAAGTAATTCCCATATTTTTCAACTCACCTGCCACACATTCTGACTATGGCCCTTGGGAACTACAGATACACTTCAGGGTTAAAATGAGTCACAGTAATCACCAGTGCTTCTACATTTGACCTGAAATCTGGGACAATTGTGCCTCAATTTATACCTTTGTTTTAAGTCTGCCCTTGGGGCAGCTGGTAACCACACTTGAGACAGCTGTGTAGTGCATAAAGATCCAGAACCTCAATGGGCTTCCTTTTGATTTTTTTTGTGTGTGTGTCTCCCTTAAAGACTTTATTTTCAAAAATCAATATTTTGAAAGACAAAGAAAAAGAACCCCTTTTCCTGCTAAATATTGACTTTCTCTTTGAATGTCAAATGTTGCAGACCTTCCATCTGTTAAGCACTTCCCAGACAGATGTCTGAAACAAAATATCACCCCTGCCATACAACCTTCTGCTTCCCCTCTTCTTCCTACACCTACCCTGGAATGCTTGCCAGCTTGCTCGCTCGCTCCCCCCCCACCCCTCAATATATGTGCATGCGCGCACACAAACAAGTATATTGTTTCTGCTGTCTCTTCAGTTTTGGTAAAACTCTCCCATTTTATTTACACCTTTCCAGACGTGTCATCTGTGTCTGAGAGGACTGGGACATAAATAGAGATTTAAAAAAACAACAACCTAAAACACAATGCTCCCCTGGTGTCAATAATTTGTTTTATAAAAATCTAACTATTACTGCAGATTCTCTGAAGCTGCAGATTATGCATCACTTTCTTTCAGAAGCTCATTTACTATTTTTAGCGATTGCATTGGCATTGTGCTCTTTAAGCTAAAGGATGCATGCTGCAAAATGAAACCCTCAAAATATGGACAGCGGCTTTTCAGGAAGCAGAGTGGTCTCAGAATCCAACATTACTAGGGCATTTATCTTCATGCCCTTCAGTACAGGGTGCACTACAAGCTGTTCCTTGGTGTCTGAGCATCATGCAGATCTAAAGTTTACTTTTGTTTCCTTATATGGTCAGAAATAAAAGGGAAACCTTGGAGCCCATAGACTGTATTGAGATTTGCAAAGCCACATCAATGCAGGTACATGTTTCAATACCAGCTTTGTCCATCTACTATGTTGCAGGAACTTGTACAGAGAAACATAAGCCTCCCTAATGTCAATGCATCTGGCTCTTGGATATCATGAGTAAAATTTTTAAAAGTGCCAAAGTGACCTAGGTTCTGAAGTCTCAGGGCTTGTGTAAACGTACAGTGCTGCAGCAGCACTCTAGTGAAGATGCTACTACACCGACGGGGAACTTCTCCCATTAGCATAGTGAATCCACCTCCGAGAGAGGTGGTAGCTATGTTGCCAGGAAAAGCTCTCCCATGGACATAGCGCTGTCTACACCGTGGGTTAGTTTGTATAATTACATTGCTCAGGGGTGTGGATTTTTCACACCCCCAAGCGTTGTCATTATATTGATGTAAGTTTGTCATGGTAGACCTGGCCTCCATTTCAAAAATGACTTGGGAACTTAGAAGCCTCAGTCCTATTTACATTCAGCCAGACTTATGTTCCTAAGTCACTTAGGCAATCTTGAAAATTTCACCTTAAAAGAAGGTCTGGAGAACTGAAATGACTTGCAAAATGTTAAGGCATCATTATGAAAGACTGGGCAGCTCTGGAGATTAGTAACAGGACACAAAACAATACTGTACATTGGTTGGTCACAGAGTGACATTCATTTAAAATTAGTATTGTCCAGAACTCTTTGGCATTTGATGGTTCAGTTGTGTTTTTGGTCTATGTAACGCCATCATTGGAACTAATACCTTGTTGGCAGTTTCAGTGGAGAAGCCAAGTATTGGACAGGCCTGAAGTTTAAGATTCCCTATTCTTTTAAAACAACTGAGCCGCAGGACCTTGCTACAACAGAGTTGTCCCTGACCCAGTTACAGTATGGATAAAAGTTTGTATTGCAAGTGGGACTTAACCACAGTGAGATCAGGCCACACAAACTATCCAAGACTTTAACTCTGTTACATGATCCAGTTACAGCATAGCTGCATCCTGTCAACACCTCATATTCTACCTGGATCAGATGACATTTGCATTGTAACCTGGTCTACTGATTGTTTCTGTAGTGTAGATTGATGTTTAAAAAGCTCATGGGGTGAGGTAAGTATTGGGAGTCAGGTGCACATAAATATGGAGAACCAGCTCTAGTTGTACCCTGAATAAAAATAAATCTGTTTGCTTGTTAGAGCTGTAGCCTTTGGTACACTGAAATATAGTTGTAGGGAATGGAGGGGAGGGGACTACAACTGGAACACTCTCTATCACCCCTTCCCCCAACATTCAGTGAATCTCTTCTGTTTCCTTTCTCCTTCCGGCTATAACTTCTAATACTGGTGCTGGGGCATTGTTAAGTGGCTCTCCATCACACTCCTTCATCCCTCCCTGCAGGGCTGTGGAAATTTCCTCTGCTATTTTCCTGCTCTATGAAGCCATCTTTTTTGGTCCAGTGAGCTATCCATTAGTGGGTTGCCTTTTTTGGCTTTGTTTACCATGAGCAGCAAGACCCAAACAGGGAATGACTCCAGAAGATAGTGATCAAGTCTAGGAAGAAGAGTAGGTCTTGTTGTCCCATATATGCTGCTGGGGCATCTAATATTGACTGCCATTGTGAGAGGGAATCTTCCCCTAATCCTCTTCAGCCAAAAGGGAGGAGGCAGCAAGCAAAAACTAACATACATGGGCCGAACAGTAATTGGTGGTGAGATTGTATGTTTGTGAGCAATTCTAGTCACAGATTTGTTCCTGGAACTGTATATTGGTAGATTCTATTACAACTCCAGTGCTGCTGGTAGGATATTTTTGAGGAAGTTTGCCATGTATGTGCTTTGGCTTAAAATAATGCTAATACTTTGTACTATTCTAGTTCCCTTTAGGAAGTCACAGCCCTTTGTAAACATTAATACATTTAGCCCTGTAACACCCATGTGAAGAAATAGTATTGGCATTTTGCAGTTGAGTACACTGAGGCAAAGAGACATTAAGGGTCAGTTTCTTCAGAAATAGAGTGTATTCTGTGCACTTAATTTGCATGGATGCTCATGGTAATTTTGTGTACAAAGAGCTATCTATGCATCTAATACGCATTTGTATGATAGCTTAATTTTACATACAAGATAACTATGCATAACAAGTATCTTTGTGTGCACAATTGAATAGGTGCAGTTCTAAAACTCTGGCCCTGAAGACTTGTCGTCTGCACTGGAGAACCTTAACAAAAATATTATTCTGGTTTGTCACAATCAGAGTCATAATATAGAAAAGATTCCTGGGGTAGCATCCACTTTACTACATCTTGATTTGGCTTAATTTCAGCAGGCTTAACTGAAATGGGGGTAAAAATGGGTCTCATCTAAATTATGGCTCCCATTGGTTCTAGCACCCCTGCAGCTGAATTGAGGGGAGTTGTTTTTATAAATTTCTTCAAGGTAGACATGGCCTAAGTGACCAACCAAAGATCACACAGTAAAGCTGTGATAGAGTTGGAATGAACCCAGGTCTCCTAACTAACGGTCGTGTGCCTTAACCCCAACACATTCCTTGTAAAGAGGATTTTCAGGGTTATTCATATTTTGTCATTTGCAAGCACTGCATTCACTGAAATTGTATTTTTATTTTTTTGGTGGAGCTGAAGAGCCCTTATTAATGATGTAGAAGCTTGGAGGCAAATTTCCTTTCTATGTTTTTCTAATTAAGCTTTCCTTTAACTGCAAAAAAAAATAGCTCACAAGAGAGATTTTATGCTATTTTCCTGTTTTCAAATATGACAGACTAGAAAATGCATTTGGAAAATGTAATGCACTCTAACAAACAAGCAAATCTGTATATTGAATAAAGCACATGAAATAGTAAAAATAAGAACAGAGGCGGGGGGGGGAGGGGAGAAAGAAAGTCTAAAGTTAACCTTAGTCATGTTTTACTTGAGAGCTTTAAAGCCAGTCATTTAAAATTCTATGCCAAGTAAATTTACAGACATCTTGGAAATCAGGTCACATACTCTTTAAGTCTACTAATGTTGTTATAAAACAGGCCACATGGAAATGCGAGCTTGTCACAAGGGCATGGTTTCTATTTCTTACACTGACAATTTAATAGCTAGATTTCTGCAATAATCAATCTAACCAATGATAACTAAAGACAGGCCAAAACTCACAAAGTTGATATCTGGATACAAACTTTCCCAAAATTTAGTGATGTCTGAGTCTAGGGCCTCATTCTGGCCCATCTCAAAAATTTGTACAGTAGTTACTCTTACTAAATTAGAAGTTATGAAATCTGCTGCATCAGGAACTAGCTTATCACTAGAGGCATCAGGAAGGAATATAGACATGGCTGCACAATAATAATAAATAGGGTAAAATTCTCTTTGGATGTTTGCATAAAATTGCCATTTTTCTCAATAAGGAGTTGTTCAAAAAGGGAATTTTTATAGCAGGTTTCTTCATGCTCCTAGATGTCTGTATATTTACTTTGAATTTGAAATCTATCTGGCCTTAAAGCTTTTCAGCTAAAGCATGTGTTAAGGTTTATTTCAATTTTAAACTTTTATGGAGGATTAGGCATATGGGAAGTGGGTCAGACAGTGTTCAGTGGGTTTGCAGGTAAATTTGGAAATTTGGACTGGGGGGAAGGGTGTGCTCAAAAAATTGGTCATAGGGTATTCTAGTACTTGCATCCATTTACAGATGAGTATCTTTGTCCACAATAGGTCAATATATTGTATTTAGACAATGTCTACAGTGTTCTAAGTTCTAACATATCAGCCACAGATTTGTTACAGCATCTTGCAGCCCTATAATTAGGGCGGAGATAAAGTAGTGCTTTCATTCTCAGGCCTTTTTTTATTGTATTGTACCTTGCTGCACAACATTTGTGGCTACAATTTTTCATGTGTGTTCTCAGTTCAGAAATAGGGATTGTGGTGTCTTTGACACGTGATACCTGAGAAGTGTAAGGCATTCAAACAACTTTATTGGAATGTAGCACATAGGCATAGACTTTTGGAACAATAAGTTTTAAGTGGTTAATTCCTGGGGAGTGGTTTTTGCAAATTCTACAAACACGGTTATGCAAAATCACAGCATTTTGAAGTTATACACTGAGGAGAGGTTAATTGACTGATTACAAGTTCCAGGAGACTGGAGATCATAGGCCCAAGCTGTATAAAGAAACAGAGGAACTGTCCATTTGGAATCTGGTTCCTGATCTAAAAACCAGTCATGAACTCAAACCAAAGGGGTAAAACCCAGTTGTGGGGTTTGAAAGACTGACTCCTACCAGATCCTTAGTTTGGTGTTGGGGGTGACCTCTGATGAGACTTTAGCATGTGTGGGGGTTCTTTTATTGTTCATATGTTTTCTCTCATTCTTTTGCCCTAAGGATGAATGCAGTTTGCTTTGAGAAGGCTGGTTGGTAACTGGTGTATGCTGTTATAGCCACTGGAGAGTTAATCACAGATGCTGGATCCTGGTCAGAGCTAAAGGGAAATTGCAATGAGGTGCAAACCTAAGCCCCAAAAGAGGTGACAGCTGGGAAAACCTTAAATGGGTGCCCTCAAGGAAGACCAGGAGGGGTATCAAAGGAACAGTTAACCCTGAAGCCATTAGGAAAGGATAGCTAATAAGACAACATAATGCTACAAAATAAATCCATGGTAGACCCAAACCTTGAATACTGCATATGGGTCTCATTGCCCCATCTCAAAAAAGATAAATCAGAATTGGAAAAGAGAAGGACAGCAAAAATGATTAGGGAAGGAGAGATGAACAAGACTGGGACTCTTCAGTTTAGAAAAGAGATGACTAGGGAGGATTTGATACAGGTCTATAAAATTATGAATGGTGTGGAGAAAGTGAATAAGGAAGTGTTATTTACCCCTTCACATAACACAAGAACCAGGGGGTCACCCAACTGAAATACTGTAAAAGCTGCTTTATCTGGCACTTCACCAACCGGAAAGCTCTATAAACCGGTATTTCTGATCTTCATTCATCAGAGGGGTAGCCGTGTTAGTCTGAATCTGTAAAAAGCAACAGAGGGTCCTGTGGCACCTTTAAGACTGTTAGTCTTAAAGGTGCCACAGGACCCTCTGTTGCTTTTTACTGATCTTCATTGAAATTCTGGTTTATAGTCTGGTTGGCGCAGGGCCAGTAGGGGGTTGGGGCACAGGGGGGAGTGTGGATAAAAATAGTTATTTGAATTGAAAGCAGAAAATTTGGCAGGTAGATAGTCCTCATGAGGGTGTCCTCCTCAGCAATACTGAAAAAGCATCTGAGAAACGAAGCACACTAGTCACGAACACTTCATTGCTTTGCTTGCCTCATTGCATAGCAAGCTTATAAACCCAAAACTAAGGTAGCCATTAAACCCAATGTTCCTTGTGGGCTCTGGACACTCCTTGAATTCTAATAAACTATCTCTTCACTGCATATTCTACGAACCCTTCCATACCATTAATAATTCTATCTAAGGAGGCCCAGCAGGTCTGGCTGCCAGCCTTAGTGCTAGGCCTTGGCACAGCAAATTTCAGAGTACAGATTGCACAAACTTCAGAATTTGTGCCTGGGGCAGGGCAACAGTAGATTTGGATTGAGCCTATGATGCACTATCCAAGCACTTCAATGATGACTTTTTCATATTCTGCAGAATTCAAGAAAAATAGTTTTAGCACTTTTGGTTGTGAAGAAAACCTTCAAATGAATCTATGCAGTGTTGTTTTCCTCAGGCTGCACATGTCTTAGAGCTATTAGTTCAGGCTCTTATCTACACAAGCCTATATTTGCAGTGGTTTATAGGGTGTGTGTTGTTACATACAACAGTGAAAGACAGGCTGTGTCCACACTCACTACAGTGTATAGCTACACGTCAGTGAAAGGCTCCAGAAGGGGATACCTTTCCCCACTGCATCCCTCCTACCAGAGCCTTTCCCCACTTCTGGAGACTTTCACTTAGGCCGCGAAAGGCTCTGGCAACGGGACACTGCATTGCTAAAAATGCAGTGTAAATGTGGGAGGTACTGCTTGGCCATGTACAGAACTGTGTAAGGTATATACCCTGGGGGTTCAGGTATGTAGGGCACCCTACTCTACTCACCTAAGCCAGGCTTCACCTTCTACATAAATGGAAGCAAGAGAATCCAGGTAGATGTGTGTAAATGTTCAAATTAGAAAACCATTACATTGCAGCTCTTCACGCCAGGGACTGGGTCTTTTCAGATGTTTGGTAAGCACCAAGCATGCTATCTGAGCAAATGCAATGCAATGGAAACAGAAAACTTTTGTTTGTACCCAGCAAGTGACATTTCAATCCATTGTGTCCATCTCTTCTTCCTTTAACTATTTCTAAGCTTTTAGATTTCCTGGGCCAGGACCTCAACTGATGTAAATTGGGATAGCTTTGCTACTTGTAATGGAGCCACTCCAGTTTATTCTATCTGAAGGTCTAGATGGCTATTTTTAGAAAAGAAGCAACAAACATTTGGAAGCTTAAAAATAATCATCCCAAACCTTCAGTATTTAAAATCTTATATTTCCCACATTTTTCTGGATGTGGATGAAAGGACTGATTTAAAAAAAAAAAATCAGACTTTGCAATCAGATGATGCATGAAGAGATCTTTCTGGATAATGTGACAGATGATCTTAACCTTCATTAATGTGCTTTAATTGGATTAAGCTCTATGAAAGGCTCTTTCTTCTTTTTCCACCACCTTCAGGGCCCTTGTCTTCACTATGTGAATGTACAGAACATCCTACAGAAGGGCATTCATCCAGCTTTAAGGACATATGCTGTATATCCTGACACTAACTTAACATAAACAGAGCTTATCTTCAATGACATGGCCCTAGGGTGCCAGAGGGTGGTGGGTCTGAAGTGATAATTGGGCAGTTATAAGATTTGCTGCAGCATTTGAAAAACTAAATCCCTTACATCTGAATGAATTGCAGCAACAGTACGGGAAACGTTCACCACATATCAGTTCTCCAAACTATTTTTAATAAAGGCACAGATTGCAGATGACTGACCGGGTCCATTTATTCCACCATTGTTAATGGTGAGTATCAATTTAATTTTGGTGGGACAATTTGGGTGGGGGATGGAAGGGAGAGAATAATGAAAAACTGAATGCAAGAGATAGATAAACATAAAAGGCACATTCTGGTGTCAGTCTAGTTGTATAGGCATATATCCTTGCCCTCTATCTAGGGCTCACTGCTGCAGAGCGCTGAGCACTCTGGCCCTATCCAGCAAGGCACTTAAGCACATACTTAGATTTAATCATGTAAGTAGTCCTGACTGACTGCAGTCATGTGCACTCAAATTAGACACACAATTGTATATGTACATTTGTGAAAATGTAGCCCCTAAACAAACTAGATTAAACCTACTGGAAACAATTCTTAATTTTCCTATCTCATATTCAGTGGTCTTTATAGAGGGATATTTTTGGAACATTATTTACAGTAGTATTACAACTGCTAAATTCATGGGCAGCAACTAATGGTGTCCCAGCCAGAGCAGCTTGTGTTCAAAGTTTTCCTACAATATATCTTCTAGGATGTGTATGGGAGAAAGCCAACAATGCTGAAACATTTGATGTTGACTTATGCTCTCTATAAATGTTTTCTTTCTTTCTTTCTTTCTTTCTTTCTTTCTTTCTTTCTTTC
>NW_020664417.1:14078257-14227475 GCF_002925995.2 Terrapene triunguis | reverse complement strand
TTTTTTTTTTTTTTTTTTTTGATTCATCTAACCTAAAAATGTGGTATAATCAAGATTTGTTTCTTTTCCACATTTTTGTGGCTGATTTTCAGAGGTCTGTGTCCTGATTTTTTTTTTAAGTAAACTTTGCTTTTTGTATTATATTTAGTCATGTAATCCCACAGTTGTTTCATTTTTGCTTTGGGAATATTTTGACTTTCTCCCCTTTCCTTCAGTACTAACACTTTTTTTTTATTTCTTTAAGCTAAAAAAGTACTGTCAATTTTCTACAGCTTTCAGAACCTAGATATTTCCACATTGCTGCTTGAAGTCCTATGAGTATGGCAGATAAACTAAAAATTGCCAGTTTGACAAGTTTAGCTCTCCTAATGTCATTAAGTCTTTCTTGTGGCTTCTTGGTGTTTCCTTGCCCCTCCAAGCTTACCTTTTTCTTGAAGGAGAAGGAAATCGTTGTTCAAAGCACAGTCTGCTAAAGCAGAACAGCTCCCCAGAGAATAACATTTTTGTCACAGCAAAGTGCCCTGCCTCCACCATCCTGGTGCAATGCCAACCAAAAAAGGTAATACTTGACTAGGAGAAAGTGCAGAGAAGGAAAGTTCAGGAGAAAGGAAAAATAAACACGGTTGAACATGTCTTCTCTGCCAAAATCCCTATGGACAATCAAGGACACTTTGTACCCAAAAACTCCGCTTCACAGCTAATGACACTTTGTACAGTGATTCTCCCATGTTACCCTAATAGCACTATGTGGCCTACATGTTACCACAACTCCAAGATGGAAGTAATGTTCCTAACCAACACTGTGTAAGAAGACTGCCAAGTCTGAGACTCAGGCCCCAATTAACTTAACTAACCTTTAAAAATTATCTGTGTGTGTATTTATGTGAGAAACATTCTTTGTTCCCACATATGCTATCTGGATTTGTACGGTAAAAAAAATCCCTTAAAAGAAACCTTTCATGCCCTCTTTACACATCATAAAAAAAGGACAAAGCTCCATTTTTTCCCCCTTTCCTTCCATGTCACCTTTGACTAACTTCAGCCTGCTACACTAGCTGACCTCTGAAATGGAGCAGTCATCCAATGACAGCCTGCTTCAGGCTAAACCGCCTTTTCTATTTTCACAGCAAAGCTTTACATTAATAAACTCTTTAAGATTACAAATTGATAACCAACATATGTTTGCTCTGTAACAGCTAATGGAACTGCTTTAAAACAGCATAAGCTATAATCATGTGAATGTGATTGCAGCACTATTGGAGTCAGAAAAATGGAGAAACTTTTTTTTTTTTTTTAGATCTCCACACCTTCCCCCAAACTGCACTCCTATTCTCCATTCTCCCCTAAACTCACCTCCAGATTCTCTAGAACTCTCTGGGTCTGACTCCATCCAATTTTATTAAGCATCAAGACACATTTCCAAGTATTCTTTTTGCGCTTAACATTCATGTCCCTCTTTTCTGGGAAACATGGCAGTGAGGAAATTTAAAAATTGCTAATGAGTCTAAAGGTGATTGTCTTGGACAAGAAACAGTTTCTGTATCAGAAGTCGAGTTTCTCCACAGAACCACACCAGTGTGCCTCAAGGTTGACCAGGAGAGCCCACATTTAATAATCAGGTGATTCAATTTTGATGCCTATTTAGTGGTACTTTTCTGCTGAAATTTTTTGCAAAGGAGCCAACTGTGATGGCATTTGGAGAAGTACTCATATTTGCCAAACTATACTGAAATCATCAAACTCGTATCACATAAGATACTGAACAATACAGTATTAAATGTTGGTCTTTATTTACTTGGGTTAGATTCAAACAGATAACCTTGAAGTAAAACACTTCATGTCTTGCTAGCTTGGCAGACTTCTGAAATTCATTTAAACTGCCCTGATTTTATATTTCAGATTTATTTAAATAAATGTTGTCTTCTTGGTTATGTTTGTTAGGATTATACAGTATAGGATGACTGCATGTTTTCTATTCTATCTCATGTTAGTCAATATTGAACTTGTAGTATTCTAATGACCATTTTCAAAGTCTTTTCTAAGACTAAAGGAGTGTTGATTTTGTGAACCTAAAAAGTCAGGCTAACAACATGATTTCAAAAGATTTGAGGGGCGATTTTTTTCAAAGGCACAGATGGCAGTTATGTGCCTAACTTCCAGTGCCTTTCATTGGGAGTTGGATGCTTAACTCCATCTTTGGACTTGTCTCCATGGCAAGTTAGTGAGCAGCAAGTAATTACTATAGTAGTAAGCCAAGTTGTACTCAGGACTTTTCAGTGTACCATAACAGTGATCGCACAGAATGTTACAGCGCGGCAAGCTGGTGTGCTGGAGGCTCACATGCTGGCTTGCCACACAGTAATATCCCATGTAGACAAGTCCGTATCTTTAGAAAATCTCCCACTAAACATGGTATGTAAAATCTTGGCCCCACTGAAGTAAATTAGAATTTTGCCATTGACTTCAATGGAGCAGGATTTCATTTATGTTTGAAGTTTATCTATAAAATGAATGGCAAGAACATATTTTTATGGCACATCCTAGAAAAGAGTGCCTTTCACCAATCTTAGATTTTCTTTCCTAAAACTGATCTTTTTACATGTCACTTTCCAAAAGACCGAGAATGTAGGTGATGGTTGCAAGCATCAAAGCTCACCCTCCCTTTGAAAGACAGAGTGAGTGAGAGCAAGAGCAATCCATCTGAATTCTGTGTATCATTCTGGCCTGTCTGTTTCGTAGTTTGGAGCCAAACATATGGTGACTGGCTGTGGGCAAGATCCTTCAAGCTAGCAGCATGGGAGCTGTTGTCTGTCAGTTCATCTGCTCCTGTCTTTCTGTGGGTTCAAAGGAGAATCTGCTATCTTTCCTTGTGCTGAAGCCTGAGTGGCTCCAGACTTTTTACAGCTCCTAAGCCTCTCTGACCAGGAAAACCATCGGGCATTCTAAAAAGCTATGAACCTGAGCCAAATGCAGACAAATTAGGGAGTGAGAGCAGAAGAGTTACATCTGTCAGGTCAAACTGGGTGCAAAACATCATAGGATTTACTGGCATGGAAGAGGAATTTTGCCATCTTGAGCATCTCATGAGAAAATCGACTGTTCTTCTGTATCTTCCTCTCAAGGATCAGTGTGAATCAGCTCAAATGGTATTTGGTTTACAGGAAGATTGGGGGGGGGGAGGAGGGAGGGTGTGGAAATAACTGAGGTCCTGTGAATTCTGAAGACATAAAGATGCTTATTATGTATCTTTTGTATTACTGAGTTTTATTTTCTCCCAAGGGCAAAACTCAGTAGTAGCTGTCATCATCATTAATAGCAATTTAAAGGCATTATTCTCTTTTCTGGGGACAGACTTTGAAAAACGGACTTAATCAAAAATCCATTTCCTTTCATGTATTTTACTACTACATTATTGATACAGTTTCCTTTTTAGGCAAGCATTTACACACAAATACCATCCTTCCCTTTCTCCTTTTAATTAGTCTACAACATTTCAGGCCACCTTTTAATTGCTGGAATATAATTTGTGAATTATATAAAGTCAGGAATTTTGTTTTGTTTTGTTTTCTTTGTTTAAATTTTATAGAGAATATAAAAAATATATTAGGGACCAGCTCCATAGCCACTGTCAATATAACTATGCCTGGCTACACTAGCTGATCTGGCTTCAGATGTTTAAAATAATAAATGTATTTCTAATCTGAGGTGTTTATATACAAAATAAATGTGTTCAGCTACCAAGGTAATGTGTGGGATAGCTACATAGGGCTAGATTCTGCCACTGTTAGTTATGTTGGGTGGCACCTTAATCTCAGAGCATCCCCAGGGAAATGGATAGGACTACTTATAGATTAAAGAGCTGCTCCGTGTAAATGTATCAGAATCTGGGTCACAGATTTTTCTAACAGAATACTGAGACCTGCCAAGTGTCATGGATCCAGTAGTGAAATTTAGAGAAGATCCTTGGTAGCTCTGAGTTTGGGTGGCAAAGGAGCAACCTGTTTCTTGATGGCTACTCTGCTCCTCTGGGATGACTGAAACTGAGGAATAGAGGAGAACTGAGCCCTGCACATTTGGCTGTATTGGTCTTATTGTGTGTGACATTTTTTGGAAGCTATCCAGGTGTTACGAATTACTAATATCATAAAGCTGGAAGCCAGATACAAAAGGTGATGCTATTTTGGACTATCCAAGGGAATAGTAAATACTTTCAAGGAATAACTGGCAATATTTCTTTATAAAATAACCACTATAAAATACTTTTAGCTGAAAGTAGATTTATTCCTCCCTGGGATTGTGAATAGTTTAGTTTCTCCTGTGAAGCTGCATCATCCTCTTCAGAGTTGCCTGTAGGGTCGTCTACAACATATGGTCTTGCTTAGGCCCCATCCCTCCAAGTAGATTAGCTAGTGTGGTTCCTTGTTCCTCTGAAGTCAAATGAAATCAATGTGGCTTTGCACAGGCATCTGTGGCAGATTTGACTGGACCTGTGGTGTGCCCTTGAACTGGGGCCTTCTCACATTTAAATACTAGAGCTGTGAGTGGCAGCAGTGAAGTGTATTTCCAAGGAAGAAGATGGAAGGAATGAGAACAGTGGGGGATTCCTTGGAGGGAGCAGAGAGAGCTGCTTGGGGATGTAGATGAGCACAAGAGCTTTCTGGTAAGATAAAGGAAGAAGGGAATGAAGAAACTGGTGTTCCCAGATGATTCTCTCCCTTCCTTCAAGAATATGTAAAACCAAAACTGATTGCATTGGTCAAATCTATAACTTTCATGTTTTGGGTGTAATCTCTGATGTAAACTTATTTGAATGGGGGGGGGGGGAGGAAGGTAACCTCAGCTAAGAATGTGCTAGTAAAAAAACATTTCTGGTAAGAATACATTTTTGACAGTGCAAGCTTTGAAATATACTTCATTGAACCCTGAAGTCAGATTTTTTGCAGTTACCTTCAGGCTCAGCTAAAAATTTGATCCATTGTCCAGAAATGTTTTAGATTCCTCCCTCCATAGACATAACTTGTTGCATGGGGAGGTAGTAGAATTCACTTATTTGAGGCAGAACTGCCTCCTATGCCCCTGTTTTCAAATAAATCTCAGCATCATATTGGCCTGGAGATGTGTCAAAAATTTGTCTCCATAGAAGATGCTGTAGAGAGCTTTTGGATAGCTAACCGGGACACCTTGCAGTTGGTTCTGTTTTTATTGCAGTTGAGTGCTTTAATCCACCTTGATTTACTCAATCTCTTCAGGTGAAAAATATAACAATTTTCAAATCCGTGTCTCCTAGTTAGCTTGATCATGTTTCTGTTACATGATGGGTCAGATCCACACATGTGCCCAACCCAAGTATCTTGGCTAGGTGCTGTGGAAATCCATGGGGATAGATTTATGGGAAAGAATCCTTGTCCCAAGACTAAGGAGTGGCAGCAGGGCTTTTTCACATGGGATACTTCAACCAAATAACAGGAGGAGCTTTGAGGGCTGTTGCACCTTCTCCTCTTCAACAGGAGTAAGGATCAGTGGCTCTGGGCTCCATAGAACCTCCCCTGAATATTATTATATCATCTTGCTTTCCTGCCCCTGTGAGTTGAACAGTGGCAAAAGGCAAATCCTTTAATATAACCTTAATAATTTTTTTTCCAGTGGAGGTCTGGGAGGACCGTGTCAAAAGAGGGATTATTGACACAAACTAAAGCAAGCACACAGCTCCAAAGTGATGTTTTGCATTTGTTGTGCATTGTTCAAGGCTGTCACTTTCCACCCCAGAGAGGCACATTTCAGCGATGGATAGAGTAATCCCTTGTAAAGGTTCTTGAATTCTTTTGGAAACGTTGAAGAAAAGGCACTATGGGCTAGACTATGACTTGACCACAATCCTTTTGCAAGAAGCAATGTGTAATTGTACTGCTCCGGGAGCCAATCAGGGATCAGATTGTGACATAGAGTGTTCCCTGGTTCCCAAAATCCCCACTTGCTCCAGGGGTGAAGTAATCTGCACTAGCCCTCTGTATGACACACATTACTTCCCCCTCCCTGATGGCTTGGCTGGGGGCAAGGGGCAAGGTTCTGCCCACCTCTGTCTCCTTATTCCTGTCTACTTCCACAGGAGAGGGAGAACTGATCCAGTGTAAACTGATATATAATCTCCTCTCTCTCCCTCCCCATAGCCTGCAATACAGATTGCCTGAATAAGGGATGTTGGGGTAGTCTTGCATTTCTTTATCTACCCCCGAACTGATACATGCAGTGGATCACAATCTGCCCCCAAATTAGTATTTTCTTCTGTTGGACAATCTCCATTATAACGTCTCTGTGCTTCTAAGTAATGCTATTTTTTCACGTGAGCACCTTTGTGTCAGAAGGGTTTTGAAGGGGAGTGTGTGCAATTCTAGGCATTAGTAGAAGCGAATAATTTCCAGAGCATGATTTCCCCCCCGCCCCTTAGATAATTAAGCAAACTCCTTGAATATACTGTCTATGCCACTCATGTAGTTAATTGATTCAAGGTGGTTTCTCTTAAAATCCAGGGGGGAGGGGGTTAGGAGAAGGAGGAAGCAAGAATGATTGATTGCTAGAGTATGTGGAAATTATGATGAAAATGAAAATGTATCACTGTCAGGAAAGTCATCTTTCACGCTGGCTTTCTTAGTCTGAAACAGAACCTTTCTAAAGAAGAGCACACACAATTATTGAGGCTTAAAGTACGTGCTCCAACTTCTTTCTTCATTGTCTGTCCTCTTGCTGCATTAGCCTTGTGCAATGTTACATGCTTCCAGAAACTGAAGAGTATAACAGCTGGTCCCTATTACCCTAACTACAGTGGGACTGCTTACACAAATGGCCAGCTTTTCTGTTTAGTTCCATGGCATAAAGAATGACTTATATTAAAAATTGACTCAGATGTTTGTGGTCTGCTTAGACATTTGTTTCTGTTCAGTCTTATTGGTAAAGATCTGTTCACATGATCTGTGTGATCAAACAGACCAGTGTTTCTGAGCAGAGAAAAGTATCTATGCAGCATTAAACAGGCACAATAGAATGAGGCATGAGTGAAGCAAAATAGCAAGAACAAGTTTTTCCTGGAACTAGAATATCATTTTAGTAATGATACAAATTAGTACAGCTCTAGTAGTAAAAATGTCCTTTCTATTTCAAGTGAAGACAGCTGCAAAACATCCAGTGTTTTGGACCCAAATGACCTTTATCAAAGTCACAGACTCCTGGCTACAGCACTTTATTAAGGCAGAAACTGTACGCTTTGTACTGTCCTTAATAAAGGTCACGTGGGATTAAATGTCAGACCTTTCAAACTGTTCACCTGAAATAAAAACTCATGTACTAAAGCTGTCTTGATTCATTTAATATTTTAAGGAATTTTTCTGTTTTAGTTTGTACCAAATGAGATACTGAGTGAGGAACAACCAGCACCCTGGAGCCTCTGGCTTATCCACTGGTGAGTGAAGCCACATTGTTGTTCTATCTCTGTGTAGTAGTCACCTTACCCTTCAAGAAGAAGTCAGGTAAAAACTAAGAGGAAGTCAGGCAATCACGATGCTATGGTGAGGAACATGTCATTAATGCCAAGAGTCCTTTTTCAGATCCTCCTCTATAAATAGGGTTTAGCTTTCCTCAGTGATGAATCTTCTTTTAAGAATGAAACCTCCCCACCCCCACCCTCCCTGAGGCCCTGGGTAGAAATCATGCCTCTCTTCGGGCATGGTCTCCTGCACTGTATCCAGCAACGGCTCCATCTGCCTCACTGACTTCTCATGACCTTATTCACTTTTTATATTTGAACTTCTGCGGTTTCTGTTCTCCTCTCTAACAACTGTTCAGTGATGGCTGAATTGATGCTGGATGGAGAGACTGCCTCATATCACTAGATGTGTGTCTGCAGAAGGGGTGAAAGTAACTTACAGGACTTACCGGTACTGACAGAGTCCGGAAGGGGCGTGGCCTCGTCCGGAAGGGGCGTGGCCTCTCAAGATTTAAAGGCCCTGGGGCACCAGCTGTGGCTGGGAGCCCCAGGGCCTTTAAATCAACCCGGGGCACCCAGCTGTAGAGGTGGCTGGGAGCCCCCGGAGCTCAGGGGCAAATTAAAGGGCCTGGGGCTCTGGCCGCCGCAGAGCTCCGGGCCCTTTAAATCCCCATCCCCGCAGCGGCTGGAGCCCCAGGCCCTTAGAATCCCGGCCCCAGCCCGGCTGCCGGAGCTGCGTGGGAGCTCCGAGCCCTTTAAATCCCGGCCCCAGTCTGGCTGCCGGAGCTGCGTGGGGGGGTTTTAAAGGGCTCTGGGCTCCCTGCAGCCGCGGGAGCTCCAAGCCCTTTAAATCCCGGCCGCAGTCGGGCCGCCGGAGCTGCGTGGGGGGTTGTAAAAGGCTCTGGGCTCCCTGGCCCAGAGCCCTTTAAATCCCCCCCGCGGAAGCCGGTGCGGTCCGGCACGGCGTACTGGCTCTTGCCAGTACGCCGTACTAGACCGTACCGGCTTACTTTCACCTCTGGTCTGCAGAACTCCTTCAGAAGGCCCAATGCTTGCTTCCATTCTGTGGTAAGAAACTGAACTCCTGTTACTGTGGGCAACCAGGAGTGAATATGAATAGCTGAATGTGAATAACTTTACCCCCTGGGTCATCACTCATCTGTGGCTCTGGTCATGGTGTCTAAACCCAGAAATATGAGGTGGTCAGAGTCTCAGGGACTTCCAGTGACTCTGCAGTCTCTGTGAAGCTACATGAACAGTGGACACTGGAAATGACTCACTTTTACGTTTGTAGGCACCATGGCAGAGCAAGTGTTACAACTTGCTTGTTTGGCTACAGCACTGCTAAAGCTTTTGTGCACATCAAATTAAAGCAATTTAGATGCTCAAGGACAAAATTACATTCAAAAAGAAAAACAAAGCATCCTCTGCAAATCCAAACCGGGACTGACCATCCCCAAGCTAAACAGTTACAAAAACAAAAGGTCACAGTTTCTGGCATATAGCAAGCCTTTGAGCTTCAGCTGCATGACAAAGCACGGTAGCTGCACTTGCAGAGAACACTGGAAAAGGTGAACTCTTTTCTGATATTTGACTGACTAAAAGATTTAAAGTCCCATCTTCTAGGCAGCCCTTCTGCTTTCAGTGTTGTTTTGTTTTGTTTTTAAACTGAGCCTGCCTTTACCAAACAAGGACCTGGTTACATGCACATTCAAGCATAAGAAGAAAATAATCCTCCCTTGACCACTCACTTACTCTAACCTTAATAAAAATAATAAAAATGCTGATTTCAAGTTTGATTGAAGAGAGATGAGGGATTAGATTGGTTTTTATTTTGATCAAAATAGTTTGCCTAATTTTCACTTGAAAAATGTGTCAAATTGCTAATGCAACTCAGATAATGTCATTTGTTATGACTTCAGTAATGCAACCAACAGTTCTCTTGTTCTGGTGTGTGAAGTAGATTCTGTTTTTAAGTAGTAACTTGGTTTGCCCTTACAAAAGGGCCATATTGTTTCTGATTGTGTAGATCTGGGATGCAGAATAGTCCGGAGGAATAAAAATGTGGTTGGGAGTCTGGAGATTTTCATACCTAATTTTTAGCTCTGATCATTTGCTTGTGCAAATAAATTCAGTTCTCCATTTCCTGTCCTCTGTGCATATTAAAAAAAAAAAACTAATACCAAGACTGTTATGAGGATGAATTAGCTGATATTTGTACACCATTTTATATTTACAGTTGGATTTTCAAAAGCCCTCATTGTTGGTCTAACTCTGCTTACATTTAAGTCAATGGTAAAAATCCCTTTGACTTTAGTGAAGGAGCAGAATTAGGTCAATGCTTTTGGAAATCCTGCTCTTTAAGATGTATGTGCTAAATCGTGGTGGTGTTTTTTGTTCAGTATTGATTCATGTTGCTCTGGTTAACTTTGCAAAGTGAGAGGGAGAGTAACATCACAAGTCACTCACTCCAGTTCCCCTCCCCCTGCCTTACATTTCCAGAACAGACAAACATTTTGAACAGGTGTTATGTATGATGCATTCAGCAAATACATGCACGTTGCTATCACATAACCTATTCCATATGCTGCAACTTTGAAAAGGTAAGTTCTCACTGACTCTGATTTTATTAGACTCAATTATCTGGAGGAAAGACAGAGGCTATCTGAGCCTCTTAAACACACAAGCTTGTGTTAGTGACTATCAATTTTTGAGACAAGAAAAGAAAAAAAATACCTGAACAGTAAATGGATTGCTATTTAAGTGGTATTGACTTTTTGGTAGTATTTCAGAGAGCATCTTTATTTTGCCATTTTTCTGCAGGAGCTCTTTCTAGTCTGTTGGGCTGTCTGTGCCTCAAAGTTTAACCATGTCTGCTTAGATGAAAGGCTTTATTGGTGGTGACGTTTGAACTGAAGTACACTAGCCAGATTGTGGTGGGTTTTTTGTTTAGAAAGAATAACTGAGTATAAAAGCAGCATTTTCTCTTGTGACAGGGTGTGACCTCTTCCCTTCAATCTCCATGAAGACAGCCAGTCTGAAGGAACAGTCAGTCCATGACAACTTGTCACTCACTGAGGTAGAATTCTTGTTTGAGAACTGGGCTGAGGCCTTCTAAGCATCAGGTACTGCCTAGTTGAACAACTATGAGAGCACATGGTAGACTTTTTGCACTTCAGAGGGAATTTTTTTGCTACATAAGCCAGGTTCATGCCAGCATTTTGTATGATATAAAAGGGAGCTACTGTAGAACAAGACCATTTGTTTTTTTTTTTAAAGTCACATAAAAATCCATTGTCTAAGTATCAGGGCACCCTTGAATGCAATAAGGATGCTTCCATTATAAAAGTTCTTTGTAACAACACAAAAGAAAACATTTTAATTCTTTTTGAAAACATTTCTAACCATGTATTTACGTTAAAAAATGCCTAACATTTTACATGTGTATGTGTGCGTGGCTGCCTAATGTTCATAGTGATGTGTCAAATTCTAATATTTAATATTCTTCTGGGACTTCCATTTCATATTCCGAATCAAAAGCTAAATAAATGGTACTATGTTTTAGAATCATATATAACTGTCAGACAGTGGTGTACTTTTCATTATGTGGAAGCAGAGTACAGATCGATCGAGCAGCTTGAATACTTTTAATTTTCTAGTTTCAAACCTTGTATGTACCTGTGCCTGGGAGCCTTTCTCATTATTGTCAAGCAATAGGTTTACAGAGCAGCCATCTTTAATGGTAACATACTGTAAGAAAGGTGATTTCTTTTTCTGTTCTGGTCTTTTTAGAGTAACATACCTTTTAGAGGTTCTTGTCCTTTTTAAGGGTGGAATTTTCAAAAGCTCTCTGTATTGACCTAACTTTGCTCTAATGAAAGTGAATGGGAGCTTCATGGTTAATTTCAGTGGGAACAGTTAAGCCAGTACTGACCATTTGACCTATACTATAATCCAACCTGCAATTTGCAGCCATGCTATTTTAATACAAAAATACAACCTATCTTTATTACTAAATATTATTCTAATTTTATATAAAAACAAAGAAACATTAGCTTTAGGTAGGAGACAGGTAAAAATATGCACAAATTGATGGGCTGTGGATCGGAGGTAAAAATTTTCAGTGTCCCCTAAATGACTTTTAAAGATCCCATTGGGGGCTGGATTCACAAGTGGGATTTAGGAGCCAAGCAGCCATTTAGGTGCCTATATTAAACGTTTAGGTGCTACTAGCATTCGCAAAATGCAGCTCAGCAGCTCTCTAACACTGCAGGTGCCTATTCATATTCATAGTTTCTAGGGCCAGAAAGGACCATTGTGATCATCTAGTCTGACCTCCTGTATAACACAGGCCATAGAACTTCCCCAAATAATTCCTAGAGAATGTCTTTTAGGAAAACATCAAATCTTGTTTTAAAAGTTGTCAGTGATGAAGAATACATCCCAACCCTAGGTAAACTGTTCCAATGGTTAATTACCTTCACAGTTAAAGAATGTACACCTGATTTCTCATCTGAAGTTGTCTAGTTTCAGCTTCCAGCCATTGGATTGTGTTGCATCTTTCTCTGCTGATTGAAGAGACCATTATTAAATATTTGTTCCCCATGTAGACGGTAATCAACTCACCCCATAACTTTTCTATGTTAAGCTAAATAGGTTGAGCTCTGTGTCATCACTGTAAGGCATCTTTTCTCATCCTTTCATTATTCTTGTAGCTCTTCGCTGAACCCTCTCCAATTTATCAACATCTTTCTTGAGTTGTGGGCACCAGAACTAGACACAGCGTTCCAGCAGCAGTCACCCCAGTGCCAAATAGAGAGGTAAAACCTGTACTCCAGCTTGAGATTCTCCTGTTTTATGCAACTCAGGATCATGTTACATCTTTGCCCGCAACATCACATTGGGAGCCCATATTCATCTGATTATCTACCAGGACCCCCAAATCTGTGCCACTGCTTCCCAGGACAGAGTCCCTCTTCCTGTAAGAGTGGCCTACCTCCTTTGTTCCCAGGTATATACATTTACATTTAACTGTATTAAATTTTTTTTTTACTTGCGTCTAATTTACAAAGCAATTGAGATTGCTCTGAATCAGTGACCTGTCACCTTCATTATTTACTACTCCTGATTTTTTGTCATCTGCAAACTTTATTAGTAGAGATTTTCTTTTCTTCTAGGCCATGGATAAAAATGCCCTGGAAGAATGTACTCTCAAACTAGGTCTACACTAGCGGGGGGGGAGGTCGACCTAAGATATCCAACTTCAGCTATTCGTGTAGCTGAAGTCGGTGTATCTTAGGTCGACTTACCTGGCCGTGAGGACAGCGGCAAGTTGACCACTGCTGCTCCCCCGTCGACTCCGCTTCTGCCTCTCGCCGCGGTGGAGTTCCGGAGTCGATGGCAGAGTGATCGGGGATCAATTTTATCACGTCTACATTAGACGCGATAAATTGATCCCTGATAGATCGATCACTACCCGTCGATCTGGCGGGTAGTGTAGACATACCCAGTGCAGTGCACTAACCACTGTTCTTTAGAATTAGTCTTAGTCTCTCTCTCTCTGGCCAATGAATAAAGTTGAGAGCTGCAATGCTCAGTCTTGCAATGCCTAAGTCCCCCTTGTGAATCTTCCACATGGCAGCTATCTGCATCTTTAGGCACCTACATATATTTAAAAATGTTTGGCCCTTAGTTCCACTTTTGAAAATGGGACTTAGGCCTGGTCTGACCTAGAAATAAGGTCTGTTTAACTACATCAGTTGGGGTGTGAAAAATCCAATCCCCTGAGTGGTGTTAAGCCAACCTAAGTCCCCATGTAGACAGCATTAGGTCAATAGAGGAATTCTTCTGTCAACCTAGCTACCTGCCAACCTCCTTGGGAGAGGGGATTACCTATGCCAGTGGGAGAAACTCTCCTGTCAGCATAAATAGTGTCTACACTGAAGCTCTCCAGTAGTGCTGCTAAGCCGTTGTAGCATTTTAAGTATAGACAAGCCCTGAGGCGCCAAAGTCATTTACGTGCTTTTTTTAAAATTTGACCCTGTTCTTTTGTGTTAGTCCATTACAGGGATATAGTCTGGTCACAATGTTTATGTAGTCAAAAACATTTTGATTTTGGGATTTGGGCCCACTTTTTCACATAAGTAACTATACATGACAAAACACTTTTAACATGTCAAGCATAATGCAGCACTTATTCTTACTGCTTTAAAAATGTAGGGACAGTTAATTAGGATCGTGAATCTTTTTTTACATTCAGCCATCCATTTATGTCAAGAGGCCATTCAGTAAGTCTTTAAAAAAAATGGCTACTCCTTTGGTATTTTTAGGTCCTGATCCAAAACCTGTTTAAGTCTATAGAAAGTCTCATGTGGACTTGTATGTCTCTTGGATCAGGATCTACAAATACCACATGGTCATGTAATAAATTCCACTTCTGTGGAAAATGGCTATAGCCTCAAAAGCAGGATGAACATCTTCAAACACTCAACCAGACAGTTTTGTAAAGAGTCCTTTAATAATAATACTTTGGGCTGTGTCTGTATCACAAAAAAGGGGAAAGAATAGGGAATACTCATTTTGGCAGAACACAGAAAATGCTTGACTCTTGAAGAGATTTCAGGCATGCAGGATTTGAAAAGTTTTTTGAGACCATGAACTACTGTAAAAATGACTAACATTACAATTTTACACTTTTCTTCAGACACACATGTCCAAACTGTGTAGCTATTAAGGCGGGTGAAATATAAAAAACACATTAGCAGTAGTATTATTCATTAGAAAAATTATCCTCAGATAAGAAAATGATCCCATTCTAGAGAATATCTGTGTGATATTCAGACCAGTAAGGGACTGGCACCCCTTGCCCTGCAACCTCTGGTTCTTTACAGTGCCTTGCTGCAGTAGCTCCGATCCTAGCAGCCTGTCTATAGCCCCGTTCTGGCTTTCACCAGCCTTGGTTACAACCAGCTAGTGACTTGAACATGCTCCCAATCCTGAATTCCTCCCCAAACTCTGTGCTCTTCAATGTCCAGCCCTCTCCTGGACAGTTCAGAGAAATATGGTCCACTTGTTCTTCTAAAGAGACAAAAGCGCATCACAGATTATTATCGTAACTGAGGTAAATACACCTTCCATTTAAACTCAGCATTGGGTAGGCTTATATTAATAGTAAAACAAGTTTATTAACAAAAGCAGATAGGTTAAGTGATGCCAAGTAAAAGGACTAAAGTTGGAAAGAGTTGCAAGCAAGTAAGTGAAAACACTCATTTAAAAGTCTAAAACTTTATCTAGCAAGTTACAGGCTTTGTTCAAGATGTTTTTGTCTCATCTATATTTAGTTCCCAGAGACTTCAACCCCCCCTCCCACTTCCCCTTGGTTGAAGGACCCATCTGTCTCAGCTTGCAAGAGCTCTGTTCCCTTGTGTCTGTTTAGTGATGGATGCCAAAGATGACTTCTGTCCTTGCTTATATCTTCCAAAGTTCAGAGACCTTGCTTCAAGAGGCAGGATGACCTCATGTTGTTCTTCCCTTCCTGTCTACTTTCCTTCCCCTTGTATGTAAATGAAGCTTTGATTGTTTTGATTCCACGATACTTAATTTATGTAGCCAGATAAATAGCTGCCTTCTCCTGTATGGGAGGGAATATTTCTCCCTGTTTGGCCACAGACTTTAAAACACCTTAAGTATTTATATTTCCTCATATAGTGTTAAATACATACATTTCATAATGATATTAATCACCAGAGTGTCATTTGCTTTTCTGAAACACCTCACTTGATGCACTTTTATAATACAATCAATTGATTCAATTGCTTATGATTTGAGAGGCAGCTCTTCTATTTTATAGATCACTAAACCTTTTAAATAGATTCTTCTGAGGGTTACCCATCAATGTAAAGTTTATTCAAGCTGAGAGGAAAGTGATATGGAGTTTGGTGGCGAAGAAAGTCCCATGCTCTTTCTTCCCTCACCTGTGTTTGCTGAAATGAAAATTATTCTTTTTCCTTCTAATCTCCTCCCACTGCTGTACTGATCCTGGTTTACTGCTTATATGTAAAGTGAGATGTGTAAACGTTCCTGTATCTAGGGCAGACCTGTTTAACAACTCCCTTGCGATACCTGGTTTACACACACTTTAGTCATTCCAGCATATATTCATAACTCTTAATAAACATTATGTACATACAGCATAGAATCATAGAACGGGAAGGGACCTCGAGAGGTCATCTAATCCAGTCCCCTGCACTCAAGGCAGGACTAAGTATTATCTGGACCATCCCTGACAGGTGTTTGTCTAACCTGCTCTTAAAAAATTCCCAATGATGGAGATTCCACAATCATGCAAGAGTATTAGTGATCAGTGAGTTACTAGTTTTCAAATGATACCCACAAAGCATATTTTGTACAAAGACTATTACAATAGTGTGTAGGGTATGGATATAGGGGTGGTTAGTGTCAAATACTGATACAGTTTCTGCCCCAAAATACTGGATAAGATAGTCACTTTTCAGTTCCAACCCCCAAAGCCTCACCCAAGGATTGTAAAATAGACAATTGGAAAATATTAGAAAACCTGTTGGAATATTATAGTAGTTGTAAAACCGCTTCCACCACTAAAATATGTATAACTGCAATATGGTAACACAGAAAAGTGATGATAGATAAAAGGAAAACACAAAATGACTCTAATAAATTAAAGACCACTAATGGCTTATAATGCTCATATAACAATGCAACAATAGGTGGCTTAACATTTTGCTGCTGTACAATATGGAGATATCTTGTATATTAATGCGATTTTCAGCCACCTTGCCCAATAGAATACAATGCACATAAAGAAAGTTTTTTTCCCCCTGAAAAGAGTAATTTAAAAAAATGACGCCTGCCATGCTAACTGTATAAGACCTTCCAAAGCAGCAGCATATAGACAGTTGCTATACTTAAGCTCTGATTCAGAGAGCATTTAAGCATGTGCCTAACTATAAGTACATGAACAGTCCCATTGAGCTCATTGGCACTGGGGACACATGCTAACAGTTAACCTTGCGCTTTACTAAAACCAGGCCTTGATAAAAACCCACATTTAATGAAGGTTCATGGTGCAAATGTATGGTTTGTTTTGTTCTTAAATATCAGGATTTTTAAAACTTCAGAGAAAGTTTAGACTCAGATTGAAGGGTAAAGTTATGAGATGGTTCTTGTTTATGCCAAACAAGTACATCCTACTAACTATGAAAATACTACCTTCTGTTATTCTCACAAGTACCTATGGTATTCTCACAAGTACCTATGCTGCTGTTTCAGTATTTGATGTAGAGAAATATACTGCAGAAGTCTGATTTGAAAACAATGAAGGTTCATTATTAGTTGGCTATTTTGATATAGGGCTGTGGGCATACATCTTTTATATGTATGAGACTGGAAAATGTACATTACTTTTACTCATGGTCCATATACATATAATATGCTGATGTGCTTTTAAAATATATGGTTTTACAATATATTACAAATCCAAACAATGATCAACTTTGTAATATTTCAGTAGTTCCTAATGCCTCATTAATTTTCATTATATGTGCAAACATGGTAGTTAAACATGTAATGCAGTGGAAAACTTAGTGTTGTGAATTATCTAGGATCCCTGGAAGCCACAGAATCATATCCCAGTAGTGTCAACTCAACCTTTCATCTTCCTTAGGTATGAGTAGACAAACCAAGTATCTCTCAGGTTACAGATTGATCCTGAATGCCTCCCATAGGGCAGACATGCTTTTCATAGGAGTAGTATTTGCACCTGAGTCCATGGACCAAGTTTGCCCTCATTCTGTTGTGCAGTGTGGTGCTCTTCACAAGTAATGCCGCTCTTGTCTTTAAGGTGCTATGTAAATATTATATATTTATAAGGGTGCTTCTCTTGATCATATGGGAAATTATTTTGAGAACACTTTATTCTTCTGTGCTGTCTTAGATCTGGTTTTGTGAATGTTTTGTCTTGTGGAGGAATGATTACACTGGTCTACAATTTTTGAGAAGTCATCTGCTTCAGAGATAAAATGTGCTATTTATTATGTATTTTGATGTGCTGAATTCAAATATGACAATTAAAACAACTGGCTACTGTTTCTAAGATATTTAAGTTTTTACATTTTATGTCTATGTATATTGTGTAGATAGTAGAGTTTTAATCATAAATTGTAAACCTAGGTCTTTTCATGTGTTTATGGTTCCTTTACATGATAATATTTCACCTGTCCTGTTTATGTAACACTTTAAAAATCAGCAAAAGGGTTATATAAATAAAATGTATTATGAAACAAAAGGCAAAAAACTATTATGTACATAGTTTAGTCCTATTCAGTGTGTACTCGGCGCTTCTTGGCTTGTCTCTTGTATTCATTAAATGAAGCATCTCTTGTCACTGTCCAGAAATAGTCTGCAAGCATTGATGGGCTCCATTTGCCCTGATAGCGTTTCTCCATTGTTGCAATGTCCTGGTGAAATCGCTCGCCGTGCTCGTCGCTCACTGCTCCGCAGTTCGGTGGAAAAAAATCTAGATGAGAGTGCCAAAAATATATCTTTAGTGACATGTTGCAACCAAGGCTTTTGTGTGCCTTGAGGAGGTTTTCCACCAACAACCTGTAGTTGTCTGCCTTGTTGTTTCCGAGAAAATTTATTGCCACTAACTGGAAGGCTTTCCATGCCGTCTTTTCCTTGCCACGCAGTGCATGGTCAAATGCATCATCTCGAAGAAGTAAACGAATGTGAGGACCAACAAAGACACCTTCCTTTATCTTAGCTTCACTTAACCTTGGAAATTTTCCACGGAGGTACTTGAAAGCTGCTTGTGTTTTGTCAATGGCCTTAACAAAGTTCTTCATCAGACCCAGCTTGCTGTGTAAGGGTGGTAACAAAATCTTTCTTGATTCAACAAGTGGTGGATGCTGAACACTTTTTTCCTTCCAGGCTCCAATGACTGTCGGAGTGGCCAATCTTTCTTGATGTAGTGGGAATCTCTTGCACGACTATCCCATTCACAGAGAAAACAGCAGTACTTTGTGTATCCAGTCTGCAGACCAAGCAAGAGAGCAACAACCTTCAAATCACCACAAAGCTGCCACTGATGTTGGTCATAGTTTATGCACCTCAAAAGTTGTTTCATGTTGTCATAGGTTTCCTTCATATGGACTGCATGACCAACTGGAATTGATGGCAAAACATTGCCATTCTGCAGTAAAACAGCTTTAAGACTCGTCTTCGATGAATCAATGAACAGTCTCCACTCATCTGGATCATGAACGATGTTGAGGGCTGCCATCACACCATCGATGTTGTTGCAGGCTACAAGATCACCTTCCATGAAGAAGACTGGGACAAGAGCCTTTTGACGGTCACGGAACATGGAAACCCTAACATCACCTGCCAGGAGATTCCACTGCTGTAGTCTGGAGCCCAACAGCTCTGCCTTACTCTTGGGTAGTTCCAAATCCCTGACAAGGTCATTCAGTTCACCTTGTGTTATGAGGTGTGGTTCAGAGGAGGAGGATGGGAGAAAATGTGGGTCCTGTGACATTGATGGTTCAGGACCAGAAGTTTCATCCTCTTCCTCTTCCTCGTCTGACTCAAGTGAGACTGATTCTGGTGCATCAGGAACCAGCAGTCCTTCTCCATGGGGTACTGGGCGTATAGCTGATGGAATGTTTGGATAATGCACAGTCCACTTCTTCTTCTTTGACACACCTTTCCCAACTGGAGGCACCATGCAGAAGTAACAATTGCTGGTATGATCTGTTGGCTCTCTCCAAATCATTGGCACTGCAAAAGGCATAGTTTTCCTTTTCCTGTTCAACCACTGGTGAAGATTTGTTGCACAAGTGTTGCAGCATATGTGTGGGGCCCACCTCTTGTCCTGATCTCCAATTTTGCAGCCAAAATAAAGGTGATAGGCTTTCTTAACCATAGTGGTTATACTGCGCTTTTGTGATGCAAAAGTCACTTCACCACAAACATAGCAGAAGTTATCTGCACTGTTCACACAAGTGCCAGGCATCTCTGCTCACTTTGGCTAAACAGAAATGTGTCCCTTTGCAAAATCAAACACTGACAAATAAGAGAGCACGACACTGTATGATTTCTAGAGCTGATATAGGGCAATTTGTTCAGCAGAGTGATGTAAGCTTCGTTATGATTGCATCATCCATGACTTCTAGGAATAACATGATGCAATTCATATCATGTATGACGCAATACCAGCTTCAGATTGCATCATTCATTGTTTTGCCTAAAAAGCAAGTACTGTCCAAACCCAGTCATAGATTTATTCATAGATCCAGTCAAAGATGTATTTTAGTCATTTCTGGTTTAAATTGAGATCCCTTCCCTTTATAACTCACTTATCCTCCGCCATTCCCAAGTCAAGGGTCGTATATACTGACCCAATAGCATATCTTGAAAACTAGAGCCAATCAACAATTTTAAGCATCATTTTCGTTCTCAGTGACCCAGAATTAGTAAAGTTTGACTACATTTATTTCAGAAGCATTTTGGCTGTAGAGCAGTGTTATCAGAGAAAATTATGTTTGTGAATGAAAGGGACAGATAGTGATGCACACTATAGAAACATAATCAAATTTATACTTCAACTGGAGATTAGTTCACAACTTCTGTATAATTCAAATCTATGGCAAAGAAAAGGTGATGACAAATGGGAATAGTGTAAATAAAATCCATCTCAGAGGATTAAGTTAGATAAATTAACTGCTTTGTTACTGTGCGCACATATCCCATACAGAAAATGTAGCTGAGCTGGACTTTCTTGTGTGTTTCATCAAACAACTTCTATTGTAGTGAATCTGCTGACGGTGACTCTAGTGCTGCTCTTCTGGCTCCTGATTGGACAGTGATAGATCAGCCAATGGGAGAAGTTCCATAGCACGTGGGAGGATGTTTGGAGTCCTAGGAAGAGGGCACAAAAAAGGCAGGGGTTCCTAGTAGTGGATCAGGGTCACTGAGCTAGGGTTTCCAGGATAGCCTGTGTGTGTGTGTGTGTGTGTGTGTGTGTGTGTTGGTTTAAGAATAACAGGACTCTCATATGTAGTGTAAATAAATGAATTATACCATACTTGTCTCTGTCCTCCGTTTCTCCCCAGCAATGGAAACTTATCTGCCACAAGGCCCCATAACTGACCACCATTCAGCCAATGGTTTACAATATATATTTCTAAACTCTGAAAACTCTTTCCAGAGTTTAGAAATAACTCTTTAGAAAGTAACAAATATATTTTCACTATTTCTTGTGATGAACCACTAAAGATAGTGATTATATGTAGAGAGTCAGAGAAAAATCATTTTGAAGGTAGAGCATGCTTCATGGTGGTGTCAGCTGCAGTGATCCCCCCCCCCCCCCCCCAAAAGAGAGAGCTAGAGGTCTTTTCTGTTCATTTTCAAACATTTTGGAAATAAGTACTAAATGGGTGAGCTTTATCTATTCAATAAGAGCTTGATCTTGCTCCTATTGGAGTCGATGGCGATCTCCAATTGACATCACTTGGGAACAGCATCTGGCCATATGTCATCACAATATTTAAGTTTTCATGAATGGTTTCATATTCTTCTGACTTACCAAAATATTTTATTTTGTTACCCCCACCCCCATCTGGATTTAATCTGTATGTCCACTTTCTTGCATATGCCCTAATATTCTGTGTAATAATTCTCCCATTGTATATTCACAGTATCCTCCACTGAGATTCCAGTATCCTGTGGTGGGAGAATAAGGCTCCAGGGACAGAGAGTTTCCTGTACAAGCAGAGAGAACTAAAGCTAGTATGTGCTCTTTCATTCTGTTTCTTTCTTTCTTTCTGTGTACAGAGCTTGGAATCCAAGGAATTTGGCATTGTAGGGGGTCAGATGGGAAATTCATTATAGGCTTAAGGGCAATTAAAGTCTCTCTCTCTCTCTCTCTCAGAAGTTGCTTAAAATCTGGATCGCATATTAGGTATCTGATCAGAATGTGTTTGCAGTTGATGTTTTTTATTACAATTGTTATAGGTTATTACATTTCATTCTGTTAGCTAAAATGACAAATGGTAGCCTGGAGTCACAAAATACATAGAAATTCTTTCACAAATACTGTATACATTTTAGTTCTGCAGTTCCGACAGTTTGTGAGCACAAACCAAATATGCACCAGTGGATAGAAATAAACATAGACACTGGTAATAACTGTTGGATACTACTGAGTTGCTGCTTACTTTATGTCTAGCCAAATTATTTTGGTGGTAAGAGATGCAAGTTGACACACAGTATTAAACTAACAAAAATGACCTTTCTTTGGAAAGAGATGAAGTATGGATTTTAAAAAAAGAGTTGGCTGGAGCCTTAACCTGCATCTTCAACTGACTGGCCTCCAAGCCTTTTTATTAATTTTGGATCAGTCCACGTCCTTTTCGTACCTTTGCCAAAATCCATATTCAGTCACAAAAGGTCTCCCAGTGTCTACTGGGTTGGATTTTCTCTTAAAATCCTGCAAGGTTTGGAATTCCTCAAGGTCAAACAGGAAACAGTACGTGCTAGGCCATCTCTGACCTAGGGAGCCTTGAAGTAGACAGAATTTCAATACCACAGCTTGCCAGACCAGAAATAGTAATGGGGATTTGTCTTGATCAAGGGGCTGTTGCTGGGGGGTTGAGGTCAGTAAAATTAACTTAGAAGGTCATTTGGGCTTATTTAGAGTGAAGTAGGAGGAGGAACTGTTGGCCTGGATATCTCCTTGAAGTTGGTATAAGGGAGCTGAGGCCAAAGAAATGGAGCTGGTAATTCAAGAGAGGAGGATGGGAGACAACATGGTTGGTTTCAAAGGAGGGAAGGTAAAGAAGGAAAAACTGATTTCAAGACCTTTTGGATAAAATTTCAATAAACATTTAAATGTTCAGTCTTATCTGAAACCAAACCTGAAAATATATTGTTTCGTCCATCACTACTTAATACGGTATTTTGCTCCACCACCCATTCCTTTTCTTTTGGTAGTACATACAATACTTGGACAGCTTCATTCAGAATCACACTATTTCAGTATACTCAACTAAAGCTTTTTCATATAACCCAGCTCTCATTTTGCTCCAGCCACTTACGTTTGTAATTATAATAGTCATCATATGGCACAGACGAAGACTATTCGTTAAATATTATTTTTTCTCAGCCAGATTCATGCTGACTAGAATTTTAAAGTTTTGAATACAAGCACCGTGGAATCCAATCTTGTAAGCAATTTTGCATCCAAGTGAAACCTGTACTCCTTCCTCAGATAAAGCTTCCATTGATTTCTGTAGATGTTTGCCAACACTAAGGACTAAGCACTGCACAATTTGGCCCAAGGACCGTAAATAACTGCTAACGTCCAGCAGAGCCATCCCTAGGGTACAACAAATTGGGGTGACTGCCCCGGGATTCAGGCTTTGGGGGACCCCATGTTTCGTGAGGAGACGGGTAGGGAGGTCAGGCAGGGAATTGGGGTGCTCCTCCCCCCCCCCACCCATCATCCCCCCAACGCCTCCTGCCTGCCAGTGGGCCCCACCAATCAGCACCTCCCTCTCCCTCCAGCGCCTATCACCGATCAGCTATTTTGCAGGGTCTGGAGGCGCTGGCAGTGGAGGGGAGAGGAGCGAGGGCACAGCGTGCTTAGGGAGGGGGCGGAACTAGGTGCGGAAGAGGCGGGGTGGGGTGGGGCCTTGGGGGAAGGGTGGAGTGGGGGCGGAGCCAGGGGGAAGCACCACCCGGCAGATAGAAACTCTGCACCTACGTCCCAGGCCACGCACACTGCCCCCAGGGATGGCCCTACTGTCCAGTATATCTAGTACAATAGGAATAATTCACATATTACACATCTTGCAATGCAGAGACTAATTTTCAATGAGTATGAGTTGAAATAGATATATTCAAGGCTCAAAACATGAAGCTTTAGTCCTTAGATGACAGACCAATCTGAAGGTGTTAATCATTTCAAGGGCTGGAAGGTTTTCCATGATTTGGATAAGAGTTGATGGGAGTGCTCTAGCAAGCTGGGGAGCATTCAGGGTAACTGCAATGTGTAACTAGGTCAGAACTCTTTCCCAGAGCAAGTCCAAGGGGAGAGAGGATGTGGGGCCACTCAGGGCAGTGGAGGTCTGAGTCATTCTTTGCAAGCATCCTAATTGCCCTTAGAATCTAAGGGTTAAGATACTTTGAAGGGATGATGTGAACACATATGCTATATATCTATTCTGCATTTGTGACACTGAGCCCACTGTATTTTCCAAGGAAATCAATTTATAAAGTGCCAGTGGGACTGACATGCTTATTTGCACATTTACATATATAAGGAGCCTTTTCCCCTTCCAACAGCTAATTGTATGCTAGGCTTCTCTGCCAGTGCTGAGTTGAGTCCTTTTTACTGAAATGCTGACACAGTGTGAGCAGTGTAATTTACAGCAAAGAAAAATAATGTTTAGGGTTGTTCTTTTCTGACAAGGCTTTTTTAATCAAGGTCATGAAATATTATAGAAATGATAAGCATATAGATGCATGTTGAAAACTCAGCTATTTTTCCCTTAGCAGAGCTACAGCACAAGTCTGTAAACAATCTCAGTGGAAACAGGTGGAAAGCAGGGCTCTTCTCAAATAATATGCCTTAGTTCAGCTTTTTTTCTTTGTCCAGCGTGTACTTTTTACAGCAAACTAATTCTGACAAGCACACTCCTGTGGTGTAGAAGCACAGGTCTGAGACTTGTGTAGGATTAACCTTCACTATCTTAAAGTTTATGTCACTAAGGAAGAAAAGTGACTTTTGTTACCATTGCAGTTTCTTTGCATTAATTCTTGCAGTTGAATGATAAAATTGGCAGTGCTCATATCATGCTGTGTTGAGTACAGGAAGACTCCATGAACTAATTTCATGCCACCTACACACAGCTCACGAAGTGCTCAATGCTTCCCAGTTCAAAGTACCTTCAAACTTCATTTCCACACTTACTTGGAGCAAGCCAAGCTCAGGAGTACATAATACAGTTTGATAGTAAGGCAAAAATTGCAATAATTGCCCTTTTGAATGGGTTGAAACTACAGTTTGAGAGGCAAAAGCCCTGTGCAAGATAAAGGAAAATGGGATAGGTTGAATTCCCACCAACTCCTGAGAAAAATCCAAGTGGTGGTAAGTCTACGCTTAACTAGTAATCACTGAGGTATCCCAAAATGTATGGCAAAGCCCTATTGTCTTTGTTTCTAACCCAGGTGGCTACATTAGATTAAAGTAAATACCATCTCTGTTTGCTTGTATATTCCATGTCCCAATGTTTCCAGTTGATAAATGAGCTGGAGAACCATGGTACTTCATTATTTAGGTTACTGGCAGACCCCATTCATAGTGGTAGAAAATAGCGTTTTTTGACATGGAGGTTATTTCATTTTCACAAACTATTGGACAGCATGGAACTCCTGCAACCATTCAGAGGTTAATGGACAAGTTCTTTAACCACTCAGCCAATATACTGCAACAAATTTGGATTATATAGTAGTCTAACAATGGGGCAATATTCTCCTAGTTAAAGGAGGAGGATGTGATGACTAATCCCACCACATATACAATAAGTAAAAGTAAAAAAAAAAAAAAAAATTGTACCCTGATATTTGTTCTATAAACTTGTACTTTAATTATCAGATTTATGACCAGTTTTGTAAGGCCTGTATCTTGGTAGTGAGGGTATCTCCTTCCTGGGTCTTGTAGGTTACTGTAGGAGATTTGTGCCAGAGTTCATGTAGCAGCCTTGCTACTGTCTTAACCCAGAATGCAGCCTCTAAAAAGGTCCAGTGGACAGAAGCTTGTGAAAAGGCTCTTAAGGACGACCTGCATAGTAAGTTTGTTTTGTATAAATGTTATTTCAATAAGGGAATCCTATTACAGACACTCCTGAGGAGGAATAGGGGCTGTATTCTCCTAGGAGGACAATGTAGCGAAGCATCTATTACAGTTCCAAATCATTTCCAAGGGACAAAGCTTGCTCTGTGATTGAGAAGGAATGCCTTGCAGGTGACAGGACTATTACTGTCTCTTCAGTAACCAGTTCATCTTAGTTGTGGTCTATGACTCTCTCAGATGTCTGAATAGCCTGAAAAGGTCAATACCTGAATAATGGTTTGGCCCTTCAGTCCTACTCTCCCAGGTGAAATACAGTGGTGGAATGTGTTTCTCTTCCCTGGAAGGGAGGAATTCTGTTTTTCCCAAATGGGCCTGATGATGCCATTCTAAGGGGCATTCTATTTGGGAACTGGGGTATGCAAACACAAGAGTGGGGCAGGGCAGGAAGGAATTATAGTCTGAGCCAGCAAGAGGAATTTCAAATAATCATGCCAGAAATATCAAGCCTGGAGAGAAAATCCTGGCTATATTAAATAATCAGGAGATAGCAAGAAATAAAGGAAAGGAAGCAGGCTTCAGAAAGTAGCTGTCCTGACAGAGAGAACACACTTCTTTCAGACCTGGAAGGAACTGGATTGAGGCTGGAGGACTAAAGCTGACCAATGAAAATGAATGCCAATGGGAGTTGGTGCCTGGCCTATTTCTCAATGCTCAGCATGATTTCCTGAAATACTTGCTGTGATGAAGTGCGAATGTTCTTAATGTTTTATCTGAATACTGTGTGCCTTAGTTTCCCCTATGTATTACCCTGTCTCATCACCTAGATATTTGAGTATGTGAGCATTGCAGAGACCCCTAGATGGCAGGTGTGACTGCTTTCTGGCTGCCTGGTACAGAGAATGGCCGAAACTCTGTATCCTGGCAACTCATGGTGGGGGCCAATCCTCTACCAAAAGAACAGGAGTTCTTGTGGCACCTTAGAGACTAACAAATTTATTTGAGCATAAGCTTTTGTCGGCTACAGCCCACTTCATCAGATGCATAGAATGGAACATATAGTAAGAAGATATATATATATATATATATATATATACACATACAGAGAACATGAAAAGGTGGAAGTTGCCATACCAACTCTAAGAGGCTAATTAATTAAGATGAGCTATTATTAGCAGGAGAAAAAAACTTTTGTAGTGATAATCAAGATGGCCCATTTCAGACAGTTAACAAGAAGGTGTGAGAATACTTAACATGGGGAAATAGATTCAATTTGTGTAATGACCCAGACACTCCCAGTCTCTGTTCAAGCCCAAGTTAATGGTATCTAGTTTGCAAATTAATTCCAGTTCAGCAGTTTCTCATTGGAATCTGTTTTTGAAGCTTTTCTGTTTAAAAAATTGCCACCTTTAAGTCTGTTACTGAGTGACCAGAGAAGTGTTCTCCTACTGGATTTTGAATGTTATGATTCCTGATGTCAGATTTGTGTCCATGTATTCTTTTGCATAGAGACTGTCCGGTTTGGCCAATGTACCTGGCAGAGGGGCATTGTAGGCACATGATGACATATATCACATTGGTAGATGTTCAGGTGAACAGAGTTGGCATCGGGCTTTGTTGCAAGGATAGGTTCCTGGGTTAGTGTTTTTGTTGTGTGGTGTGTGATTGCTGATGAGTATTTGCTTCAGGTTGGGGGGCTGTCTGTAAGTGAGGACTGGTCTGTCTCCCAAGATCTGTGAGAGTGAAAGATTGTCTTTCGGGATGGGTTGTAGATCTTTGATGTGCTGGAGAGGTTTTAGTTGGGGGCTGAAGGTGATGGATAGTGGCATTCTGTTATTTTCTTTGTTGGGCCTGTCCTGTAGTAGGTGACTTCTGGGTACTCTTCTGGCTCTGTCAATCTGTTTTTCACATCAGCAGGTGGGTATTGTAGTTTTAAGAATGCTTGATAGAGATCAATAAAATGGACACAAATACTCCTGTTCTTTTTGCGGATACAGACTAACATGGCTGCTACTCTAAAATCCTCTACAAGAATCAGCTGGAAGTGTTGGAGAACTAAGTGAGAGATGGAGGCCAGATGACCAGGTCAATCTCCTGGTTGTCACTGAAGGTCCACCACCCCACCACCAAATGGACTTTGCTGTAACTTCCTGCTTTTTGTGCTAATAAGATCTGTTCTATGCTGTGTTCCAGACAACTAATAACCTCTCCTGTTTTACCTCGCTGGCTGAGTTGGGGTGCATGGTCCCTTTGGGACTTCAGGTGGACTCGCTGTGGGAAGCTCACAGTGTGAAACAAGGGTGCTGAATACTGTGAGGTCAGACCAAAGAGGTACTGAAGCCAAGGAGGCTTGCCCTAGTGAGAGTGTGCCCTGAGGGTGGTGGGGAAGACACTGCTAGGGAGGTCCAATCTGACTTCATTCAGAGCTGTACTAGAGCACCGAGCCTGTGTACTCTGTGACACTTGCTACAGGTGTTTTAGGTTTGGCTTAGAACTGTTAGTTTGTGATCAAGTGGTGTGGCTGCAAGCAGCATGGTTCTAACAGTTCTGGAAAAAATGTCATTAAACTAACATTTGAATGATTTTTTTTAAAGGTTCCTTGGCCATTGGAGAAATATAATCTTAATCATAGATATTGGGCTTTGATTCACTGTTCAGTTTTTGCAAAAGAAACCTTTGGCCTAAACTGCCTCTGGCTCCAGTCCTGGTTACTGCTACTTTATGATCTAAAAGTAGCTTAGGACCTAGCAAAACGCCAAACTGTGATCTCAAGTGACTGCTGGTGAACACATTTAAAAAGGATGATTTGCCCACATATATCAGAAGGACAAATTCCCTAATACTTTGTCCAATCTGGAATTAATCTAAAACAGCTGAACCTTTAGTCTAATCAACTTTCCTAATGGTAAATTATTGCCTAATGACATGCAATGAGAAGAAACCTCTTCTCTTTTTGGTCTAATCAGCGTTTGTTTTTAGGATACTTTTTAATGTCAGTTGATATCAGCAGAAACTTTTCTTCCCTTCTCTTAATTCCATAGTTAATTGCTCCCTGAAGAAAACTAAACAATTCTGTAAAGTTGTAGATGGACACCAAATTAATTCATTCACCAAGCTATATGTATAGTGGAATTGCCCCCTTGCAGCCTGTAGGGGTTCCAATGATCTCTCCTTGTTACTCCTTTTGTTTCTTCCTCGTATTCTTGGATTCATGCCTTCATCTATTTTCCTCTATGCTTCAAATAGGCTTGCACTTTTCTACCAGATACCAAATCATGTTTGTTTGTTTTTTAAGTTCCTTTTTTCTTTCTCGCCTTTCTCATCTCTTACCACTCCTTCCTCCTTTCTCTTCCTGCTTGTTTACCTCTTTTTTTCTGCTTTCCTCTTCTCTACTTTGTTCTTAGTTGCTGCTGTTGGAAAGTTTAGCTGAAAAAAGTGAGTTTAATATTACTTTCTGCAGCAGTGATAAACATTAACAGCAATGACTCTACACACCTATCAAGAATTTAGAGAATTTTTTCGAAGAAAATATATATGTATATTAAGCCATGTTTGAGTGCAGTATTGTGTTCATAGGCAAAAGTTCCTTGAGGTGTGAAGTTAACAAGCCCTGTGATCCATTACTGGTGCCATGTAATAAAGCAGTAACCCCACCAGCAAGTGTCAATGGCAGAAATTAGGAAGAAAGCAATTATATGATGATTACATTTGGCTTTATGTAACTTGCTTAATTAAAAAATGTTTTATCTATTGGTTTTTAAAGTACTTAAAATCATGTGGAGATCCTAATAGAGAGCAAATATAGGTGGGGGATTTATGAGGATTTCTTTGTTTGACTTTTAAGGCTAGGGAATAAAGCAATTGTTGAAAATAACTGAACTTGCACTGGATCCTATAGCTGGAGAGATGGGGCTGATCCTGTGAGATGTTCAGTGTCCCTAGGAAGTGCTGAGCATCCTTCACTGACAACATGATGCTCAGTGCCTCGAGGGAGACACTCCGCAGCTCACAGGAATAGCCCTTAAATTAATGTCTCCTTGGGCTAGTTTAACGTTTATAAGTAAATTTCTCAGCCAGAGGGGGAAATAAGAGGAATTAGCTTGTTTGAAAATGTTTCTATTTCACACCATCTCTACCCTTTTTAACTTCTCCCTCCTACTCTTTTCTTGTGTAGTGCCTGCGCATCTATTGAGACCCTGGTACTGGTGAGTGAGAGACATGTTCATGCACTCTGGAATAATCTCCACTTAGCTCGCATGCATAGCATGTTGGGGAGAGCACAAAAGATTCCACTGTGTGTTAACATGTGTGATTTAGTTTATGAAATTGTAACCAGATGAGCCTTTCTTTCATTGTTGTCTCCTATTCATAATTTTGTTCTGTTTCATGTGAAATTGGGAAATAAAGCTTTAGCTTTATGGGAGAAATCCCCTTCTCAGCACTCAGGCCGAGTAAGTTTACTGTGGAGATCCTGGAGGTTGCTGCAGGGGATTGGAGAAACGAATACACCCTTCCCCAACTGCAGAATAGTACTGGATCGCCTTCACAGAGGTTACTTCAGCCTGTGTAATAAGCAAAAGGTAATATAACTATTGGCTGAAGTAGTCTCTGTGATCCTAGTGGGCCCCTTTCCAAGTGAGTGAAAGGGAGGTAAAGCATATGATCCATGTAGAAGCAGAACCTTTCTTCCACTCCCAGTCCTTTTACTTGCCTATGTAAGGAGCCCCTTTGAGGTCTGACTGCATAGCACAATCCTTTTCTGGCCTCCCCAATTCCTGACCTTCCCCACCTTGCATAACAAAACCAGTCCACAGATAAGTAATGAGGCTTTGCTCTCAAGGAATAACAGTTATGTACTTAGCAAACAAGTGACTAGAATTCAAGTGCTAAACAGGGTTAAGAGTCACTAATTTTCTCCGGGCTAAAGTCTGTAGCCTGCAAAAAAGGAGGCTGCTCTTTTTAATGTTCCTGAAATGTACATGGAATAGAAGGGAATGAACCCACTATGCTACATAGTTTTAAGGTCTACGCATCTGTTCAGTACCCGGAGGAAGGGAAAGTCAACTATTACCTCAGAGGTGAGGAAGGGATGGTGGCTATTCGAGGAATGTCCCTGTGGGTGCTCCACTTTACGTGTCTTGGTGCCCTGCGCTTGTAATCAGAGATATGTAGTAGCAGTGCCCTGGTTGGCAGCGCATGCATGGCAGCCATCTCGTGCCAAAATCGTGTCCCCGATTTTATAGGGACAGTCCCGATATTTGGGGCTTTTTCTTATATATGCTCCTATTACCCCCAACCCCTGTCCCGATTTTTCACACTTGCTATCTGGTCAGCCTACTCGTGCCACTCCAAGCAGCTGCTTAGCATGCACAGTCAACCATCCCTCAGTTCCTTCTCTACTGCCTTTGGCTTGAGTCGGAGCGACAGCAGCGCTCCCATCCATTTAATAAATTGCTTATATTCCCACTTTTATTTATCCCTTTTGTCGGTTTTCCTTGGTTCCCTGACCTTATTTAACCACTTAAAAAAAATCGTTCGCTTCCCCCCGCCACCAGCAGGTCTCTGCCAACGGTGACTGAACTATGGCCATTTTTCTATAGCCCTGAACCTTCTCAGACCTGCAGGCTATCAATTCCTGTATCGGATGGTCATGCTCAGTACATCCGCTGTCTCGGGGAAACCCGTATACCACAGAAACGTCCACACTGCAAAAAATTATCTGCCAGGACACTGAAAGCCAGAGACATCCAACTAAGAGAAATCCCTCAGGCCAGCCTCCGACCCAGAGTCCAGGACTCCTCCTAGCAAATGGTCTCCAGCAACAGCCTCAGACAAGGGCTACACCCAAACCGTGGGTAAGGACCCTGCATCTAGGAAAGCAACCAAACGTCAGTCGCAGTCATTGCCCCAGAGATCCCCCTAAAAATCTGCCCCAATGCCAATGGCACCGAGAACCTCGGACCGAGAGGCACTGGGAATGTGGTACTGAGACGTCACGAGGAGCCAAGGCACCGACGCAGCCACGCTCTCCCTCAGCTGCACGAACTAAAGCTAAGCTCCCTAGCTCAGCACCGACTGTGCCGAAGAACTCCTTGGTGCCACCTGCTGCATATACACAGCCTAACAAGACCTCGGCACCGTCAGTCCATACTACGCTGCCATCCACGGCACCAAGCTTCCTGGTACCTCAACCCTTCACCACACAGGCGGACCTGGTAATATCCTCCATGCCAGGAACCCCTCATCATGCTTCCCCGAGACTGGGACCCTCTCACCAACAACTGCCTTTGCAAGAGCAAAGCTGGCAGGCACAACTGTGGATGTCACCGTCCATTGTCATGCCACCCAATTGGCCATACTGGGACCCATGGGCAATCTACAGAGCCCAGAACCATAAACACCCCCAATCTGAGGGCCACCCGGTCCCCTTCACCCACTAACCCATCACTATTGGAGGCCCAGGAGGAAGAGGAGGGGGAGCCAGAAGAGACTCCTGAAGGTGATACACTGCCACCTACCCATATTTTGTCCTCATCCCCGGACAAAACAATTACGCCACCACATCCCACCACAGGAGATAACTTCAAGTCCTTCCAGGATTTATTCAAAAGAGTTGCAGAATCTCTGGACATCTCTTTAGCAGAGCTGCCAGAGACCCAGCACAAACTTACTGACATCTTGCATGCATCCCCGTCAGCAAAGATAGCTCTGCCCATTAACTCAGCCATAATGGACCCTGCAAAGACAATATGGCAGACACCTGCCACTGTCCCACAATCCTGTAAATGCTCAGACAGAAAATACTATGTACCAGCGAAAGGAGCTGAGTTCCTATCCACTCATTCATCTCCTAATTCACTGATTGTAGAGGCGATGCAC
The DNA here is from genome assembly GCF_002925995.2 of Terrapene triunguis. Lineage (NCBI taxonomy): Eukaryota > Metazoa > Chordata > Testudines > Emydidae > Terrapene > Terrapene triunguis. Next base: position 14,195,232 of record NW_020664417.1, on the reverse strand, counting down.
CAAAGGGAAAAACAACCCCAGTCAAAAACTACACCTTATGACAAGCCTTATGAAAAGTCTTGACCTTTTTGGACGCAAATCTTACTCCTCTGCCTCATTGCAATTTTGTATAGCAAATTATTCAGGTCTCTTAGCAAAGTACACCTCCACAGGCTAGAGGTAATTATCTTCCCAAACTCGGATGACTCCCTTATAAGAGCACCAACTCAGCATATGGCAGTACAAGTCACACAAACTACTATAACCCTCTTCACCAACCTAGGGTTTAAAATAAACGTCCAAAAGTCCACCTTGGTCCTGGTCCAGCAACTAGAGTTTATAGGGGCCTATCTTGACTGCCTCTCAGCACAAGTGAGATTACCCCAACAGCAATTCCTCAACCTAACCAGGCTGATGATAACAATCAGAAACCCCCCAAACATCTGTCAGGGCCTGCCTACAACTCCTTGGGCATATGACTGCTACAATTTATGTAGTCAAACATGACAGACTCCATATGAGATGCCTATAGGCCTGGCTCTGCACCTGTTATATACCACACAAGCATTCCCTCCACAAACGGCTCACTATGCCCCACAGAGTGAAGGACTCCCTCAAGTGGTGGATGCAACTGCAAAACCTCTGCTCAGGGGTCAAATTTTAACAAAAAGTTCCCACTATAACAATCATCACAGATGCCTTCCTCGTGGGAGGGGGAGTCCATCTGGACAGCAACACTGGTCCCCAACCTCCATATAAACATACTAGAACTCCGAGCAGTTAGGAAAGCATGCAAACATTTCCTTCCACTCATCCGCAACAATACCATCAAAGTCCTTGCGGACAACACAGCCTGCATGTTTTATATAAACTGACAGGGCGGAGCTCAAGCATACCCTCTCTGCATCAAGGCACTACACCTATGGCAATGGTGCATATCCACCAAGATAGACATTTCTGCTGCTTATCTGCCAGGACTTCAGAATATCACGGCTAAGCAGACACTTCTCACAAACCCATGAGTGGGAGATGCACTACCCAACCCCCATGACCGTATTCAACGGGGTGGGGGTTCCCTACTATAGACTTATTCACAACAGCTCACAATACGAAATGCCCTCAATCTTGCTCCTAAGCGGGGCTTGGGCACCACTCATTGGGCGATGCTCTCTTCACAAAATGGGAAGCACCGCTAATGTACACATTCCCCCGATTCCTCTACTGAGCCGGGTGTTGCACAAAATCAGACAGCACAAGGCCAGGGTCATACTCATCACACCCACATGGCTCAGACAGAAGTCGTTCCAATACCTATGACAGATGGCGGTGAAACCGCCTCAAATTCTTCCACTACTTCCTCACCTCCTGACACAGGACTATGGCCTAGTCAATCACCCTAACCTAGCAGTTCTCCACCTCAAGGCCTGGTTACTCCATGGCTACAGGGGCTGGATAATGACTATTCCAAGGAAGTTAAAGACATTCTCGTGAATAGCCGCAGGCTGACCACACAGAAAATATACTCTCAAAAGTGGGTACAATTCTGCACCTGGTGTGAGGCTACCCACACATCTCCTCATTCCGCTCCTCTACTTAGGATCCTGGACTATATACTAGGCCTTAAAAAATCATGCCTCTACAACAGTTCCATAAAGGTGCACTTATCCACTATTACCTCACTACGTAAGCTAGATGGAACAACGATCTTTGCTCATCCAACAACTAAACGATTCTTTCAGGGCATGATCAACATCTACCCTCCCCTAAAACACCCTATTTCTATATGGGACCTTAACCTCGGGCTACGCACCCTCGTGGGGAAACCATTCGAACTCCTTGCGACTTGCTCTTTGCTATATCTATCGATGAAAGTTTCCTTCCATAAGGCACTAATGGCACACCTGCTCTATACCACATTCCATAAAGACAAAGTGATCCTAAGAGCCCACCCTAAATTTATACCTAAAGTAGCCTCCTCATTTAATTTAAACCAACCCATTTACTTACGTATGTTTTTTCCGAAACCCCACGCTGACGCCAGGCAGGCATCCCTTCAAACTCTCGACGTCCGTAGAGCTCTGGCCTTCTACCTAGAAAGAACAAAGTCATTTAGAAAATCATCACGTCTCTTTTTATCAGTCACTGAGTGATCAACGGGTGAGGTCATCTCTAAACAAAGACTCTCTAAGTGGGTTTCTGGCTGTATCCACCTGTGCTATCATCAGAGCAACATCCCAGCTCCAGCTGGAGTTCATACGCACTCTACCAGAGTGATATCCTCATCAGTAGCATTTCTCAATAACATACCTATCGTCGACATTTGCAGGACAGCTACCTGGGCCTCGGCCCACATGTTTACCAGACATGATGCCCTGGAACAACATTCCTCTGCTGATGCTGTTTGGACACTCTGTGCTATCCACCGTCAACAAAGATACTCTGAAGCCCCTCCTTCCATCGAGGGGTTCTGCTCCATAGTCACTTGGAGTGGAGCACCCACAGGGACATTCCTCAGAGAAGAAGAAAAGGTTACTCACCTTGTGCAGTAACTGAGGTTCTTCAAGATGGTTGTCATTGTGGGTGCTTCACTACCCTCCCTCCTCCGCTGTACTTCAGAGCTTCTTGCTGACTCTCTGGGGTAGAGAAGGAACTGAGGGACAGTTGACTGCTAAGTAGCCACTCAGAGTGATGCGGCCAACTGGGGCACTGCTACTATAAATCTCTGATTACAAGCGCAGGGCGCCAAGACACCTAAAGTGGAGCACCCACAGGGACAACCATCTCGAAGAAACTCACTTTGTGCAGTAACTGAGGAACCTTCTCATATAAAAGGCTTTAATGGACAAAGCCATGTAGCTTCCCTTGCACACATTTTCCCATAACCTCCAGATGTCATAACCTCTTGATTCACAGGAGAATAGATGATAATTCAAAGAGAATGAGCTGTAAGCTTTAATAAGTATGATTTTTACTTGTCGTCTTTACTGAAACTTTCTCATGCATGGATGGTTTTTAGTAAAGTGTTTACTGAATACACTATTTTTCATGTTCTAATCCTACTATTGTCTTTTACTATTAACACTTGTGTATCTAACCATGGGATTTATGAACCAAGTATTATATCACACCCACATACTGTAGTTTTATTAGACTGCAGCACAGAGGTATTCCTTTAAAGGCAACCAAACATAATGAGAATCTGTGTGTAGAAAATAATACTGCTACCCACGGGTGAAATTGTAACTTCCCATTTAAACAATATAAAAGGAGTCCAAGTGGTGTGTAAAGATTGTGGTGTCAGATGAACAAAGGAGCCACTAGGTCTAGGTAGGGGAATCAGCAAGAGATCAAATTGTACTGAAGAAGATGGGAGTAGACATGGGAGATATCAGACTGCAATGATGGGGGTGGGAGAGAGGGGATTCAATTCTGTTGGAAAGAAAAGCTTGGCATGGAGGAGGGAGAGAATATCTCAGGAAATTCAGATGAGCTTCATTTGGTCAGCTTCAAATATTCTAGTGCTTATTAGGAAGTTTATACAAAAGCAAGCTGTTTGAAGATGCATACCGCTTTCTTAGAAAGTATCTTTCTTTACCATAAATAGCGAGTTAGTAGTTATTCCAGGGTATGGCTTTTATGCTGGCAAAATCAGTCTATAGCATTCAATGGTTCATGTCAAACAAGTATTTCTAAAGTGGATGAAATGAGCTCCCAGTGTTTACTATTCTAAAAGCATTCAATTCTAAATGTCCTGAGAATGTCAGAAAAAAAATTGTTTATAAACACATTTTAATAAGTTTGCTGAACTTCATGATCAGTGTCAGGCTGCTGTAAAGGGACCATTCCAATTTTCCATACATTCATATCTGGTATGTGGGTTTGTTTATAACAGGAAGTGGAGCTTGAAGAGCAGAATAAAAAGAGAACTGTAACTTTGGATGAGGTTTTGTTTAGCCAAATGCTTTCTCCTGCTCACAGCTTTTTGCTGCATTATGATCATTTACAGATGTCTCACAAGGGACTGTTATGAGATCCAAGTATTAACCTCACTGGAACTTCCAATCCACTTCATACTATGGCCTTACCACAGCCCAGTTAATCCAGACATTGAGAAGTAAGTCAGCCATTTCATGTCATTATGTTAACACTCTACAGAAAGTAACTCCACCCTCTAAGGCCAATCTTGAAAACTGAGGCTTTTCAGGGAACACACAAAGCTCAAGCAGTGTAGCTGCCAGAGATCATTGCTCTGAATATTAATACTTAAAAGTTTAAGGTTGCTTGGTTCTTTGACCTTATTTTAAACCACATAGCTGTTGTACTTTAAATCCCAGCATCTTGCCTGAAGTGCAAATCTCTACACTTTTCAAGTCTGTGAGACTACTAGTGAAGTCCAGGAAGTAGTGTCCTTTTTAAATTAAAAAAAAAAAAGTCAAGGGTTTTTTCTAGACAAAAAGGAACAAAGAGAAAAATAATTCATTTAAAACGGATGCATCTATATTAAAGGCTGCTGTACTGAGTATTCTTCAATCATGCAATGCTATACAGATGCCTTTCAGGCACATATAATAGAGTTAGAAGGGATCTTTGAGATATTCTAGTCCATTACCCAGAGCTGAAATGGTCATTGTCTTTACAAATGGAAACTACTTTACATTGTAGATGGTTATGATAGTTTCTGGCCTCTTGCTTTTAAAGGGAACTGAAGGTCTTATTTCCTTTCATCTGAAAGTTGCTGAGGTTTGTTTTATTATTATTACTATTACTATTATTATTATTTTATTTTACTTTTAAGGTATATTTACAAAATTATTTTCAGTAAATATTTTAAAAACTACAGAAACGCAATTAACCCAATGGGTTTTTAATACATAATGAACTACAAAAAAGAACATAGTTGTAGTTGCAGGAAAGCTGGTGCTAGACTTCACAGTTTTTATATTTAAACATTTAAAGGCATGATTCTGCAATAGGGTTGCCAATTTTGGTTGGACATATTCCTGGAGGTTTCAGCACATGATATAATCTTTGATTAAAGATTAATTATTAATTCCCGGAGAGTCCTGAACAATCCTGGAGGGTTGGCAACCCACTGCAACCTTTATTCATACGGTCCAGAAGGCTCATACCCATACAAGAATGCTCAATGGAGTCAATGGGAATACTCATGTGAGTAAGGATCATTCATGTGAGTAAGGATTGAAGGACTAGGCCAATAGTTGCTAGTTTACTTATGTTAAAATATATGCCAACATATATTATCCCAGCTTTGCAATACAATGTGTTGTATTTCAGTGGTGGTTTCCTAAGACTCTTTTCCTCTGCCTTCATCCATTAAATGGATTAGTTGCTTTTCATTATTCATATAATTTATTAAACTGCATAGTATTGTTTTTATTTAGGATTAGCTGAAATTTCACAAGCCATGAATTCCGCTCCACCCTTATGTGGCTGTCCCTAGCAGGCAATTGTTACCAAGATTTCCAGGGTGAGTTTCATCTATTGTGGCAAAAACACTGCAGAATATCAAAGGGATGTTAACATTTCAGTTTGCCAAGAGTGGCAGATCCAATTCAAAGCTGGCCCAGACGACAACACATAAAGGCCTGTTAAAGTAAGGTGACAGATTATTTTATGTCCTGTTTCATGTGCAGCCTAAAAGCATACTGAGAGACCTGGCTAAAGCCATAAACAGGAAAGTACATCTTATGGCAATATCCAACTAACAGAAAGAGAGGTACAAACCTCAGTTCATTCCTTCAGTCATACTTCACAACAGAGCTGGGATAATTAGTGAATTTGACCTATTTCTCCTCACAATCACATCCCAGTGTTGAATTTGTTCATAATTCAAAGTTACTGCCTGAATAATTTGTTCTCTGTAGCTTTTTCACGAGTATCTGATACCTGACGTTCAAGATTGGCTTGGACACAAGTCACATGGTATGGTTTCTAGTCCTTAGCTGGATAAGTGTAGCTCTTAGTATCAGGGCCGGCTCCAGGCACCAGCCCACCAAGCTTGTGCTTGGGGCGGCACCTGGAGGGGGGCGGTGCGGCGCTCCGGCTCCGGCCGCCGGGAGAGAGCGGAGCCGCAGCGGGCTTGCCGCCCTCCTCCGGCGCTCTGGCAGCAGAGGGAGAGCAGAGCCCCGGCTGGCTCTCCGCCCTCCTCCCAGCGCTCTGGACGCCGGGGAGAGCGGAACCCCGACTGGGCTCTCCGCCCTCCCCCCGGCACTCCGGCCGGTTGGGGAGAGCGGCCCGCGGCCGGGCTCGACGCCCTCCCCTGCCGCGCTCTGGGGGGGGAGGATGGCGGCGGGAGGCTTTTTTGCCTGGGGCGGCAAAAAAGCCAGAGCTGGCCCTGCTTAGTATGTTTTGTGATGCAAATACTGAAGTATTTGCTATTAAATTAATTTTCTAGAATAACTGTTAAAAAGCAAACATAAAACTGACAAAGTTGTTCCAAAAGCTGAATGAATGTTCATGCAAAATTGTTTAGTGTTTCATTTGCCTCAGTACACAATAAATAAATATCTGTTTGCAGTGAAATTGTGTATGGAGTTACTTCAGCTTTACACCAGTTCAACTGAACAGAATTTGGCCCCTTACCTAAAATCAATTCACTGTGGAGCTAACTTTTTTTAACCATATTTGTTTATTTTACAAGCATAGATACAAACGAAAGCATACAATAGCAACACCAGGCCCTTGGTAAGTATTATTGGATCTTTATAAAAGCAGTTATGTCAAGGAAAATGTAAAACATAGATATTACCCCCGCAAAAAATATTACACACACACCCACACCATGAGATCCCTATTTAGATTAAACTAACCATGATATGGTACATACACATCCAAGAAGGCAGTGCGTTGGGCTAACACATAGTCCAACCTATTTAAGGAAAAGACTTTTCCAGTTTCCATTGCCGAAGAACACTTAGTGGAGCTGCTGTAGGAAGGGAGCTCATGTGACGTATGCTATTTCTTATTGGGTGCATTCCCTTCTGCATCCCTACCAGGGCTGAGCAGCAAACTCATTGTACGGTGATAAACTCTTTTATAAAGCTCATGGAGGAGGGGTATGGAAGGAAGAGGGTAGTATCTGGGTAGATTTTTAAAAACAAAGATTTTGTTTGGTGGTGGCAAACTGCTCACATGCTGCTGCAGACCCCCATTAGTGCTGAGTCTTCCTGTGATTGAAGGGCCTCCTTCTTCCTCATCATGTGGCCTATCTATTTAGGTACCTTGGGTATTTATACAGCACACATTGCCATAATATCTGAGTGCCTCACAATCTTTAATATATTTATGTTCACTGCACTTCTGGGTGGAAGAATTATTATCCCAACAGGCTAGAACAGGGATTTGAACCCAGCTCTCAAGTCCTAGCCTAGCACCCTAACCACTAGAGCATTTTCATTCAGGTTTTTGCTGCTTTGCTGACAGCTCCAGTTCTAATTCTGTAAGGGAGTAGACCGTTAAACATCTCTTCACAATTGGAGGATTCTGAGTCATCTCTGTCATGTTTTGTGCCGCTCCAAATGTGACATTTAATGCAAATTAATGAGTGAATTTGCATATTTACAGATGATTTGCACATGACTACAAACACCTTAGCACACCCTGGCCCAAAGAGCGGTGTGCTAGCTCAGGAAGCTGCACTGACCCTGGAAGCTGTAGCGGGGTACGTGGGAGGGTGATGGAGGGTGCTAGGTGTCTAGGGTGCTGTTGGTGGGTGCTGGCTGGTGTCTGGGTATTAGGGAAGTTGGGGTGCCTGTGGGGACAAAACTGGGAGAGATTGGGGCCAGTGCCTTCATCTTCTGTCTCTGTTACTTTCTATCTTAGATCCAGTAGGGGCTTAGCCAGAGAGAGGCAGAGTAGTCACCAGAGCAGCCCCAGAAGCTGACCGGGTGAGTTGCAAGCCCATCTCTGCAGTCCAGTTGAATGTGTGACATCTCAGCTTGGTTGCAGAAATGCGTGACAACGCTGCCACATGTACAAGTGTCTCCCATGACTGCCAACTGTCAGATATCCAAGCAATATCCTCTGTATCTAGGCCTAGAGAGAACAATGAGGCAGGCAGAGAGCCAAGTAGCAGCTGAGTGAAGGCAGCTGACAGCAATTGGTTGCTGCGCTGAGCTACAGTGAAGTACTGCTGGATGAATTTTTTTAAATATAATAAAATCAAATGTTTGATGTTTGTATTTTACCAGGTTTGAAAATGGACTCTCATTGATATTATATGACATTTTTAGCTTTTTTTATTTTTTTTTTATTTTATTTTTTTTAATGAAATGGTTATTGAAAAGTCACTAACAGTTTTGATGTTTTTGACAAACACTTTGATTTATAAATGTCACAATGTTATGGAAAATGAGAATTTTTGAGAAAGTGAAGGTGTTTTTTGTTTGAAAACATGTCCATTCAAGTGTCCAAGTCCTTCCAGGTGAGAGGACTTGTCCTGGTGCGTGCAAAGTGTGGTCTAGGAAGAATAGTTTATACAGGAGAGGGTTGGAAAATTTTGAGACCAATCTTTTGGTAAATCCAGACCACGTTTTATCCTTGTCTATCCCTGCAAAACATTTGGATAATGTCTTTTTTTAAAACAATTTGTCTCACTTTTTTAAAAATTAAATTGAATATCTGCTATTACCTTAGATATATCAGTGAATTGAAACTGACACACTTTGTGACAAATACAGCTTCACGACTGCCTGTGCGCATTGGTGGACTTCTTACTACTCCCACAGGACAGTAAAACTCTTTGAAGTGCCCACCTTTTGCCTGGTATTTTTACTTTTTAGTGATTTAACAGCCATCTGCTTAGCTTCTACTGCCCTTTCTTTCACTTACTCCAAGTTCAAATAGCTACAGAAACAACTTGCACAGGGAAGGAGGAAGTCATGAGTTGAATATCTCACTAGGTCACTGGAATCTCCTGTGGTATTTGCTTTGAGCTATGTTTGAGGAAAGAAGTTATCAAGGAAGCTCATTTTGTGGGCAGAAAATTCAGAGAGCAAACTCAGAAGGCTGATTATGCTAATTTGCTACATATTAGGGTCACTGGCAAAGGAGCTGCTATAAGTGGAGATGGTTGGGAACTCCTCCCTTCCTCAGACTACATGGCAGGTGCCAGTAAGAATCCTTAATTTATAAGCATCCTCATATTCACCTGAAAGCATGAGAGTTTGTTCATGGCAGGGAAGATCCTCCTGGCTCCAGCTCTGCTAGAAAGATTCTACTCTTACTTGATCAGATTTTTGCCTATTAACATTTGATTGGTTTAGGGCATAAATTCACAAACTCTGATTTTTACATGGATCTGAAACAAGCAGGATATTGCTTTTAAAGAATATAAATTCTTAAATTTGTATAGGATGTTTTGGAGGTCTGGTTTTTAAGAACTAGAAGCCATACATACAATGTGGTTGCAGAAGTGTACTAAAAGGAGAATTTGGTCTGCAGAATCTTTATTACTGAGGATGAAGCACAAGCCAGAAAGAACTTGTCTACATTCACATGCCAGGCTGAGTTTACAGGGCCAGCAGATTGGAAACAAGCAGATGGTTTTCCTGAGGGCCGGCTTGTGATATTTAGCAATTGGCCCATATGGGGAGCAGTGAGGTACCTCACTTCACCAGAGGGACTCCCACCCATTAATACACCTTTTCAAGGGTGCAGAATACTGCCGTACATAAGAGAGACAGAGTCATGGCTCTGCATCCTACCCATTCACTTTAGGATCTCCTGTACCTTATGTGATGCATGAAGAAGATTAGGACTGCACTTGTGTTCTGCAAAACTTGTAGAGCAGAAGGGCATGATCTTGTTCAAAGTCAAGAAAGTTAGTTGGGGAAGACAGTGAGACACAAATGTAAAACTACATAATGCCATTTTTACAGTGCCATTTCTCAGACTATAACTACACTTATCCAAAATGGCGTGTGTGGTTGCATGCACATGCACTGGCAATATACTGTAGGTCACATAGCAAGCTAATAGAAACATTTTACAGAATAACTTGGTATGCAGTCATCAGGCAAATTAACATTAATGGGAGTTATGTGTGCATACCAATAGGGGAACAGAGCCCTAATTCTCAAATGCGGTATGCAGCTTGCCTGGGATGTGAATGCATTTCTGTGTACTGTTCTAAGAGGTTAGTGGAGAAAGGAGGTTGCCATAGCAATAATGAGAAATCTTAAACAGCTAATACTTCCTACACAGCTGAATAGTGTGCTGAATAAATGAACCCACATTCATCATCTTCGGCATCATAAAGTCCCTTTCAAAAGTATCTATTAAGGAATATTTTTATATAGCACTTTTCCTTGTTCAGGATCTCAAAGCACTGTGCAACTGTAATGTATAGTGTAATACAGCACCATCCAAATGCAGACACATCAAAGCACAATGATGGCAACCAGATACCATATAATGGTGGGGTGGAAACTTTGGCCAAGACCCAGCACAAACCACTATAAAAACTACCATGGGAATTTTAGCATCCAGGCAGAGCAGATAGAAACATGGGTTTTGAGGTCTTCACAGTAAATAGCATGTTACTAAATTTTTAAAAAAGATGAAGCAACTTTTTACGGCTATGAACTTGTGGTTCCAATAAGCCTTTCCATTTCCAACATAAAACTTAGGCTACAAAGCAACACTCTGACACGTATTTAAAGACTATTTTTATTCTTTAGATTTTACATTTAATCTTTTACATGGACCAAGTTCCCGAAAGATTCATTCAGTTGGAGAGAAAGTGCTAAAACACATCCCCACCCAAACCAAAATCCGACTTCAGTTCCACACAGCACTAGCCTTTGGGGATTTGTTTGACCCAGCAGGTCCATTTTTGGGGAATAAAGTTGATTTTTCCTATGTGATTAGTAGTTTTCTCCTATGATTAGAGATGGACCCAAATAATCTTTATCCAAACTTCCTCAATATTTTGGGTGTTATTAGTTTGGAAATTCAGTTCTTGCTTTTTTCTACCCTTGATCATAGTCCTCTGAGAGTATTCATCTGAGGAGAATGTCAAAGATATAGTTCCTAGGATAACAGAATTAGCAGGCTCAAGAGTCTCACAATAAACACATTGTTTTTCAAGTAACTAGTTACCCAATTCTCTTAAAAAAAAAAAAAAAAAACATCTTATCTTCAGCGCTGACAGAGGCTATTTCAGGATTGCTGAATATGGTGTAAAGTAATGAATCCATCTATGGACTTTCAAAGTTACTTTATACAGTCACCCAAGGGGTTTCTCCTTGTCCTTGCTGTACATGCTGAAACGTGCAATCAGCCAAATCCTGCCAAGCAACTTGTATGTGGCAGCATATTTTCTTTTTCTCTGAGTATTTTGACAGCACAATGTATCTGTTGTGTCATATGGAGGATTTGTATATATGTACTGCTAAATTTGTCAGAAGGAGATTTTTGACTTAGGTGCACCCCTTTTTCAGATTTTCTTTTACCAACTTTTTTGTTACTTTTACTAAGCCTGTGTCCGATGTACTGAAGTAAAATCACTTCCCACAAATTTAAGCTACAGTTAAGCTTATGTCAATATAAGTTAGGTCGCTCAGGAGGGTAAATAATCCATCCCCATGAGTGACATAAGTTACACCAACATAAACATTGGTGCAGACAGTGCTATGTCAGCCAGAGAGCTTCTCCTGTGTAACCTGACCCAAAGTTGGTTATATATAATTGTAACTTGAGGATTAACAGGTTCTTGTCCCAAGATTAAGCCCTGTAATTATAATATAATTTGGGTCCCCGATGTGCACAGGTGCAACACTTACACCATAGGAACTCTTTATATATATTTACAAATATATAATTTATTAATAATTTAGCAAAGTTATAAACACACTTCAATTCAACAAGGCAGATAGCGATAATACAGAAACTACATTTGGACGTCCATACTTACACCCTTATTTTTTTAACCTACTTAACCATTATCTTTTATACTTTACTTAACCATTATCTTTTTCATCACCGTTATCGTCCTCATCTTCCCTGGTGGCCATCATTCTGACCCCTCCCAACCTGCTGCCCCGAGATGTTACTTTTATAGTAGGTTATGCTGACGCTGCCATGTCTAATGCATTCAATAGAGGTCCTTATTTGTATTTCCTCCCCTTAAGGTGTCCGTATTCTATAGGTTAGTATATGTATGATGTTACCCTATTAGTATACACGTCAATTTGCTGTCATGGGCACCTTTGCGGTTGGACATTCTGTCTGGAACCTTCTGGATGCTGGTGCCAGCTATGTTCTGTGGGTGGCTGATGTCAGTATTCTGGACAAAATTCCCCCTCTTGCATGATTCTTTCAGTTCCCTATAAATTATGAGTTACTTGAATTCATCTATACCAAAGGTTATAGGCCTCAAGCCTCACACTATCTACTAAAGCCAAATCTTACAGTATAAAAGCCTGTAGGTTCCTTGAATAACTGCTAAATATAATAAAGCAGGATAACAAAGCAATGAATATAATACAGGTAAGCTGGCCCACTGGGCTACCCCTGCCAGTATAGCTTCTGCCACTCGTGGAGATGGTTTTATTTTGAAGATGGGAGAGTTCTCTCCTGCCAGCATACAGCATCTTCACCAGATGTGCTGCAATGGCACAGCTGCAGTGTTGTATGTATAGATGTGCCCTTAGACTCATGTCTGGCTGGGCATTCTCTCATTCAGTGGCAACTGTCACAATCCAGCATACACACATATTTGTGCTTAAAGACTGGTAACTGAATCCTTCTTGAAAGCTGTCTTATAACTCAAGTATCAGAGGGGTAGCCGTGTTAGTCTGAATCTGTAAAAAGCAGCAGAGGGTCCTGTGGCACCTTTAAGACTAACAGAAGTATTGGAGCATAACTCAGTTCTTCAATACTGATAGTAAACTGATGCTCTCCTTTGCTGGTGCTTAGAATACCTTTGTACCTCCCCCTCCTTGTCTATTGTCTACCCTTAACTTCATACGGTGGTATAGCATTTTCAGTGCTATAAGTCTAGTTCCTTGTGAGATAGTTGTATGAGTGACACATTGCATTATATAGTGCATTGTTGTTTTATAAGTTACTTATCTCCTAGTATTTGGAAGTGGGACCCTTGCAATCTTGGTAACTTCAGCTCTCAATTCTTGCTATATTTCTGGAATGGTGAATAGTTTAGATTTCCTCAGAATATTACAACCTAGATATATTTATAACAATGTGAGTGTAGTGATGAGATGATGCAAAGCTACACAGTTGAACACTCCTTAAGTTTCAGAGGCTGCACTTTGTAGCTGTACCCTATCATTGTTTTGAGCTGAACCAAAAAATATAGACCAAACAACTCTAAAGTTTGAATATGGTTATTTGGTAAAATTTTCAAAAGCATCTAACTAACCAAAGTCTTATTATCTTCATTGAGACTTAAGCTTTTAAGTAGGGTTGCCAACCCTGCAGGACTGTTCTGAAGTCTCCAGGAATTAAAGATTGTTATGTGACGAAACCTCCAGGAATAGGTCCAACCAAAATGGTCACCCTACTTCTAAGGGTATGTCTTAACTGTACAGTTAGCCTGGGCTCTATACCTGGGTTGTGCTCATAACCCCCCTCCCATTCACACCCTCAACCCTCTCACCCAAGTTCAGTGGTGCTTTCCACCCAGGCTAGCTAGCAGAGCTGAGGAGTATGGATTACATTGGGTTGTCAACTTTATATTTGCAGAAAACCAAACATGCTTGCCCTGCCTCCTGCCCCACCCCTTCTCCAAGGCTGTGCCCCCTGCTCACTCCACCCCCCCTCCCTCTGTTGTTCGCTCTCCCCCACCCTCGCTCACTCGTGCATTTTCACCGGGCTGGGGCAGGGGGGTTTTGGTTTGGGGTGTGGGGTCCGGGTGGCTCAGAGCAGGGGCAAGGGGTCAGGGTGCGGGCTCCTATTAGACGGGAACCTCGGTAATGGGAGCTGAGGGGACTGAGATGGGGGGAGTGTGCAGAACCCCGAGTGCTGGTTCCGCAGCTCCCATTGGCTCGGAACTGCAGCCAATCGGAGCTGCGGGGGCAGAGCCAGCACTCGGGGACAGCGTGTGGAGCCTCCCTGGCCACCCGTGCGCCTAGAAGCCACAGGGACATGTCTCCGCTTCCCGGGAGGCACCTGAGGTGACGCCCAGAGCCCACACCCTGACTCCCCTCCCATGCCCCAGCCTGCCTGGGGCCGACCAGACTTTTAAAGGCCCAGTCAGCAGTGCTGACCGGAGCCACCAGGGTTCCTTTTTCACTGGGCGTTCCGGTCGAAAACTGGACACCTGGCAACCCTAGATTAGATTGTTCATTCCATTTTCACTTGGGCTGGTAACCCACTTTGCACTGAGGATGCAGGATAAATTGTTTGAGTGTTTATAGTCCTCCAATGCCTCCCTCCAGTTCTCCCTGTGTGCCCAGAAAGACAGACAAGTTTTCCCACAGTTCAGGGGAAAGAATCCTAGAGCAGCTCATTTTACTGTAGCACAAAGAAGCATGGGATATGTGTAACCCAGGCCTGCTGCGTGTGATGCTCTGTTCTCCTCTCGTGGCACCTAGACCACTTAGAGAGTGAGTATGCTACAGCCTGGGCTAAGAGCTATAGGGCTTTTAGCTCATGCAGTACAGGCTCATACACTAACTTTCAGAGGTCCCAGGTTAGATCCTGACGAGTGGGGTCTGTCAGTGTTTCATATGCACCCAGAAGTCATAGCAACACATGGGCAAGTACAACACCAGTACAGATACGGTAACTCAGGTTTGGCTTTGCAGTGTGGCTGCTCACCTGAGCAACCCGAGTGCTGATCACCTGAGCAAACTCTGCAATGATGACACCGCCTTAATGTATAAATCCATTTTGAAAATGGAACTTAGGCTCTTAAGTTATTTAAGTGCATTTGCAAAATGTACCCATTCTTGTAGACTCTTTGTAGATACATGAATCCCAAAATGTTTTGTTTTTCTGTTTTGGGCAGAATGAGGCTAGCAACGTCTGCTTCAGCATTCTGTTGCTTCAGTCTGATATGTTTTATTTCAGAATTGTGATCAGATACAGGATTTGAAAACCCCAGACTCCATTTCTTAGCAATGTACATCTTTGCAAATATCCTCAATATGGAAGGAAATATAGGAGCAAAGATACTTTTTTTTTACAGTCTCCTAAAAATTCGTCATAGTTATGAGTGTTCCAGATGTGTCCCAAAATGATTCCTATTATAAGTGTTTAGGGTGACCAGATAGCAAGTGTGAAAAATCGGGACAGGGTGTGGGGGGTAATAGGAGCCCATATAAAAAATAGCCCCACATATCAGGACTGTCCCTATAAAATGGGGAATCTGGTCACCCTATAAGTGTTTTTTATACATTTCAGGTACTTTAAATATGAGTGTGTAGCAGAAAGGTACAAAAGAGGTTAAAGCATCATGATGTTTCACACATACACTCACAATTATATTTTCCGGCATTTTTACAATCCTGAACTTTTCTTTTTTGTCAAAATTGCAATATTGCTATTTGAAAGTCAAAAACATGCAAAAATTATATTTTCATGTGTTCATTGCCAAGTCTTTGCTTGATTCCAGACCCTGTTGTTTTACATATATGTTTACAAAGCCTGAACTACATAGCCTTTGCTTCTAAGCATTTACTTATACATTGTGTATCTATTTTTATCTGAGAAAACCACTGCAATAAGAAAAATGCAAGTCAAAGTTTGCATTAAATATATTGTCAGTATTTGAATAGAGAGACTGTTATTTATGAATAATGGAATATTCGGTGGTGTGGATTTAGGGCCTTTCTCAGGGGGTTGAGCTCTTTCACCAGGCTCATAGTATTGTTTTTTGGCTCTTTGAGTTGCTGAGGTTCCCTAAAAATCTAACATGTTGCAGATGGACCAAGACAGTAAAAGAAGGACCTTGTTAAGCCATTATCCTGACATATCACTTGCAGAAGTAGTCCATAAAACAGGATATCGGAAAATGACTATCCGTGTAATAAAGAGTGTGGGTGTTGTCCCCACGGAAGCAGTGCAGATAGACAAATTCCAGCTTCTCATGCATGAGTCTTCCTGTGAGAACACATACACAAGTGATTCCTTCTAATAATATGTTTGGCACAGTTTCAGTGGAAATGAATGCAAAGAAAAAAAAATCTCATTTTGAAAATAAATAACTTCCCTTCGCCACCCACCCCCAGAAACAAAGAGAAAAGAGGACAGAAAGAAATCTATGTGAAATGTGAGGGTCATTTTGAAAGCACTCTGAAGAAATAAAATAACACATTTATATTTTATAAGATGGTCTCCCTATCGCCAAAGAAAAAAAGCATGAAATTAAACAATTCCCTATAGACAGGCTCTTTGATAGCACTGCTTTAATAATTAAAACAAAAGTCTTTTTTAAAAGAACTTGATGTATGACTCTTTCATCGCTTCAGAATGAATTAGACTGACAGAGAATTCCACATAAAGCTGTTTGTAGTACAATATCAGCTATATTTCTGATTGTTGGCTCATTCCCCCTCCCTCTGCTTCCTGCCCCATCACTCTGGTCTTCACAAGATGATCTGACTGTGTTTGAAAGTCACACTCCAAATAATGTGGCACTTCTGGAAATGCACAGACGAGGGAAGGGGAAGCCAAGTGAGAGTTCCCAGGACTTTGCTGTGTTTTCTCATTAAAGATGTGTTGGGTCACATGGAAAACTGGGCTAAATGTCCATTTTCGGTGCACTACATTTTACGTGCACAAATCCAATTACTGAAGAATAGGATCTATGTGCATGGCTCCATGCCCCATTTTTAAAATATACCCTCTACCAACTGAGCTGCATTTCATCACGTGAACTGAAATTGAATGAATAGTGTTACTAATGTCTCTATCAATGAAAACAACCAGGTTGGCACCTTCTGAATTTTTGCAGAATTTTTTGCTATGTGAGAAGAACCTTTTGATTAGTCTGAATGTTTGTTCCTAATCTGATTATTTTTAGGCCCACTGTCTCGGAATCCGTATCTAGCACAAGTAGTGAGTGGTACACTGGTACTCTGTGTGGGGGCTTGGAGTCCTCAGCTAGATCATGGAACAGCTGTGCAGCTGCTTTTGCACTCTGTGCTGCCCAGGTTCTCATTATGTGGGGGTAACAGACTGTGGACCCAGGCAATGGCAAATAGACCAGTCCTGCCCATTCAGGGCATGCTCTCAGGCCCAGATCCACAAAGATATTTAGGCTCCTAACTTCTATTGAAATCTATGGGAAATACCTTTGTGGATCTGGATCTTGGTATTCAATTTATTGCCAAGCCTATCCCTTCAAATCTAGCCCTCCCTGTGAAGTGGACCCATCCTGATTCCATGCTAATGAAGCCCTCTCCCCAGTGTGCTAGCTCTTCAGGAATAAGAGGAGGGCGAGAGAAAGCATAACAGGAGTTAATACAGCTCCTAGTGTCTACTAAATTTAATGCATGCTGGGAAAAGCATGTTGGGAAAAAAGTTACTGAAAGTGAGCAACCCTGCATAGAAGGCGGATTGGTAAGAATGAAGCAGACCCCAAGAAATGGCATTTTTTTAATTAAGTGAGCAATTACAGTTAAATCAGGTAGTGAATGTATTTAGTCAGTTTACTTTGTAAACGGTACTCCTTCAAATTAGTCTTGTTTTTTTCCTACTACCCCCACAAACAGTTGAAGAAGTGAATGTAGTTAAGGTTCCATAAACCAGAAGAGGGAGGAGGGAATTCACCATGAATATTCTGTTGTCCCAAAAGAGACTTAGTTTATAGCTGTACAAGAGAAATATGGTTATGAAATGTTGCAATATTTTATTAGGTTGAAATTCCCAAAAACAAAATTAAAACTTGGTATATTATACTGTACATGCATGATAGTTCTGAGCAGGCTGCTGTAGAATAGGTAAAGAATCAGTAACTCTGAGGCATGTGCCTGTGCTCATCTCTGCTATTAGGTATCAAGGGGAGAACAATGGGCCTGACTCCTCCTTTCCCCCCCCTGCCAAATCTGTGGAAAGGAGAGAATCACCTTCATAGCATGTTTTTTCCTTCAGTGTACTCCAATGAAGTGCTTCCTTGTGAGATCCATAGGACTGGCTTTTCCCCAGGCATTGAAGGAGCCTTTCAAGGGTGAGAAGGGTGAGGTTTCTAGGCACAGCCAGTGAACATGGAAACCAGAAAATCTATGCTGGAGTTGCTGCTAGTGGAACCAACAGTAATGGCCCTCCTTATTTACCATCCCACTCCAGAGGGGATAGGATGCAGGGTCCTGGGTCGTTGGTCGAATGATTCTCAATGTAGGTGTACTGCTAGGTTGTGTCTCAGACCGATATGGAGGAGATGGCTTTTGGCCAGGATAGGCGGCAGGCCAAGCAGCTCTGAACAAACTTTCCTATTTACCGAATCAGGTGATTTTAATGGCCACCTCCCTCTCCTTCTTTTTGTTGGCCCAAACTCATTCTCCTAGAGGGGATGACATGATAGTAGCTCTGTGAGTTCTATATCATGGAATGTGGAGTGCATGTCTACTTTAACAAATACCTGCTGAAAGATAGCATATAAACTATTCTAAAACCACAGCTGCCTGGATCTATTTTTCATAGTATTTTATCTATTTATGGGTTTTCTCACTCATTGCAGCAAGTGCACACCACCTTAAGCCAATTGTCTGGGTTAGGCAGAAGAAATCAGTAGCAGCTTTTATAAAGGGTTCTTCTTGCTATATGACCCTTTTTTAAACTTGGTCTCTAGCTCCTTCCTCCCTTCAGAAAGTGCCACAAGATGCAGAGAGAGAGAATTCAACATCAAGTAGTTTGATACTACCATGTCAGCTATTTTTAACTATTATTCCATATTTCTTTGACTACATCACTCCTATCTGTCTGCAAATGAACAAGCTCTCCTGATCATACTTGAAAAATCACATTTTAGATGGTGGGATCTATCTGGTAAATGAACAAACAAGGGAAAGGGAAGCCTTGTGAAAGTTCTGAAAACAACTCCTCCACTTTGCTATGTTTTCGACTGAGTGATTTGTTGGGTCACATGGAAAACTAGGCACCTAAATTTAAATTTTCAGTGCACGGGACTTTATACACACAAATCCCATTATCGAGTAATGGGATTTGGGTGTGTATCTCCAGTGCTCTGTTTTGAAATTTTACCCCCTGTGGGCTGAGCTGAATGTATAATGTGAACTAAAACTTAATGAATAGTGCTACTGTTGGCTTTATCCCCGGTCCTGTCATGGGATCTTTCTATGATTTCAGAACAGTGCTGGCAAGCCTAACAGCTTGACTCCCATTTCCACCCTGTTAAAATTATGTCTGAACAGTCCAAAATAGCTCCTTGTGCATACGTTTGTTTTTTTTTAAATTGGATCTTTCAAGTGGAAAAAAATTGTCAAAAGAGTTTAGTTTTTCATTGTTATTGTTTTAACCTGAGAGTTCCAGGGTAACTACTGTTAAATGTAGCAGTACTGCAGTGGGTGCGTTATACTCTGTGTTCCATGTGTGGAGAGGGTGGTGACTTTTTGTTTCATTCTTCTTTTATTACTAGCTTTCATTATTTATTCTCCTTAGTGTTTTCCAAACACTCAAGAAGGATGGTCTCTGTTCTGAGCAGCTCACTATCTAAGTTATAAACTGCTGCAGTGACCTTTTTTTTTTTTGCAGTTATAGCAGGCTCACAGTATTAGAAAAGAAAAACATCTGTTGGATAACAGTGTAGAGTGTAGATGAAGAATGTATTAAGGGGTAAGGGAAAGAGTAACATTTTTATAATTGTTATGCAAGTTTGATATATTGGTATTGATTTCATTGCACTACAATACTCATAAGCCACAGTCATAAGAAAGGAAACACAGATCCTGATCCAGAACACAGAGTAGAAAACCTGTGTTTAGTTTTTGCATAAGCAGCTTTGTACACAGTGTGGCAAAGTACCTTCTTCTCCTCAGCAGGCTCAGTCCTTTTTAGCCTTGGAGACACAGGCTTGGGCAAGGCAAATCCTTGCCGGTAGCACAGGGTTTGGCTATTCCTTTTCTCAGTCAGCCCCTTGTGCTTGTTTATCTTCCCTTCTGGGGACAGAGTGCAGCCTTCCTTGCAGGAAAGGCTCAGAGCCTTGCTGCTCCTAACTTCCTGGCAGCTTCCCTGGTTCTCTCACTCTCTCTTCCCCCCCCCTTCCACGCCGGGGAGGGTTTAAAAAGGTCCCAAGCAGTTAGAGCCAGCTGAACCTAATTAGTTCCCTAGTAACCCCTTGCCCAGCTGAACCTTATTTCCCCATGGTTCTCTCTCCTCAGTGGCTTGGGAGAGGCCTTTTTAACCCCCTGGGACTGATTACTACCCCCTTTGTAGCTGTTTGCCCTGGGTTTGCCACAACAGCTATTCTCTGGCGGTGTAAGAACGAGAGATGAGCCTTAACAAAAAGTCTAGTTCTAAGCACCCTCACGCTTTAGGATCTGACTTTTGCAAAGGGATAAACCAAAATCCCAGCCACAGACGCCCTGCAGTTTCTGATAAAGGGCCAATTTCTGCCACTTTTACTCTGAGTAGCACCTTTGGTACCAGAGACTCCCTTAGCACTCCTGAGCTGGAATTGGCTAGAGGACCCTTTCCATCCTGGAAGCATTCTTGCTACAGAGACAGCTTAAACATCTCCAGGACCGTAGCTAAACCCATTCTTAGTGGAAGTTTTAGTTCTGCTCTTTTCTACTTTTTACAAATATGGGGGGAAAGGGGGGAAAAAAACACTGCTGTCTTGTCTGGAGACTCAGAACTATCTCATAAGCAAACACGAAGAAAATAGCATCATAGATTCATTCAGGATGATTTAAAGCCTTTGATTCCAAAGTTCTCTTGGATCTTCCCATACTTCTAACCTCTAGGATGCCACGTGTGTCTCCTTCTAGGGGAGGTGTGTGTTCCCCGATGCTGCTACACCATTGCACTCATTCTTCCTCAAAGGATTCTTGTAGTCTAGTAATCATACCCTTTGGATGCAGAGAGTTATTCCAAGTCTCTGCATAAGCTTTGGATTGCTCTTGGAGGGGTGGAGCTCAGCCATTCACAGGTCCATGCTCTCCCTCTGTCTCTAGGAGGATCTACTGCAATTCTATAGCTATACTGCAGCAAACCTACAGACTGTTTATTCCCATTTTCTGTCTGACAGTGGCCTCAGAAAAGATATATTAGAACTGGGAAAGGTACAGAGAAGGGCAACAAAAATAATTGGGGTATGGAACAGGAGAGATTAAAAAGACTGGGACTGTTCAGCTTAGAAAAAAGATGGCTAAGGAGGGATATGATAGAGGCCAATAAAATCATAAATGGTATGGAGAAAGTGAATAGCGAAGTGTTATTTACCCCTGCACATAAAAACATAAGACCAGTATGGATCAGACCAATGACCCATCTAGCCCGGTATCCTGTGTTCTAATAGTGGCTGGTGCCAGATGCATCAGAGTGAATGAAGAGAACAGGGCAATTATCGAGTGATCCATCCCCTGTGGTCCAGTTCCAGTTTCTGGTGGTGAAGAATTTAATAGGCAGAAGGTTTGAAACAAACAAAAGGAAGTACTACTTCATACAACACACAATCAACCTGTGAAACTCATTATCATGGGATATTGTGAAGGCCAAAAGCTATAAGTGGATTTAAAAAAGAATTAGATAAGTTCATGGTAGATAGGTCCATCAATGACTATTAGCTAAGGTAGTCAGAGACACAACCACATGTTCCAGGGGTCCCTGAACTTCCAACTGCCAGAAGCTGGGATTGGACGACAGGGGATGTATCTCTCGATAATTGCCTTGTTCTGTTCATTTCTTCTGAAGCATCTGGCACTGGCCACTGTCAGAAGACAGGATACTGGCCTAGATGGATCATTGATCTAACCCAGTATGGCCATTTTTATGTTCTTAGTATAAAATGCTTCAGAGGATGGTACAAGAAAATCCATAATAAAATAACTAGCCAATAAGGGAGGTTTCTGTCAATTTGTGGCTGGCTTATGCCTTAGATTATGAGGTTTGTATCTTGTATTTTTTCTTATCTCCTATAACTGTGTTTCTACAGCACCCATCTGCTGTTGATACTCTACAGAACATACCATATGCTATTTGCTTGATTGAAGATTGATTGGAAGGAGAATGCAGTAGAGGGGAAAAAAATCAGGAGAGGGTGGGCGGGGAGACATACACACACACCGTGTTCACAGTATCAGTTAATAATGATTTTTGTTTATTTCCACCTACTGGAGTGTTTTGAGGTTTTTTCATAAATCTCTTCTCTCTTTATCCTCCATGCCAGTATGGTGGTGCTTAATTCTCTTAGATAATTTCTTCATGAACTGAACAGCCAAACCTCACCTCTTGGGGTAATGAGGTCATCCCACGGAGCAAACCTGTCCAAAGCCCGAATAGTGTGAGTATTTCAGTATCCCTGCCAACTTGTAAAATCTCACACTGTTTGCATACCAAGCATATAGCAATTATTTATTTTTCCAATTTGCTAAAGACATACAATAGTCCGTTGGCTGCATTTTTGACTCAATCTTGTGAAAATGTATTGGTACTTTCAAATTAATTGGTGGGAAATTATTAAAAATAAATTAAATGAAATCATCTCCCACAGTGCCCATTTACTGTGGCTTCAAAAGATGATCAGTTTCTACCATGATCATTTGCATGAAATCCCACAACAGTGAAAAATCCAATGATAAATTGACACATGGAAGGGACCAGAATAAAAAGGAATAGTCGCCACAATTTGTTACCATCCGGCAGTTCTATGATCTACGTGAAAAGAATTTGTGGTCTCAGTGCTGTTCTACTAGGACACATGTCTATGTTATAAAAAACTATTTTTGGTTAGTGATGACCTTTCTGCAAATCTCATTGGTGAGGCTGCATGGAGACTGAACAACTTTCTCAATCCTTACCCACTGGTAGTCAGGACTGATGCACATTAGTGGCGAAATGTTGAGATGCCTGCTTTCCCCTGCCCACGTTGTATCTGTTTGGTAGATAAATATAGGACTTTAATCTTGTCTTCAGGATTATCAATCTGACACATTTCAAAGTACTAAATTCACCTGGGACTAAGCTCAATATAATTTATGGTATAAGGCACATGATAAAACAATAATGAAAATCACCATTGATACCCTATGTTCAAATTAGTGTTTGCCCATTCAGTGAAACTAATTATATAAACAATGTTTTAACAGCAAAATGTTGGGAGCAAGGTAAAAACCACTGAGACCTGTGTATAAAATCCAGAGCATATTGTACCCTCTATTCTTGTATACCATCATGTTAATTCTAAAAATGTATCTGCAGTTTTGAATTTCAGTTTGGTCAGACTCTACTGAGTTTTAACAATAACTCTTCAACCTCTCTTGTTCAATAAAAACAGCATTTTGTCCTCAATACAAGAGAAATGCAAACAAGAAAAATGCTAAGGTTGTGTTTAATCATCTGATTTTATTCTACAACACTGATACAATTCTGGGCTTCTCTCGCTTTGTGTCTAGTTATTGCAGGCAACCTCAGTATAATGTATGATTTATGTGGCAGATGCTGAAATATTTAACTTTTTCTTACCCTTTAAATCAAGCTCTTGAACTTTTAAGGTAAGATCCTGGTCCCATTGAAGTCAACACTCCCATTGACATCAGTAGGCCAGGATTTTACCCTTCATGAATATCTTTAGGCCCCATGATGATGTGCAATGGTCCTAGAGAGACAATAAATTCAGCATGACCTATATATCATGGGAATTTTCCCAGTACTTTTGGTCTGTCTCTAAATATATAGTACTTTTTTGACCACAAGAAGGATGAAGTGTGAGACCTAAGTTTGCATTTGTTGGTGTATGTCACAATCTAATAGTGCTTCAGTATAAAAACTGGACTCACATGTGGTTTCTGTTCCTTACTTTGTCACTGACTCTTGTAACCTTGGGTAAGTCACTTAGGGCAAATTCTGAACCAGACTGGGCAAATGATAGAGGAGGGCACAAGGAACCACTTTCCAGTTGGGCACAATGGCAGCACCTGCACTCTCCAGCGCACAGGGACTGCTCTCGCCATATGTTCCCTGGGGAGTGACCCCATAAAATGTATGAGGGAAGTGCAGGAGGGAAAGTGATAGGCTGTACTTCGCCCCCCACCCCATCCCTTTTACTGGCCAGCAAGGGTGATCAAACACAGTAGGGGAAAATTTACTATTTTCCTAAAGGAAAATAGGAAGGGACATGCTCTCACTGCACATTGAGGAACTCTGGGGGGAATGCTGGCTGGCTAGTCAGAATTTCTCCAGGGACTCCTCTCATGATGATATGGTTCTATAACGTGGGGCTATGTCTAAATAGCATAATTGAGACATTAATCAGTAGTTTGGTTCAAGAGGGGAAACTCAAAAATTTTGATGGCAATCGCCAAGTTTTTTTGTATCTAATATTATACTTAAAAGAAAAAAAATATGATATCCCCCTCCTCTTTGCTCTCACCACTCCCCTTTTTATATTCTGCCTTTCCTCTTGCTAGTGGAAGGGTTTTCAAATTTTTCCAGAGTGTGGCCCTCATGGACTATGTCCCTTCCCATTCAAAATGACATTACATCACTGTGGAAACTATATGACCATAGAAAACTAACATAAGGACAACCTGTAAAAAATATATATATATATTGCCGTCTTTTAATGCAGTTTAGCAGCTAGATGGAGGAAGGGGGGTCAGAATCATGTGATCAGATAGCTCTTCATAGATAACCACCAAGCGGACCGCAGATTACCAATGATTCACAGCCCACAACATTAGAATCAACATGAATATCTTGGTTTATCTTTTCTTCTGTCTCTTTCAGTGCCATTTCACCCTCAATTTAATCTTCCAATATTTAATACTTTTTAGAAAAATGGACTATCTTTTTCTCTAAAATACATTAAGTACATTTCTCGTTCCTCTTAGAGGA
This sequence comes from Terrapene triunguis, assembly GCF_002925995.2. NCBI lineage: Eukaryota > Metazoa > Chordata > Testudines > Emydidae > Terrapene > Terrapene triunguis. Next base: position 14,170,254 of record NW_020664417.1, on the reverse strand, counting down.
ACTTATCTGTATTGTATGTATAGCATAGTGTGAAATAGTCATGCCAGATATGAAGTGAGCATCCATACACTTACAGACCCATTCGTTTTATGATATAATTATGTACTGCAAGTTCCTTCCCCAGACATTATGGTGGCTTCTAGCAGACATATGACCCTGCAATCCTTACTCAGGCAAAACTCCAATTGATGTCAGTAAACTCATTGACCACAGTGAATCAACTGAGCCAACTTGTGCTCTCATTGTAAATACAGAGAAAGAAAAAGTACGTGAGGGCAGAATTTTGCCAATAGACTTTCATAAATATTACGGCTTTATTTTCAGAGGTGATGAGCAGCCGCTGCTTACATTGACTTCAGTAGGATTTGATGGTGAAAATCAGACCTTAATTTCATGCTAATGGGAGTTTTACCTGAGTATATAATACAGGATTTGGTATTTATTTAAGGGACAGATTCAGCTCATGTTTAGAGAATCTTATTCCATTGATTTAAATCCAGTATCCACCAAACAAGGTATTACATGGATTGAAGATGGTGGAATGTGACTGTAAATAAAACTAAAATCTTCCTGTTCTCACAATATATCTAGATAAGCTATTTAGTGTACTATAAAATCTAGAGGTACAGACTCCAAATGGAGTATTCTACAATATATCTCTACCACAAGAATTCTGTTCCTTCTGTGAATACTCTCATTGTTGTATTTAAAATGGTTGATACAGAATATTTTTACATTTAAAAAACAAACCAACCTTGACATTATTTTTAATGAAAGAAGGAAATGGAAAAAGCAACCTCTACAAACTAAGTGGCACTAATCTATGTGCAAAACTTATTTTGAAAACTAATAGGTAGTTTGGAGAGTTTAGAGTTATTCTCAGATTATAATAAAACTCAGATCAGACTAGAGGAAAGTTCAAATGTTATTGTTAGACTTTCTTTCAACTTTTTCTCATAAAATAAATTTGAAACTGCAGGTCTTCAGAAGAAAAGCTTCCAAGTCGCACATTCTGGGCTGTGTGAGATAAAATGGAGGTGGGAGGACAAGCCTTTTCAGTAGTGGGCACAGGCCATGTAAACAGATGTGGTTGCAATGAATGGGAGAGACTGAATAGCTGCATTGTTCCTCGCTTTCTGATCACACTGCACAAGGTCTCCTCAACACAAGTCATGCTGGCAGATGAAGGCTTAAAGCCTGGCTGCTATAGCTCAGACAACCAAACAGTATTTAAGTATTAAGTGCAACAGATATGGTTAACAGTAGACTTTACCACTCCAGAGCCACTTACAGAGGCATTGCTTGATGGCAAAAAAGAACAGCATTTACAAAACTTGCTACTGTGGGTAATGAAGTGCATTTAAAAGGGAACTGGTGTATAATATCAGGATAAATCTTTCTAATATAATTGTTACTCCTTTCGAATAATGTGAGACTCTTGTTATAGCAAATTCTTTTTTGGACTGTGTGTGTATTATAAAGGAGTTATAAATAGTAGGTTTAAATAGAGTTATGAATTTAATCTATTGCAATACTCTTAGGGCAGGTCCACACTGGGGCGGGGGATCGATCTAGGAAACACAACTTCAGCTACGAGAATAGCGTAGCTGAAGTCGACGTTTCCTAGATCGAACTAAATTTACTTACTTCGGGTCCACGCGGCGCAGGCAGGCTCCCCCATCGACAGCGCTTCCTCCTCTCGGTGAGCAGGAGTTCCGCAGTCGACGGGGGAGCGCTTCTGGGATCGATCTATCGCGTCCAGATGAGACGCGATAAATCGATCCCAGAAGATCGATCTCTACCCGCCGAATCAGGTGGGTAGTGTGGACCAGCCCTTACATTAAGGACATCCTTAAGAGACAGATTTGTCATGAGGGATTGCTGTGTTCAAGGTTTCAGACTTTAAACTTTAACATATTTTGTTAAAGTTACATATACCACATACCTAATGAAATCTGCCTGACTGAGCTGTATGGATTAGATTCCACTGTTTTGTTACAACTTCATCTTGAAACTTTCATGCCACTGCTGAGGTACTGTACACATGTTCATTGATTTATTTCATAGGGAACAGTTATTGTTGAGCACTTGTAAAAGGTCACAGATACCAGCATTTGGAAGTTTGCCCAGGTTCTTTTTAAATAACCCCAGGGACACAGGGTTTTGTGATTTCTGAAGCCTTTTTTGGGAAGAGACAGGAATAGTGGTGCAGTTTCAGTTTAACAGTTTACAGTATTTTCATTGAAAGAAAGGCAGCAACACTTTCTCTGGACTACAATCAAATGAAATAGTTCTTCATAAATTGCCAAGTTCTGCTGCTCAGCAGCATTCTTTTTTTCCTCATGTAGTGAAACAAATGTATCTCTAAGAAGTCTAGAGCTTGCAGCTGGGGCTGTTCTTCTAACATTATTTTCACTTTTCCAGTAAAGATGATGAATCTGTTTTATGGCATTTTTCTGCTGAATGAAACACAGATAAATAGCTATATGAGGCCAGGGGGAGGGGGAGAGAGGAGAGTGTATGCCCTGTACATGCTAATCTGTGCTTCTACCATTATTTAAAAATAGAGTACAGTTCTTATATATGTAATGTTTCTCTGTGACACCCACTATATTAAGCCTATTTCATTTTCCATCCTCAAGATCTTTTCCTCTATTTTGCCAAACTGGTTACTTGGGTAAGTCAGTGTTAAAATAAACACAGTGGCAAGGAGCATGTTTTAAGCACATTGGTTGCAGATTCATCTTTTGCATTGTGTAGTTCTTCTCCAAATATATATGCATAGGCAGTGCTTAATGCAGTGGTAGAAAAAAACTGAGAATGTGCATACCCTCTTTCACTGTGGTATTTGCTTATTTATTCCTAGGTATGCTAGTAAAGCCTATGATTTGTGTGTGTGTGTGTGTGTGTGTGTGTGTGTGTGTGTATGATATGATTCTGTCTTGGAACAACTTACAGTGAATAAATAAGGTGGCCTAATTTAATTTCTTGTTTGCTGCACACTATGACTTTGTCTCATGTCATTAATAGAGCTAATAGGATTTTGGCACAAAACCAAAGGAGGGAGGGAGAGGGAGATGAGCTGCAGAGAGAACTGCTGCCTTTCTTTACTCCAAAGTGATGTCAGGTCTATCAGCCTTCTCTTTAGTCCTCCCTGACAGGGCTCCAGGCATTTCTCTATACATGAATGTGTCTCATGCATTCATGAGCCTCTTTGACACCACAGCCTCTTTTGTTAAGAGCTAGATCACTGCTCTACCCTTCTCTCAACTGCCATATGGTGCAGTGGAAACAGGCTTACAAAGAGAGGGTGAGACAGAGAGAAGAAAGAAGTCAGACTACAGCAGATGAAATTGATTTATTTTCAGAGCTAAAGGGGCAAGTGAGTAAGGCTGGGGGGGAAGGGGGAATGTCTTGGAATATAAAATCTTCCACAGAGCAGGCAACCAGGCTGTTCATATGACAGCCGTGCTGTGCTTGTTCTCCAAACACAGTACTTGAAAATAAGCATACACATTTTTGTTATCTTAGTAATGCTATCTGAGAATGACTTATTCTCCCCAGTAGCTTGACAGTGGACTCTTGCGAATTCATTTCATTCTGTATTTTTTTTTTAAAGAACAAAATCTATGTGGTTGCCATATGTGTATAATTGTCAAGTATCCATCTGACAACTTTAGGAGTTTCCAGGAAATCTCTCTAACATTAATTTTAAAGGGATACTGTCAATAGAAACATCAGGGTCTGTCCTCAGTTACAAGTGTAAATCCACTGAAGTCTGCTGAGTTACTTTAGATTTACACAGATAAGTGAGAGAAAATTTGGTCTGAAATATTGTAAACCAACAAATGTCTTTTTCAGTGGTACTAAGAATACCTGATTAAAACTGAACATTTTAAAAAGCTAATGTACTTCTCCGTATTTCTGCTCTTTGTTCCTTTTTGTACTTCATTCATGTTGGAAAATGAAAATAAATGATGTTAGCTTCCCTTTTGCCTACAATCAGTTTCATTTTCAGGCTTTCAGAGCTACAGTCAATGCAGGGGAATACATATTTGTTTAAAAGCCAATGCAGTTCCTGGGGAATTTAGTTTTGGACTTAGTTAAACTTTAAACTTGGTTCACCTGTGACAATGTAGGTCAGTAACAGATGAAGTTGATGCTGATTGTGGTTTAGCAGCATGTGTAGAGAAGGAGAAACTTTTCAGCACTTATTGTGGAAAACATATTATTAGAGCTGATTGAAAAGTAGAATTTCTGTCCCATGGGAAATTCTTATATTTGGACATTTATTTTCATCCTGAATTGAGACAAAATGTCAAAATATCAATTTTTTTCATGGGAAGGAATGTTAAAAAAATCTATTTGGAAATGATAAAATGTTTTGTTTCAGCTCGTCTTGATGGTAATCTGTGTCCCTCTGACCTACTGAGGTGTGTCATGGGAATTGTAGTTCAGGTATTTCGTGCCCTCATTGTTCTCTATGACCTGGGTCCTCTGGCTGGGTTACATCTCCCGTTACACACCATGGTCGTTTGGCTCCCATGAGCCACCGCTCTGGTTCTACCAGATTATTGTGGTGTCATAGGTGATGTAGTCTAGCCAGGGTGCCTGACCCAGAGAGGAAAATGAGGGCATGTGATACCCAAACTACAGCTTTCTTGAGGCACTGTGGCAACTCAAGCAGACACAGATTAATGTAGAACTAACCTAAAACAAAACATTTTGATTTGGTTGAACAAACCAAAATGTTTTGCTTCAGGTCAATCTGTTGGGGAAAAAAATTGGAAAAGTCAACAAAATCAAAAGTTTTCCCTTTTGATAAAAATTCCTGACTAGCCCTAATTATTATGCACTGTAAATGGCCTCCTGTATGCAGCCTATAACAGCCTGGGTAAACTTTGCAGACTTTAACCATTGATTCTGAAATGGTGCTGAACACATTCTGTTGTTTTATCATGGAACTGGTTCTTCTCCTTTAAGTTTAAGGACAAGCATGGTGGGCTTAAAGGAGAGGGGAGAAACAGATAGTAATTTAAAGAAAAAAATGAAATATAACCACTGCAGCTGCTACTAGCGAAGGAGAGGGACCTGGAGTTTGGTACTGGTCTTGGGGACTAGAGGGCTGTATCACACCCAGTTATCTGAGGTGGGATCAGGTCTTCAGCCCTGCTCACAACTACATTTCTGAGCTATCAGCTGGTACTATGAACAGCAGGGAACAGAGCCCCCTTTCCCTGCTCTTTGCTCAGTGTGGTCTGGGTGTTTTGTAGCCACCATGCATCAGCCCCAGATTGGGAGGTCACCTTTAGAATTTGGCCTGCACAGTAAAGCCACAGTTTCACATTGGACCATGTAGCTCCAAGGAGCTCTATAACACACTGTGAATGAAACAGGATGTGTCCCTAACTTTTTCCAATAGCCAGAGCAGACTAAGCAATGCCAGTCTTGCTTCTTTTGGCTCAGTTACAAAAAGACTTTTGGACAAGAGGCAGCAAAGCTTGTTTTAAATCAGTGATTGTGTTACACATAATCCTCATGGAAAGCATGTGCAAGGGATCATGTTTCCCCATTTATGCACGTGTTAGCCCTTAAGAAAAATAGAATGAGATGAATAAAACCACATCAGCTCAGCTAATTTGAGATTTTTCCATTGAGTCATTCAAGTTTTGTATCTTAAATTATCTGTATAGTCACATCTAATCTTTTTACAAAAACAAAACAAAACAAAAAAACCCACAGAACAATTTTGTGCATTTCTGGAGGTGGCACCAGAGTTATTGTTTGAAAGCAGATAATTTTTCCCGACCTATTGTTTTTTAGTTTTCTTTTTTGCCTTTGTCCTGTCTCCCCAAACTAGTGATGAGCCACATTGTAAAATGAAGAGCCATTGCAATTACTGATGCTTGTTTCTGACCTTTGGTTAAATTCTGACCCTTCTTATGCAGAATTTGCCCTTAGTTAATGGTAATTACAATAAAAAGCCAATACAAGTCTATGGCAAAAGAACAGGAAGTTGGTTAATGTTTTTCTCATTTTTCTTTATTTTCACTCACTTCTCTGCTTTTGGGATTTCAGCTGGAAGTGTAAGTACCAAATACTGCAAGAAAGTCTGTTCATATAATATTTTCAACACAAAGGAATGAAGATGTAACGGACATTACCTAATAAAACCCGTTCTCTCAAAAATTTCAGCTCAATTACTAGTCCAACAGATCTTTGATTATGCTTCAGATAAGCATCCAAACAAAACTGTGATGTGATTCATTCATTGCTAGTGTCAGCAGAGTTCTTTATTTTTAGATTAACTATTTTTACCTTTTTTTTAAAAAAAATTAAATCATAGCCATGGGCTTAATCCTGCTGAACACTCTGGCCATGATTCAACAAGGTTTAAAATTTAAACGTGTTTTAAGACTTTAGCTCAGTGGTGGGCAACCTAACCCTAACCTGCGCCGCTTCCTGCAGCTCCCATTGGCTTGGAACGGTGAACAGAGGCCACTGGGAGCTGCGGGCAACCGTGCAAATGTAAACAAATGCTCTGGCGGCCCGCCAGCGGATTACCTTGATGGGCCCGTGTGCGGCCTGCAGGCCGCAGGTTGCCCACCGACGCTTTAGCTGGATTGATGCCAGAGTGCTCAACATCTTGCAGGATGTTGAGTAAACAGTTTGCACAGTATCATATTGATTACAAGATACAAACACTAACTAGTGTATTGAAATGTTTCAAAAAGGGACAACACAATGTTTTCTACAATCTGATTTTCATGGTGACACAATATAATAGAGACAAGGAAACAAATTCCACTGCCTTTCGGGGTCTTCTCTGGGCATTTGGTTGTGATTACCCCAATATTATATTTTGGGGACCATCCAGTAAAAGCCACTGTACTCTAGTCCAATAAGACTTTCTCAGAGGAGAAGGCAGCTAAATTTCCAACCCCCGAAAAGGCAGAAAAGAAAGAGCAAGAAAACATTCCCACTCTTGATCCAGCCACCTGCTAACTGAGAGTGGAACAGTTGCTCCCAATAAGGTTTAGTGTGTGGTTGTCTTGGGAATCCCACTTTGCTAACCTTTTCTAATCAATGATAATTGCATGTGTAGAAGGAGGAAAGTTTGCTTCACACTTTAAAGGAGGTGGTGGTTGGTGAAGATGCTTTTTATGGTATTGGAAAGGGTAGGCTGTGTTAGCTACATCCGCCCAGATTCACTGAGCTTAGAGGGGAATTGGACTAATGTTTGTGGTTCCACGAGAATATTGAATCTATCTTGATTTTCAGTGGATTCAGATTTTTAGGAAATCCTTTTACACAGCTTTAGCAGATACATGCTCAGACATCTTAATTCATGTCCTCATGTAGTTTAGCAATGATATAATGCCAACATACGTTACTGCAATGATTTATCCTTCATATTGTCTTGGCAGTGTGTAAAATCCTGAAGACATGACCATATCATATGGGTCTTGTCTTTGTGGATAAAAGCCCTATTGAGTTCAGTAGGAGCAGGCTTAGGTACATAGTTAATCTGGGACCTTTGGCTAAAACTTCTTTTGTGGAAAGGTGTACTTTTTGAAGTTTGTATTAAATGTTATTTGTAGTACAGCATATGGTAACTAATCTATGAACGCGTTTTGTGCAACTGAAATAACTAGTAATTTAAATCTAGTGTAGATCATAGGTATAGGCCTGTTTTATATTTGACCATCCTGTCAGTTTGAGTGTGGCCCAGTACGCTATAACTTATGGAAAGGGTGATTCACTGCCATGAAGGGCTGAGCTGTGGCTAATTTATCAGAGAAGCCTTCAAAGGCTTTGACTAGCAATACCTGAACAAAGTCTATTTAAAAAGACATTTGTTGGGAAGTATCAAGTTGGTTTTACATTGCTCTGAAGATTTTATGGCACTGTTTAGGGAGAGTGCCTAATGCTATATGTTGTCGCATCTTCTGATCTGAATTAAGGTGGCAAGATCTCAGGCAATATCTGTGTATTGTTGAGTAAGCTAAGCTGTCATGTCCTTGGAGATAGATCTGAAGGAATCTATGCTAGAGTCTGACTCTGGTTAATCACATGGTCAATACTGAATGCCTCTTTAGATTTCATACACAGGATTTCCAACAGGAGTATATTGCCAACTGCCATCTTGAAGGAAAGACAGCAGTTTGTTAAACCAAGTGGAAACTAAGCATCTAAATTAAATCAGCAGGTGTAACATTTAAAAATTGTGTGCTACATTAGTGGCCAGAGGATTGCTAGAGAATCAAGCCTGTAGCGTCCTTTTAGACTTATTTACATATGTATGGCTATTTACAGAGCTTCTGCCCTGAGGACCTTGCAACTTAAGTTTAGATACTTAGGTGAGCAATGACTATAAAAATAGGGAGAAGGAGAAGGGAGGAAGGGATTATGATAATAAGATCACATGGTTGCATTGATAAATAAAGCATATCTCTTATAGGCTACAGACTCTCATGTTTCATATTAGCCAGCGAGGTACCTGCATGAGACATCAATGCAAGAACTATGTTTATCACAATGAAGGGCCACAATTTCAAAGCAATTCAACACCCGAAGTGGAAGTAATTCTTTGAAATGACCTTGCAATTATCATTACACTATATCATACTATAGTTGGTCTCCTTTGGGATGGGATCCCCTTAAACAACTACTTTTAATCAAACATTCCTCACACCACATGCTGAAAATTAAGGGATTTCTTCCCCACTTAGTGACCTGTATGCCTTGTTCCCAGAAGTACTTGCTAACAATCAAACACATGTCTGGTACTCCTGGTGATGTTAACTTTCAATAACCCAACCCCCCAATGTATGAGCTTTGAAATTCTTTAAATCTCCTTCTACAATTTACTGTTGTATTTACCTATCACCTACCATCTGCCTGAATTGCAAGGGATACCACTTTTTAAATCATATTTATTCTGATTGAGGATTCAGGGAGAGTCAGAAGAGGAGCATAAGGGGGCAATATAATCTAAGCATATTGTTTCCACTCATAAAATTGAATCTTTTGGAGAAATCCAAAAGGGATGAACCTGCTACAAATGTCATATATATATTGCGACATATATCTACGTGTAAAATTCATGCTGTCTGTGCAATTTTGGAAGGCATATATTCTGTTAATAAAACAGTGGAGTCCTACTGGCTAAGATTTTAAAAATAGGTATCATGGGTTAGGCACTTGAGTCCATATTCAGATACCTGCTCCAGGGGGTGGGGCAGGGGTGTTATTGGGAAATTGAATCCTGAGTCTACCCAATTTAGGCTGAATCATTTTTCACCTTTTATTTATACAATTTTAGACCGAATTATTGTCACTTATAATATCTGAACATATATCTATGCCATACATTAATAACAGACAAGACAGAATAAGTAAATGGGCCCAAATTACTGCATTTCAGGACAGTGGGAAGTTCTTCCCCTTCCAAAATAGTCATTGCCTCCTCTGATCTCCTGGTCTGGTCCTTCAATCCCATTCTTCAATTTCTGGTCTGGTGTTTCTCCAATTTGAGCCTTGTTCACTTGAGTCTTTTTATATATTTCCACATTCCAGATTAGTTAACCTTTCTCCAATCTTCTTTTAGCACATTAGACTTTTTTTTTTTGAAAGCCATACATTACACATGTGCAAGCTCAGTTTATCCAACTGTGCTTTTTTAATTTTTGCTATTTATGTGTGTTTTATATCATATGGTTAGGTACCAACCTGCTACTGGGTTTTCCCAGTAAAAGGCTTCGTGTGGTTACAAGTTTCTGTGTTTGTACCTTGAAACTTCCAGTACAACAGGTTACCTTTCTTCTGTCAACAATAACATGATTTTAAGCAGATCAGCAATTCTATGTAAAAGAAGAATTGGCAAACCCACACTTATGCCAGCAAGGTCTTGGCCTAAATGTTACCTCCCATTCACTATTCATAATTACATATTATTAAAATATAGCTAACACCGTTTTTACCTTTACCATTTAATAATTCTGCATTTTTATGTTTCAATATAATATTCAGTATGTATATATCATCATACCCCCTTACCTCTCTCCCCTCCCCCAATAGATAATGGATAACATAATGTCTTTAATGTCAACTTTTCTTATCTTCTTTAAATATTGGTTTTCAAAGGCCTTTTTCAGTCAAAATCTAGTTTTGTTTGTGACTCATTACAGAGAAAACTTCATTAGAAATTTTTCTGAGTGTGCATGTTCAGGGGTGTCTCAATTTTTGGGCCTTGATATTTAGTTGCTTTTAATGATACCCCAATACACCTAAATACAAAAAGTGGCCTGATTTTCAAAAGCACCGAACAGAGAGACGTTTTATAAGATATAAAAATTTATTAAACACTTACATTCCTTCAATGTATGACAATTTGGCAGCAGCTCTATAGCATGAAATATATACTTTTGATTGTGTAAGAGTCTGCCATAGTGGAGGGAAACTAGGGGTTGTGCATTATAAAAATTGTTTACCCCAGTGGGTGCTGCTGGGTGCTCAGCACTTTGAAAAATCAGACTGCTTGTTTAGATACCTAAATATGGATTTACACGCCCCTTTTAGGCACCCTTTTGTATAATTGTGGACACAATTCTGACAAGGACTAACTGCAATGAACCAATGTAATAATTTCAAGTGCAATTAAGAGGAAAACATTGTTTCTTGTTTAGGAATAGTGCCGAATGCATATAATGGAACATACATGATCGTGAATAAGCATTTTGGGAAGAAAAAAGATGTCTGAAATGCTTTTGATGCCAAATGCCCCAATCTTAATATACTGTTGTCTGATTACTTTCCATCCAGTTTTATTAGTCACATAGCATCACATAGCACTGATTTCTCACTAGCTGAAAGTATATTTTGCTCAGCAGTCACATTTTATCTGCTAAGGATTTCTATTTATCTGTGAGACTGTAGATGGTTGTTCTTTCATCTGTAGGCCCTGACCTTCCCTTATACCTGCTTAAGCTTAAGCACAAGCAGTTCAATTTAACCCCAAGTTAAGCTCAGGTCAGTGATACAGAGCTCTGCAGCGTTGGTGAAACTGATATCTGAGTCCATAAACAAACACAACATCAAGTAGTAAACCCAGCATTTGCATTAATAGCTAAAAAATTTGAACAAACACCCACCCCCCTTCATTATTGAACACAGTGCAATCGTCTCACCCAACCTTAGAACAGAAACACATTTCTTTGGGTAGCCCAGCACATGAACATATTGAGGAGTCCCTACAGCCACATAAATAGAATAGAATAGAAAAGCTGTGGCTAATGAGAAGCAGGATATTATCCAGTTGGTCGCTTTTATGGGTCCATATGCCTTCTAATGTTAAAACTGGCTCATGCAGCAATGTAGTTCACACAAGTAAGCAAACATTGAACCACCCACCTTCCTGTCCCTGACTCTTCCTCCCCCATCTCTCAAAGGAATTTTGGAGAGAAAAAAGACTTACATTTACTAGAATTTAGCTTCTGGCAAGAAACACTATAAGGAATTCATTTCCTGGCCCATAATTTACATGTCCAGTCCTCTCTCCCTGTTTTTCCCCCCCCCACCCTCCCCCACCTTCCTCATCCAAGCTGTCTTATATCTGTAGCATTCAGCCACAGTTTCCTGCCTTATGTTTGCTTTCAATTTTCATATCCATGGGAATGGAATTTGCGCCTCAGTATCAAGGGCCTATCCCTCCTGCTGCTGCCACCATCTTAGACTTAGGCCAGAGATGCCAGACTTAATTAAATGATGCTGAATCATTATACAAATTACAGCTATTAAATTCTAGAAGAGCCAGTCCAAGAAATCTCTTCTTGCCCTTTTTCTTCTTTTGTGTGTGTGTGTGTGTGTGTGTGTGTGCTAACTAGTACCTTACAAGAGAAATTCATTAAAAATTTTAAATATTTAACCTAAAGCTTAGGTTTTGATTTACTCTGGGGAAGACTTGGGGTGACTGGGGGAGGGAAGAGAGCAAAACTGTTATGTCCCTCTCTCTCATTCAGAGGCTGTCTGTTTTACTATCTTTGCTGCTGCTCTGGGCAGCTCTGCTACTTTGATCTTCTTAGAAATAGGCTCATAACAAAAACCACCTCACTGAGTAACACTTCAAAGAGATGGATTCCTGCAAACAGTTCTATTGTTGGGGTGGAGGAATGGAAATTGCAAGGCATAACAATAAATAAAACAATAAATAAAATGTGTGCTCACCTCCATGAGTAAAGCTCAGATTTCCAGCGCTCTGTACTTTATCATGCATTTGCCTGAATAATGAAGTAGGAAGAAATGTGTTTGATTGGAATGTATATGTCTCTTGCTAGTTTGAAGGAAGATCTTCCAGAACTTGTATCTACTGGGATGGGTAGGCTTCCTGCACTCTTCCTCTCCTGCCACATAGAGGGTGAAATAATCCTGCCCTCACTGAAGTCAATGGGAGTTCTGTACTTGACTTCAGTGGGGCCAGGAGTTCACTCAGAGTCCGTTTCTAGGGTGATGTTGGTGGGGGGACCCCCGCCTCCCAGACCCACAACAGTGAGTCTTCGTAATACCACATTATTAAGGTGTATGGAACAATTAACACCGCTTATACTAGAGATGAACAAAATAGTCATAACTAATCATTTGACACATTTAATCACATATTGTAAAATTCTTGTATTCGGAATTATTTTTTCATTTCTTCAGTCAGTAATTCCTGGTGTGCTGATCTCTTGAACTGCTAATAATATAAATAAATTTACAATTTGCAACACATTTCATACATAAATATCTTATAATAGGGTTTCATGACTAATTAATGTAACGTAACTTATCAACACAGTGTATATTTGATTGTGAAATCAGCAATGTGTGCTGGGCTGGTTTAGTTACATAAGTGTCTACTATGGGAACACAAAAAGCACCTTGTGACCTAGATAATTAACTCATACTGTGAACATTGTGAATTTCACTTTTACAAATGAATTCATTTTCAATGAATTAGCTTAGCTAAAATTTTGTTTTGAATGAATTTTCACTGCAGTATAGCTTCTGCCATTAAATGTTTGTGGAAATAAATGTGAAAAGGTCACAGCCATGGTTGAACTGAAGTTTGCTTTTTAATGTCAACAAAGTTTTCTCATTATTCGATCATCTCTACATACATATTTGCTAATGTCAGTGAGAGGACTGATATATCTGCAAAGTATGCGCTGAGAAATGCAAAGTGTTGCTGTACAGTACAGTACCTGGCTTGACAAATTGGTGCAGTCAAATATAATCATAGAATCATAGAATATTAGGGTTGGAAGGGACCTCAGGAGATCATCTAGTCCAACCCCCTGCTCAAAGCGGGACCAATCCCCAACTAAATCTCCAAATGGCCCCCTCAAGGATTGAACTCACAACCCTTGGTTTAGCAGGCCAATGCTCAAACCACTGAGCATTAAAAAAACAAAAAGCAAGGAAAATTCAGAATATACCCAACTGATACCTGGATCCATGAATTCTATGCATTTGAGTTGTGTAGGATAGATAATGAGCTGTTAACAAATTTAGATGTGGCAAATGTGTGTGTTTATAGCACCTCGGGATAAAGTAGGTGATTAAGGAACAGATTAGGTTTTTGTCTGATGAGATTTGCTCCTCTCTGGCTGGTCCTTCTGCTGCTAAGGCCTGGCCTATGCCAGGAATTTACTTCTGTGTAGCTACATCTCTCAGGGGCTGAAAAATCTACACCCCTGAGAAACAGAGCGACAGATCCAACTCTTAGTGTTAACGAGTGCTAGGTCAATTGAAGAATTCTTCTGCTGACCTAGCTACTGCCTCTTGGGGAGCTGGATTACCTACGTGGATGGGAAAAGCCCTTCCGTTGGCATTGGTAGCGGCTACACTGAAGCGTTACAGTGGCACAGCTGCAGCAGTACAGCTGCACCACTGCACTATTTTAAGTGTAGACAAGTCCTAAAATCTTTTTGTTTCTCTGACAGCTGAAGGGTCAACAGATCAGCCAGTGTGCCAGTTTCCAGTCAAAAAATAGGAAAGTTTCCCTCTGTAAACTGGAAAATGTGGTGGCAAAGTTCTGTGATTAACCCCAAGGTCAGAGAGACAAAGACAGTAGTGTACAATGCAGGTATATTGAGTTTACCCTCTTCACATTTAGGGTTATAGAGTTTAGTTTGTTACCCACTTTTTTTTTTTTTTAAAACCACTACATCACTGGGTTAAGGCAACCAGTGTAGTGACCGAGATACGCAACTGAGTAGGTGAAATTCACAAGGCAGTGTTATTCCAGATAAAAGTAACAAACTGTTCATATCCTCCACTGGACTCTATTTTTGATGTATTGGCATCTGTACAAGAAAACTATCATTACAAGCCACAGATCTGTTTCCCAATCCTCCTCTTAAACTATTGAAAAGAGCCATGGGGAGAGCATAAAGGTTTGGTTCAAAAACTGATGAAAACTGACTCATTTTAATATAAATGTGATCTACAAAATGGATTTTAGAGGAACTGTGGCAAAAGCCTCATGTTTCCCACTAATGTTCAGTAACTGATCTTTCATGACAGCAGATAGGCATAATAGAATGAGGGTTTTCAATGCACTAGAGATATGTTCCCAAAACAATCCAAAAAAATCACAAAACACACAATGTGCATAACAAAAAGCCATAATCTTACACAGCAGAGTCAATCCTCTGTTTTTCTGTCAATGCAATCTCCAGGACTGATGAGCAGCTACACAGCATACTGTATCACCCCTCATGTTATACAGTTTCAGGCCTGATCTACACACATTGTTGCACCAGTTTAATTAAAGGTATGATTTTATACCGATTTAGTTAAACAAGTGCAACCGATTTAGTTAAACAAGTACCCTTTTGCATTGGTTTCATCTGGTTCAATTGGTTTTGCTTGTCTCAGAAAATTTATATCATCATGATACATGCCAAAGGGATGTATCCTCCTAGCAGATTGAGCACCACATTCATGGATCCCTGGCAAGGTCCCTATGATAGTCTGGCTAGATATTTAGTTTATGTCCGTCCCTGGTGATTTTATCATGCCACCAAGGCTTTTGGCGACCACATGATTCCTTGCAGCATTCCTTGATATACCCACTTTGGAATTCGTTGGCCTTCCTTCCTAATAATATAGATGTATCAAGAAATCTACTGAAAGCAAACCAGTGCTAATGGAGGCCGTTGCTGAGTTCAGCTTTGAATAATCTCATTTTAATCTTGTCCAACCATTTCATATGGAGCAGCTGATGAAGAGAAAGAATCAAAAATGTCAGTCTGGTGTTCTTCAGCTTTCCTCAGCACCCTCATTTTGCTGCTATACAATAGAGTTGGTATTACTAGACTTCTATAGATCCACAGCTTCATAGCAAGCTTGATGTCATGACTCGTGACATCCCCGCAGAGGCCATTGAAGTTCCCCAACCATGGCAGCAGATGATGTCACATGAATGTCCACATCTTTCAAGCATCCTCCAGCACTTTCTATGACACTTCCCAAGTATTTGACAGTTACCACCTGATCAATGTCCTATCTAGACCAGCTAATACTGAGCTGGTTGTAATTTGGAGCAAGAGGCTGCTTGGTGGTAATGGTCAGGACTTACTTTTATCTGGATTAGTAACCAGACCAATGTATGCTGCTTCTTGCCCTACCACTTCAGCTGTGGCTCTTCACCAAAATGAGCCAACACTACATTATCAGTGTACTAAAAATGTTGAAATAAGTTTTCAGCTCAACGTCATCAACAGCTGCCTCCTCAACTTATCCATCAACCAATCAATGCAGATATTGAACAACAATGGTAACAGATCTGAGCCTTGCCAAACTTCTGTGGAGATTGGAAAACATGCTGTGTATCTGCCATTGACTGAAATGTTCCATTATAGAGTTCTTCTATCAATGACAATACTTTCCCAGAGATGTAGAGTGGCCTCATCAGATCCCACAAACTTGCTTGATGCACTCAAGGACCTGAAGAAAGTTATTCAAAAGTGCTGTGCATGGCTTATTACATTCAGCAAACTTCTCAAAAATCTATCTCAAAGTAAAGATCTAGTTGAGAGTGGAATGACCTGGTCTACAACTGCACTTATAGTATCCTGGCCTTTGCAGTGAAGTGATTCACAGATTCGAGACATTAACATTGAGGCAAAGACTTTCCCTGGGTCTGACAACAGTGTAATACCTCTGTAGTTGCTACACTCAGCCTTATCATCCTTTTTGAACAAAGATAGAATAACACCATTCTTTCAGTCATTGGCAAAGTTGTTAGTAAATTTATAGTCACTGTCTACACTGATCTAACTAATTTTAAATCAATATAAGACTGTTCACGAAACGGTTTGCTTAGATTTAACTACATCCATTTTTAACCCAATTTAACTAAAACCTGTGCAATGATGTGTGTAAACAAGCCTTTCGTGGTGAACTTAGATTGGAAAAATGTAGGCGTCTTCAAAGTGAGGTGTTTTGAGGCTTAGGGAGGCAACTGGGGGATAAAATCATGAGTGCCTACTGAATAGAAACAGTGTCAATCATAACTGGGGCCTAACCTTCAAATCATCATTTCCTGAAAAGGTTTCAAGTAACAGTTATACTCAATGGGGCCAACCTGTGGGGATCAGGCAAACCTCTTTCTTTTTGTTTGTTTCTTTCTTTATTGGAGTCTCTTGATGCTATATTAATGCTTCTTCTTGAGGCTAGGTGGTGTTTCCCATCTTTTCACAGATTACAGTATGCAAGTGTTACATAACAGAACACTTTTCAGACGCTGTTTTTGTTAATTTTTTGCAGACAACATGAACAGCATTAGTTAGTACAACAGTGTTACCTGAAATGGTTTTCAACAGGCAATTCTGCAAACATTTTCAGGAAAAAGTCAATGTCATTATGTTAAAGGGCCCTTTGAATGTCCATTTCTCCCCAGGAATAATGGTTATGAAAGTGGTGCTCCCAGAAACTAGTTCCCAGTATTGGCTCTCTCCAACGGGCTATCTGGCAACATTCCCTCCATCAATACCACCTTATAGGTGATAACCTGTGAGTATAGAGGGCATAATCAAGTGAATCAGGTGACTCATTCCAATCCTATAGCACAATATAATATTTCAGATACTGTCTTTACCCTTAGATGGAACTGGGATCCTCCATTCACATTTTATATTCATTTATTCCCAATTGCTAAGTAATTCTTTTCTTCATCTTTCTTTCTTCTGACACATTAATCCTGCTGACATTTTACTGTAGTTAATGAAAAACTGTTCTGCCTTTTAGTTGTTCGCTCTTCCTTTCCTAGCACTGAGGCAATGGGTGCTAGTTTACTTTGTAAAACTTGAAAATGTTCTTTTGTTCTTCTCTCGTGATGAATACACATATATTAACAGGGCTCAAACCAAGAGCAATAATGACAGTCTTATAAACATGATTACTAGCTAAGAGACAAGTGCAGACACCCTCCTGAATATATCACCCGGGTATTATTTTCAGCTCAGAACCTGGAAGCAATTTCCATATTTTATAGACAAAAACATGACACCTCAGTCTATGAGAGACACTTGTGGAAAACTACAGCTGATCCGATATCTTCAGAAACATACTTCTAAATAAAACACTGTTTTGGGGCTATCTAAAAACTCTCTGCTGTGAGGTTACTTCATTAATTCCAAATCCCCTGAAGTCCATCATGTACTTAAAACATGCAAATACTTTTAACAAGTAAGAGCCCTGGCTCCCAAGAGCCACAGTAGAGAGAACATAAATACAATAAACTATGTTAAGCTAGTGCTCAGGGTCTAACCTAATTAACACGGGGGGGGGGGAACCCAGACAAGTAAGGTTCCTCAATCTGTGCTTTAATGCAGCATTAACCAGTATTTAAGGTGGGTGTCTGCCTGCACTCAACAGAGGAGAGTGGCTGTTTGCCTATAATAATGGATGGGTGATGAGGAGGGTTGTCTGCTTGTTCTAGGGAAGAGACATGCTCACTTCGGCCTGTGCTTGTAACATACTATTCAGGCCTGTCGCCCAAGCAGCCCATTCCTGAAGAGCCTTGTAACTCCGCATAAAAATTCAGGATGGATGTGTGTCAGACCTGCACTTGTCCAACACTTACTGCAATAACAAACTGGGGAAACTAACACATGGCCTTTAAATCCATATGTGGAGAAACAGTCAGGCTCTGCACCAGCTACTGGGCCCATTAGCCTTCTTTCTTTCTGTACCTTAGTTTAGCCAAAATCTGAACAGGAAGCATCAGCTGCTCAGCAAACCAGCTGCAGATGGGGAGTCTATTTGTTTCTGGACTTAGCTTGTATGAAATAGCTGTACTAACGCAAGCTCCTTTCCTGCTGCTGACCCATACAGGATCATTCTCAGGTGCAATACATTTGCTCCCCTATGTCTATTTGCCCCGAAGTGTACTCCTTTGAGAATTGCATTGTGAATGCATTTTTCTTGGCCGTGCTACTTTCACTTCTTGCATCAGCAAGACACTTGTGCGGCCTTCTTAAAATGTGCCGTGGTTACAAATACAATTTGTGCAACAACCTGATTTAAAGGTTCAGTGCTTTGAAAACATGGTCCATTCTGTCTGTCAGCAGCTCCTTTAAAATATAATATGTTGTTTTTTATAATTCAATGGCTCTTAGAAGTGTGTTATTTTTTGACCCATTTACACTATAATACCAAATTTCAGTGAGGGACTCATTTGCAACATGGGAGTTTGATATATTTAAAAGACAGTTCTAGTATTCTAATCCCAAATTAAGCTCAAAGAACTGGATTTTCTTTTCACTTCCCATGACTGTACAGTAGCATGGCTCCATTGACTTCAGTGGAATTACTCCTGGATTTACCTTGATATGAATAGAGAAGCTAGCCCTATGGCTTTAAAACACAGTCTGCAAACACAGCTGAAATGTGGCTTGATTCTCATAAGAAGGCAGAACTCTATTTCAGCTTTTTAATTGGGTTTCCTTTGGTACCAGAGATGGGTCCTTTAGCACGACAGTTAGGCATATGATTTTAAGGTTATGTGTTTGAGAATAAGTAAAGGTAATTTACCTTTGCCACAGACACAGAGAAACTGAATCTGGCTGGTTGAAGGTTTGAACTCAGAGCTATTTTGCTGGATTTCTAGCTAGAGCTGATACAACATCTGAACAATCTATTTTTTTATTTCTATTTGTATCCATCCTAGGTCAAAGTAATAACAAATGTTATGTATTATAATACCAATAAAAATATGCCAAAATTGTCTACTGCAGGGATTCTTTCATTTTCCTCTGAAGTTTCTGCTACTGACCACTGTCAAACAAGATATTAGACTAAATGGATAACTTTTCTGGTCATTCACCCCACCCAATGATAAGCAATTTCTGTGTTCCTATGTAGACTGAGAAAGTGTAAAGGGGACTAAAAGTCCTGATTCTGTCAGTGTAGCTTCCAGTGCAGACACTGAGGAATACAGCCATATGGCTGTTTTCGAGGACCCCATAACAATCCCCAGTTGGAGGTATAGGGGTGGAGGTACAGCATGAAGTACTGAGAAAATTCTGGATAGCACTGCAGTCCATCCTGCAGCCTAGGGAGGCTGCTGTAACTTGTGCAGGCTCCTAGGACTGTCTAAATTATGCTGAGGGCCTCTCCAGCTCATAGAGTACCCCATTTTTGCCACATGCCCCTGGGTTAAAAGTTCTGCAAACACAGAATTTCATCCTGGAAGTCCAAACTCTGCCTCACTGCAGGAAAGCTGGGACAATGTGTAGTACTGTACTTTCAGTTGTGTGATTACATCGCTTTAGGTGAGTCACTTAACCTCTCTGTTCCCCAGTTTTTCCTGTCTCTAAGTAAGGAAAATACTTATCCACAAAGATGTTCTGAGGATTAATTCATTAAGATCTGTAAAGCGTTCTGGAATGTCTGGTGAAAGGCCCACTATAATGGCAAGGCATTATTATTTACCGATTCTTTAATTTCAAAGAGGTATTTTGTGTAGAAATGATCCAAGCTGCAAAGAGGAAAAGTCATGGAAACTGACAACTTTGAGTTTAATAAGGCAATAGCAAACTTTTTGGAGAGTGTGTGAAGTGTTATCTTTCAGTGGCGCATCATAATATAATCTTGGAGGAATATGGAACTACTGTATCTTAAATGAGCTTTCATAGGCACAGCACTGATAAAGCTTATCTGACTTTGTTTGCTCACACAGATTCAGATAACCTTCGTGGCTCTGTTATATGGTATGATAAAGTGCAAAATGAAATTAAAGGCCTTTGGGAAAGCTACAGTGCTATCTGAATTGCTTGCACACCAGAGTGCTGAGTCATGCTTGGTTTCAAGTCAAAATTCCCACTGCATCCCCTTATTCATCTACCAGAAATTATTCCAAACCTTTCATCACAGATAATGATGTGTGATCTTCAAAAAGTTCAGAGGTTTGGTTTGTCTCGGTTGGGATAAGCAGCAATCCCCCTGAATCTTTTGAAGTGGTTTTCTTATGCTTCTGCCCCCTTAATCCAACTAGATTCTTCCTGCTGTCTCACCACAAAGCACTTTACTCAAGGAACAGTTTATTTCCTGAATCCATGCTGCCTGAAGCAATTTCAAACACTTCTAAATTATGTGTTATAATCTCATTTCTTACTGATATTTCTCCTTTAACATAATCAGGTATATAGGCCACCAGTATCCTCTCAGGATCCCTTCTCAAATATGGAATTAACATTACTCCCCTCAAGTTTTTTTGGACTTCCCCAACCTGGGGATTAGAAAACTCTGAGAAGGTCCCCATGCTGTTTACTTTACAATTTTGGGATTTAATTCCTTTGAGTTTATAATGCCTAGTCAATGTCTGGTAGTTTAATTGTCCAACTATCTGAATTATCATACGGCCTTTTAACATTTCACCTCTATAGTCTCCAGGATGTGACCTTCAACTTCCTTTGGAAATACTAAAGCAAGAATTAATTATTTCTCTCAGCAATATCACTCATCTGTCACTGACATCCTACTTGTTCTCCCCCACCCCAGTGGTCCCACTAGCTTCTTCCCAGCTGTTTGCGGTTCTGTGAATAGAACCACTTCGTGGGGATGGGTGGACTTTTATAGGCTTGTGTTCAAATTAGGGCCAAGTATTTAAAGTTAGACATGCGCACTTGCACACATCCATCTGTGTGTTCCTGATGTATGATTCAGATAACCAATGCTCAGACGCAAACTCTGACACCTTACTTGCGCACACATCTGTTACTCAGCTACAAGTTATATGCACAATTGCATTGTCAAACTTTAAAAATAGTCCTCTTTTTTTGTATTTATTCCAATCTACAGAAGTGTCTCATGTCTCATTTATAATCCTGTTCTCCTATCTTAATAGCATCATCTGACTTTACAGTTCTCCTTGCTACTGCCAATTTCCTTTAGTTTTTTCATCTTCAATTTTTTTTAGTTGTTCTCTCAATGAGGCATATTCAATTATAGCTGAAAAGGTGCATCCCGATCTCAGGATGGATAAGTAAAGAGTGGTAACAGTAGAAATTGTTCTGTACATGATGCAGTATATGAATCTCTCTCTCTCTCCCTCCACTCCATTCAAGCTTGTCAGACCAGTCAGGTTTTAAAGTCCAACAATATTTGAAAATTAAAAATGGAAACATTCCTAACTACTTTTCTAAAGGCAGTTTAAAAAAAAAACATGATCAACTTGTTGTTCATTTTAAAATTCGCTAAATAAAAGAAACAGTTTCTGATACAGCACCCTTAAAATATCCTGACTTTTTTAAAAATAAGAATCCTTTCAAATATATAGTTTTTTCTGCTCACTTGTTGATGCTTTATAAGGGTTTTTCAGCAAGGAAGAAACTGACTAACTAGTCAACCATATAGGTGAGAATAAAAATGATATCACAGAAGTATTGTAAAAGGCTCAAAGGAAACCAACTGAGTAAAACAGGAGCCCCTCTTAAAGGGGATTCCTGCTCAGTTTCTTTCCATTACCTATCTCTGCTTCTTATACTCTGTCATCTTTGATTCTATGCCACCTTCCTGCCTTTCCTGAACCTGGGGCTGGTTGGAGTCCAGAATATCTTCCTATGGACTCTTTCACTGGCCATTACTCATTCCCCATCAGCCACAGATTGCTCCTTCGTACTTTGAATTGCTTCCTACTTTGACTGAGGGGTAATGCTTGCTTTACAATACAGGGGAATTCCCTATGACAGAGGGGAGTGTTAAGTCCCATTTACATTTCTGGGGCTGGGCAAAGAGGACAAGAATCTGGCTCTTCATCTTTATTTACTTAAGAGTGTAAGCCAGTGGTGGGCAACCTGCGGCCCATCAGAGTAATCTGTTGGCGGGCCGCACCACAGGCACGGCCACCCACAGCTCCCAGTGGCTGCGGTTCGCTGTTCCCAGTTCGCCTCTGGTCTAGATAATACTTAGTCCTGCCATGAGTGCAGGGGACTAGACTAGATGACCTCTCAAGGTCCCTTCCAGTCCTATGATTCTGTTTTCATATTATTTTGATTTGATTTTTTTCTTTTATATGAGCAGCAAAGAGTCCTGTGGCACCTTATAGACTAACAGACGTATTGGAGCATGAGCTTTCGTGGGTGAATACCCACTTCATCAGATGCATGTATTCATCCACGAAAGCTCATGCTCCAATACGTCTGTTAGTCTATAAGGTGCCACAGGACTCTTTGCTGCTTTTACAGATCCAGACTAACACGGCTACCGCTCTGATCCTTTTATATGTTTACTCATTAAGGAGTCTTGTGAAAGTCACAAAACTGGACCAGATCCTATAATCTTCCTTCAGGCAAATCTTTTCATGAAGTCTGTCTGTCTGTCTTAGGTTTTATACTGCTGCCTATCACCACAGTAACTGAGTACCTTTCATGTGAAATCAGTAGTAATAGTGAAATCCCTAGTGGACTTCATGGGGTCTGTAGCACGTCTCCCTTTCTGGAGGTTTTAAATTTATTAATTTAATTTTAACTAATTAATGAAAACACTTTATTTTAACTATTAATTTCTCTTAGTTCACTTTAAAATTAGTCATCTGGAGCTAGAGAAGGACTAATGGGAAAAATTACTTAGATATATATCTGTTTCATCGTTATTTGTGAGCAGTTATGCTGCATGCAGAGTTAGGCCACAGGCTTGTCTACATAAGCAGATTGCTCCGGTGCAGCTTCACCATTGCACACCCTCAGTGCAGATGGGAATTCTGTCTGAGTAAAGCATAGTGGATTACCCACTAGAAGAGCAATTTTATTTTCTATTTATAATCTAGTCCTTTGGTGACTGGGATTAAATCCTTTCAAACATGTTTATGAAATGGATGTGTGTCAAAATGGCTGTTTTCACTTCGCAACCCTGAGCTATTTGACTCTCTGTCTGGACAAAAGAGACCAGAGAGCCCTGAATGTCAGTAACCTTTGCATTTAAAACTTAATTGAAAGTGATCCCTCTCTGTGAATCATTTCAGCTTCAACAAAGTAGCACATATCAGTGAAATTACCTTTAGTCAAAAATGTTCTGACCAGCTATAGTGGGAACACTAAAATTACAGCCTTTTGTTAGGGTGGTAGTCGGGCTGCACTATCTAGCTGCACACTGTCTGGCAAAGGAGTTTGAGTGTCTGGGTAAGAAGAATGACCCTGGGTCAGGCTCACATCACCAATATGTAGGAAGCAGGGAGAAGTTGTGGCTTCTCTTCAAATCCTCTCTTCCCCTTTTCCTGCTTGGTGACTGACTCTGCTCTCCTGCTGCCTGATGTTTTTCTTTGTTTGTGTTCTCCCTCCAGGTTGTTTCTCATGCTTGCCCTGCCTGCTACTTGACCCCATCCCATTATTCCTCCATGCTTCCTCTCATGCCTGTTCACTGGCCCTGAATACTTTCGCCCCAGAGCCCTATCTCCTCATGTGTTCAATCTGCTACTATACTGGCAAAGCTTCCTGGCCTTCTAGCCCCACTCTCTCCTGACAGTTTTACTGCACAGCTAGTTGTAAATTCTTGGAGATGCCCACAGCCCAGTCTGGCCCCAGAGAAGGCTCCCTTCTCTCCCTGTACCTGCTCTTGTCTTGAACCCAGGGTACTCTCAGTTCAAGCCCTAGAAATGCATCTAGTGTAACTGTACAACTGGTGGTGAATACTGTTCCTTTCATCTACTAATATATTCCCAATTCTCAAAAGATGATTTTGGAGCTTGTAAGCAATAATTCATAACACATGTCTAACACAGGAAGGTGACCTGATATCCGTTGCTCTGTTATACATTTTTAAAATCATATCACTTATGGATCTGAATACCCTGCGTATAACGTTAGCTTGTCATAGAAGTTTGCAGAAATTTCCTGCTCTCTGAGGTTCATGAGTCATTTGATCCCAGGATTGTAGAAACAAATGCAATACTTTCAAATGAAATTTCTAATTTATAGATATTCAAAGCAGTTAAATACTTTGAAAGCCAGGGGAAAGAAGAGGTACCTGGGCTCTCTCTAGCAATGTTCACAATGTGCAACTGAAGGAAGGCTATATGTTAAACAATAAAAACATCCCCTATAACAAATCTGGGGCATGGCAAAGGAAAACTCTTCATGGGGTGGGGTGGTATAATTCCTGCCCAGGCCACAGACCTGTATTAGCATCCACTCTGGTGCCCCCTCCTATAAAATGATGCACATCCTACTGAAAACAATGGCAAGACTCCCATTGACTTAGATATTTTGGATCAGGTCTCTAATGATGCAAGGAGAATAAATAGTAGATTTCATGTAGTACACCTCTACCCCGATATAACGCGACCCGATATAACATGAATTCGGATATAACACGGTAAAGCAGTGCTCTGGGGGGGCGGGGCTGCGCACTCCGGTGGATCAAAGCAAGTTCGATATAACGCGGTTTCACCTATAACGCGGTAAGATTTTTTGGCTCCTGAGGACAGCGTTATATCGAGGTAGAGGTGTAATTGGCTCCACTTTTATTCTGCTCTCACCTAAATTTAAACTCCCGTTCTCAGCAGCACAGAAGTAACCAGTATAGAACTGGAGTCTAGCACACAGTGATTGGCCTGTGTGCAATCCAGTCATCCTTCCCACCACCATATAGACAAACCACACTGGTGCCACTACATACAAGCAGGAGCCCTTTTGACTGTGGAGCAGGGGGAAGGTTTTACCTATAAATGAATGAGCGGGGAAATTACTTATTTATAAGATATATAGAGATAAATTAGCTACAACAAGCTGCCTAAATCAGCTATAACACAACCCTACAAAGGAAAGGATAGTTTAAACTTAGAGCATCTGATGCTGTGGCCTTAACTTACCCAACTGTGCTGCTTTTGAGTAGAAAGTCTAGTTACTTTAACATATAAAGAAAATGAAGTCTTACATTTCATGACAGAATCTAAATAACATCTTATCTCTCCAAGTGAAAACCATGTCCATTACACTAGGATGGTTATGTACATCAGCCTAGTTTGCATTGTTAGAGTACTTTTGCATCAATATGTCATTCCATTTCCCATCAGACTTTCATGTATCTGTTGCACATTCTCTCTCCCTCTCTCTTTTCACTTCTCAGTGTTTTAAGACCAACTGTGATGAAGTTGGAGCTATATTTTGACAACTGTTGCCCACAAGTTTGAATAAATGTTATTTATAACAAAGGTAAATTCTTCATTTCAAAACATATAAAAAAGTGCTTCCTGATTTAGCGAACTGACTGAACTTGGAATTGCAAGTATATTATGAGAAGTACAGCTACACTTTAAAAGCTCCATTTAAATGGTGACTTAAAACTTTTAAGTATAGTGTGCTGTCTTTGTGGCACTATAAATCACTGGGCGTTTAGAGGTCAAAAGATTACAATTTATGCAGGAAACTGGTAAACCAAGGTTGTATAAATAAGCTCTCTCTTCTGTGACCTAGTCATTAGGCAAAAATGCATTTCTCTGCTGTCGGATGCAGAAATGTTAATATGAAGATAGTTTCTTCTTCTTTGGTGGATTGCTTATGGGTAGTTACGTTGTTTATTGTAGTGCCCCACATCCAGTGGACTATATAGTTCATTCCATAGAATTATAACCCTTTATAAACAAAGAATAAACATGTACTACAAAGTTCATATTGTATGCAAATAGGAAAGGAGCTTTTATTGTGGACTTATTGTTACTATACAGTTGTTGTCTATCATTTGTAACGAAGGCATAAAAATGATTAATATTAATATCTTACATTTATATATTATCTTTTATACCAAAGAATTTTACTGCATACAAAGACTTTATATACAAAGCACTTAGTACATATAAAAATATGTTAAGATGGAGACAAGGTTAAGAGTACAGTATATATCAGTAATTGAAAGGTAGAAACCATTACAGAGATGTTGTAATTATCCCAAAGCCAAGCATAATAAACCCAGAAAATTTTGGTTTAAGGTTACACTTAAAAGAAATCCAAACAAGTTAAAATAATACATGCACAATTAAGGTACTCAACTACCTTAATTGCCCTTTATGGGTGCTACACAATAACCATACAACTATGATTAAGGAATATTAGTATCTTTGGACCCAGATTAGATTAAATTGATTTTTAAAGTCAGATTGATTTTATATATTTTCCCCGCCTGGCATCGCTGCAAGGCAGAACACTCTCACTGGCTGAATATAGCTTCAGGGTAGGACACATAACTTGACATTTCTAAGCAAAATGAAAGCATTTCTGTTAGGTTGTGTCTACACTACAAGCCAAGGATGTGATTCCCCTGCTCAGATACATATATTTGCACTGTCACTGAGCTAGTGCAAGTATAAATAGCAGTGTAGCCATGGTAGTACTGGTAGTGGCAGTGGAGGCACAGCCTAGTTCACAGATGACAAGTTCGCAACTGACACTAAGCTGGGCGGAGAGGTAGATACGCTGGAGGGTAGGGATAGGGTCCAGAGTGACCTAGACAAATTGGAGGATTGGGCCAAAAGAAATCTCTTGAGGTTCAACAAGGACAAGTGCAGAGTCCTGCACTTAGGAAGGAAGAATCCCATGCACCGCTACAGGCTGGGGACTGACTGGCTAAGCAGCAGTTCTGCAGAAAAGGACCTGGGGATTACAGTGGACAAGAAGCAGTGTGCCCTTGTTGCCAAGAAGGCCAATGGCATATTGGGCTGTATTAGTAGGAGCATTGCCAGCAGATCGAGGGAAGTGATTATTCCCCTCTATTCGGCACTGGTGAGGCCACACCTGGAGTATTGTGTCTAGTTTTGGGCCCCCCACTACAGAAGGGATGTGGACAAATCAGAAAGAGTCCAGTGGAGGACAACAAAAATGATTAGGGGTCTGGGGCACATGACTTACGAGGTGAGGCTGAGGGAACTGGGGCTATTTAGTCTGCAAACGAGAAGAATGAAAGGGATTTGATAACAGCCTTCAACTACCTGAAGGGGGGTTCCAAAGAGGATGAAGCTAGGCTGTTCTCAGTGGTGGCAGATGACAGAACAAGGAGCAATGGTCTCAAGTTGCAGTGGGGGAGGTCTAGGTTGGATATTAGGAAACACTATTTCACTAGGAGGGTGGTGAAGTGCTGGATTTTTTTAACTAGGGAGGTGGTGGAATCTCCATCCTTAGAGGTTTTTAAGGCTCAGCTTGACAAAGTCCTGGCTGGGATGATTTAGTTGGTGTTGGTCCTGCTTTGAGCAGGGGATAGATCTAGATGATCTCCTGAGGTCTCTTCCAACCGTAATATTCTACCGGTTTCAGGCTGGTTTGTACTTGGCACAGCTCAACCGCGCCTCTGCTGCTGCTACCACCAATGCTACCACAGCTACGCTGATATTTATACTCATGCTAGTTTGATATGAGCTAGTACAAGTATGTGTACATGAGCAGGGGAATCACACCCCTACCTTGAGGAGTGTAGACATAGCCTTAGTGTCATACACCATGTTGTCTAGTAACTAAGATATACGTGGAGAATTGGGTTCTATTCCCAGTTCTGTCCTGACCTGCTGTCTGGCCTTGAGCACTTCTGTGTTGCTTTCTCTTCCTCCTCCTGTTTGCCTCTTGTTTAATATAAACTTTTCGAAATAGGTACCATTCTTCCTATATGTTTGTACCACACCTAGCACAATGTGGCCCTGTGGCCTGTAGGCACTGCTGTAATACAAATAACAAGAAAGACATCACAAAGTTATCCTAATTGCTCTGCAGCTTTGAATTATCCTGCAGTTGATGATACTCTACCACACTGTGGTATATATCTCAAAGCTGTTCCATAATAATGTTTATAACAGCTCTTGAAATAAACTTACATATATTTTCAGCCCCATGTTACTAGGATTGATACAGGATTTACTCCGTGCAGTTGTATGGTCTGTGTCATGCAGGAGGTTCAGACTACATGATCATAATCATCCTGTTCTGGCCTTAAAATCTGTGAATCTGTATTAATTCTCCTCTAATCAAATATACATGAGGCATTATGTGTAATATTAACTGAAGAAACACATAGAACATATTATTTCATCAGTTTTTAAGCAAAGTTCCACAATGAAGCTCGTGGAGTTTTGCTTAATATGGTACAATATTAGCAGACCAAGTATATGCACACTATAGTCATATATGTAACTGTGAAGAGAGAAGGTACATGGGGAATAAACAATCATGAGATACAAAATGGGACAACATATCTACTATATATAACTTGAAGACATTACCTACAATTACATTTAACTTTTTTCCAGATTAAAACAATAAGAAATTTATTTAAAACTCATTAATGTATTTAGTTTAAACATTTGATGCTCCAAACAAAAACATATTAAGAACAAATCAAGCTAAATTTAGCAATACATGAAATATTTTTTACACAAGCTTTTGCAGTATTCAGTTGTGGGATCAGCCCAAGCAATTTCCATTAATTAGGTTACTTTTAATCTATGAATTATAGTTGGAAACTAGCTTTAACCTTTCTACAGGACTCCAGATGTGGTTCATCTGGATCCTTTGTATAAACCAAAGAAGCGAGGCAGCCTCTGAGATTCCAATGGTGAATTTTGTTAATGTTAAGCTTGTTCATTGCACTAGAAATTACTTTCTGCTCTATTCCCAATTGCTAATAAATCTTTCAAGTCTTAACACAGTTGAAATGCTTTACTAGTAACCAAAGATATGAAGCATCATAAACATTTTGATTCTCTTGCTCCCTTTAGTTTGTTAAAGAATGGCAAAAGACATTTTTAGAGAGCTGCCATAATACTGACCCGTCCACTTGAAATTGTACTAAACAACTATTACTCCATTTATTTAATTATAAAATAATGATGTCTGAAATGCCGAAGACTGAGCTTCACTTCCATTTGAATAATCACCTGAACTCTTGATGATTATCCAAACTTATGTGAAACTCCTGAGTGGGCAAAATGAACTGGAAATCTCTAGAGATGGGCCTCAACCAAAACCTCAATTCCAAACATCCCTCACCTGAGAGAAACTTCAGATCTGGATTCAGAACCAATTCTGTGGCTTGATATTTCACAAGACTATCTTTTCTCATGAGAACTCCACATTTCCTGCCCCTAGTCCTGGCTGGCACTCAGGCATGGTCCCCACTAAGCCCCCACTTCGGACTAAGGTACGCAAATTCAGCTACGTTAATAACGTAGCTGAATTCGAAGTACCTTAGTCCGAACTTACCGCAGGTCCAGATGCGGCAGGCAGGCTCCCCCGTCGATGCCGCGTACTCCTCTCGCTGAGCTGGAGTACCGGCGTCGACGGCGAGCACTTCCGGGATCAATCCGGGATCGATTTATCGCGTCTAAACCAGACGCGATAAATCGATCCCAGAACATCGATTGCCTGCCGCCGGACCCTCCGGTAAGTGTAGACGTACCCTCAGAAGTATGGAGTCACATAACTATGAAATATAAATATTATTTAAACGTTTCTGTACCTCAGAAAGGAAGGGTCACTGAGTTTTGGTTGAAGGTTAGCATTGCATGTCATGAGACTTCAGCTGATGAGCACTCCACACATGTTGTAAGTTGAAACACATGCTTTAAGATACTTTTTTTTTTTTAATGAAGACCCATTACCTCACTGAGCAGAACTGGAGCTACTGAAAATTGCCATTTTCTGTGGGCACATAGAAATGAGTAAAAGAAACCTTCTTCTCAGGGCCGGCTCCAGGCACCAGCATTCCAAGCAGGTGCTTGGGGCGGCAATCTGCAAGGGGGCGGCAGTCCGTGTGTTTTTGCCGCCTCAAGCAGCGTGCCGAATTGTCGCCGCGGACGGTGGGGGCAGTCAGTGTGCCGTTAGGGTGGCACGCGCATTTCCGCGGTGGCGGCAATTCGGCGGCAGCTTCTATGTTCAGCTGCCCGCGGCAGCAATTTGAATTGCCGCCGCCGCGGAAACGCACGTGCCGTCCTAACAGCACACGGACTGCCCCCACCGTCTGGGGCGGCAATTCGGCGTGCTGCTTGGGGTGGCAAAAACAGTAGAGCCGGCCCTGCTTCTTCTACTGGGTGCTTGCAAATGTTAATTAGGAATTACTCTCATCTAAATTCTCGGTATCTTTTTTACACTGGCTGCTGAATGCTGAAAGTTTTCATTATCTGAGATGATAGCTAACAGTCTAACTTGTTCTCTTGTCTTCGTATTTTTTAGTGACTGGGAAACAGATTTATAACAATACATGGGTGCACTGAATTAGAAAAGACAGTTTTAGAGCAGTGACATTTTTTTCCTACAGTGCACTCTCCACTGAGATAAGTCAAATATACTGTATGAAAGTTGTATGAATTTTGAAAGGCTTACCCGCTCGTTTTTTTTTTTTTTCCTCTTTTCACATCTTGTATTTCCTTCTCTGATTGCAGTGGGGGAATTTCTTTTCTAGCCTTTGGGCTATGAAAGTGGGTAGGTGGATTACTGCTACTAACAGTGCCACTTCATAGCCCATTGCTAGAAAGAGCAAAGCAACTGGAGAACTAAATCCTTGCTCTTGAAACTGAGCCTATCAGCTCAGTGACAAACATCTTTCATTGGTCTGGAACTTGGAAAATCATGATCCCATCCACAGTTCACCTTGAAGCCGTGCTTGTAATCTGTAAAGCTTTTGAACTTACATCCAAACTACTTTTATTTCTTGAGTTGTGAGAAAGATCAGTGAGGGTCAGATGATCCTTAATAATAATTTACATTTTTAAAAACCGCACTTACTAAACCATAATATAAATCTAGTTTTCAAATGTGGTTTCTGTAACACAATGAACTTTTACACTTATAAGACATGCAATGATTTTCTAAACTGGGAAATGGACATTTGAAATTTAGGCTCCATGTGGTCATTTCCATCAGCCTGGTAAACTCAATAGAAATTACAATAGAAATTGTATTATATGGTACCAGTAGTTTGTGTTTTAATTGCTTTGCTGAGTTAGGACAATACTCCCAGCCAATTGTACCTCTATATTATACCTGATAGGTACATGCCTAACTACAGGGCATATACTTCATTAGTTTCTACCATGGAACATTTTTTTCTGGTTCTACCAGTGTTCCTTATTATATGTACAGGAAATACCTCTTGTATTGATAAAAACTTTCAAGCACTATGAACGCTATGAATGACATTCATTTTAGATTAAGGGAAAAGGAAACAAAGGTCAAGATCTCTATAAGAGAGCATAATATGCATGTTTTCTGTAACAAGCTGAACCAGAACTGAAGACAAATAGCTGATGCCTCCAGCAGATCCCTAGAAATATAAAGGTATAGTACACAGAGAGCAAAACAAAAAGTCACATATCTACATATGCCACAATCAGAACCTTCTGACTTGTTCAAAATTGTTAGGTTCAGGACCAATTTGTTAAAACACAAATAAATTTAGCATTTGTGCATGCAAACATTGATTTAGGCACACTAATTCCTATGTGTGCCCCTAAAGTATGTGTCAATTTGTTTAAGCAAATAATCCTTAGACTGTGAGTTTTTCAAGACAGAGTCCATCCTTTTGTGACTTTCCAGACAGTGGCTAGCACATTGCGGGCACCACCATAAACAAATAATCACAGAATCATAGAAATGTAGGACTGGAAGAGACCTTGAGAGGTCATCTAGTCCAGCTCCTGTACTGAGGAAAGATCAAGTATACCTAGACCATCCCTGACAGGTGTTTGTCTAACCTGCTCTTCAAAACCTCCATTGACAGGCATTCCACACCCTCCCTTGGAAACCTATTCCAGTGCTTAACTGTCCTTATAGTTAGAAAGGTTTTCCTAATATGTAATCTAAATCCCCCGTGCTTCAAATTAAGCCAATTACTTCTTGTCCTACTTTTAGCGGACATGGAGAACAATTGATGATAGTCCTCTTTATAGTCCTTGATATATCTCAAGACTGTTATCAGATTCTCCCCTCCATCTTTTTTTCCTCAAGACTAAACATGTCCATTTTTTTCATCTTTCCTCATAGGTTTTCTTAACTTTTATCATTTTGTTGCTCTCTTCTGGACTCTTTCCAGTTTGTCCACATCTTTCTTAAAGTGTGGCACCCAAAACTGGATAAAATGCTCCAGCTGAGGCCTCGCCTGTGCCAAGTAGAATCATAGAAGATCAGGGTGGGAAGAGACCTCAGGAGGTCATCTAGACCAACCCCAACTAAATCATCCCAGCCAGGACTTTGTCAAGCCGAGTGGGACAACTACTTCCTGTGTCTCACATACAACACTCTTGTTAATGCACCCCAAAATGATATTAGCCTTTTTTGCAACTGCATCACATTGTTGATTCATATTCAATTTGCCATCAACTATAACACTCTCATCCTTGTCAGCAATACTGGTGCCTAACCAGTTAGTCTACATTTTGTATTTGTGCATTTGAATTTTCCCTAAGTGTAGTACTTTGCACTTATCTTTATTGAATTTCAGACCAATTCTCCAATTTGTTAGTCATTTTGAATTATAATTCTGCCCTCCAAAATTCTTTCAACCCCTCCCATCTTGGTATTACCTGTACATTTTATAAGCATACACTCCAATCCATTATCCAAGTCATTAATGAAAGTGTTCAATAGTAGGAGACCCAGAATTTACCACTGTGGGACCCCACTTGATACACCCTCCCAGTTTGACAGTGAACCATTGATAACTACCCATTGATTGTGGTGTTTCAACCAGTTGTACACCAATCTTATAGTATTTCACCTAGTCCATATTTCTCTAGTTTCTTTATGATAATGTCATCTGTGACTGTGTCAAAAGCCTTACTAAAATCAATATATATATATATATATATATCATGTCTACTGCTTCCCCCATCCACCAGGCTAGTAACCTTGCCAAACAAAGAAATTAGATTGGTTTGTCATGATTTGTTCTTGAAATATCAATGCTGGCTATTACTTATTACCATGTTATCCTCTAGGTGCTTACAAATTGATTGTTTAATAATTTGGTCCAGTATCTTTCCAGGTTTTGAAGTTAGACTGACTGGTCTATATATCTCTGGATCCTTTTTGTAAAGATAGGCCCTATGTTTGTTGTTCTCCAGTCCTCTGGGATCTCACCAGTCCTCCATGAGTTCTTGAAGACAATTGCTAGTGGTTCTGAGATTGCTTTAGCTAGTTCCTTAAGTATGCAAGTATGAACTTCACCAGGCCCTGCCAACTTGAATACATCTAACTTAGTTAAATATTCTTTAACCTGTTCTTTCCGTATTCTGCCTTGTCTTCCTTGTTTTTAATATTAATTGTATTAAGTATATAGTTACAATTAACCTTTTTTAGTGAAGTCTGATGCAAAATAGACATTAAACACCTCAGATGTCTTGATGTTATCCATTATTAACTCTTCT
Source organism: Terrapene triunguis (assembly GCF_002925995.2). Lineage (NCBI taxonomy): Eukaryota > Metazoa > Chordata > Testudines > Emydidae > Terrapene > Terrapene triunguis. The sequence goes on along the minus strand of NW_020664417.1, from coordinate 14,136,371 downwards.
TCCCTGCTAAGTAGTGGACTTGTATTTTCCTTCTTCTTTCTCTTGCTCTTAATGTATTTATAGAACCTCCTTTTATTGACTTTTATGTCCCTGCTAGGTGTCACTCATTTTGTGACTTAGCCCTTTGATTTTGTCCTTATAGCCTTGTGCTATACTTTTGTACTCATCGTTAGTAATTTGTTTCCACTTTGTTTCCACTTTCCACTTTTTGTAGGATTCCTTTTTTTTTTTCCTGGTCATTAAAGAGCTCCTGATGGGGCCATATTGGCCTCTTACTCTTCATCATATCTTTCATTCTCATTGGGATAGTTTGCTGTAGTAACATTTAATATTGTCTCTTGCTGTTGATTTCTGCTTTTTTGAAGTCTATTGTCCTTATTCTGCTGTGCTCACTCCTTCCTTTCCTTACAATCATGAAATCTATCACTTTCACCCAAATTGCCTTCAACTTTCAGATTCACAGTCAATTCCTCTCTGTCAGTCAGAATCAGGTCTAAAATGGCTGTGCTTCTGGTTACTTCCTCCACCTGCTGAAACAACAGGTTGTCCCCAATATATTCCAAGAATGTATTGGACATCTTGTGTTTTGTTTTATGTAGCCTGGGCAGTTAAAGTCCCCGTTAGTACCAGGTCTTGTGTTTTAGATATGTTTGTTAATAGTTCTAGAAATGCCTCATCCACATCTGCCACTTAATTTGGTGTTCTATAGCAGTGGTTCTTAACCAGGGGTACATGTTCCCTTGAGGATACGCTGAAGTCTTCCAGGACGTACATCAACTCATCTAGATATTTTCCTACTTTTAAAACAGGCTACATAAAAAGCACTAGCGAAGTCATTACAAACTAAAATTTCATACAAACAATGTCTTGTTTATACTGCTTTGTATACTATGCACTGAAATGTAAGTACAATATTTATATTCCAATTGATTTATTGTATAATTATATGGTAAAAATGAGAAAGTAAGCAATTTTTCAGTAATAGTGTGTTGTGACACTTTTGTATTTTTATGTCTGATTTTGTAAGCAAGTAGTTTTTAAGGGAGGTGAAACTTGGGGTACGCAAGACAAATCAGATTCCTGAAAGGGATACAGTAGTCTGGAAAGATTGAGAGCCACTGTTCTATAGTAACCCCCTGCCATGACTTCACCCCTGTTTTAATAATAATAAACAACAACAATAATTAAATGTAGTGGTGATGGAACATAGGTTTAAAATGATCATATATGTTTACATTAAAATATATTGCTAATCTTATTTTGTGTTATCAAATTTACAAATAATAAAATTAATGTAATTCAACTAAAAGAAGAAATGCAATTTATATGCAGTAGGGCAAGTGAATGAGGATGCTTAGAAGACAAGTTCACAGTCCTGTAGGGCTCTAAATATAAAAAAATAAAAATAAAAACTCTGATTCATTGAGCTTTAGTTATTATAATTATCTACTGTGTGTTTGATTTGCTATATAACAGGTAAAAACAAAATATGTAACTTAAACACTGGCATTCCACTTAATAAGGTGTCACTGAGATGTTTCAAAATACAACACAACACAAAGGGTTAAGATCATATTTACTAGCAAGTGTGTTGGAGAGGCTCCAGCCTGATGCAACAATTTCAAATGCAGTCAGTGCTGGCAAAACACCTCAAGTCCAGCTTATTACTCATTTGTTATATTCTTTTGATTGTCTCATAAGCTCTTTTTTGATGAGAAAGTTAAAGAAAGTTTTCCAAGTCCGCAAGAAATTCTCTATATATTTTTCTCAAAGGAAATGATTGCTTTTAAATCTGCCATTCACGTCATCCACATAGGATCAATGTGGATTTTCACATGAGGTACATCTTTTAGCAATCAATAAAGTGATGTTGAAAAGTTTAGCTTGAAGAATGCAGTAACTGAATGTATATGTAACTTTCATGTAAATTATATAGTTGTATCTGCACAATATCAAAAGTTGTTTGAATCTCTTGCCATCAGAATCCGTGATTCTGGGTAAGACCACACCAGTAATAGATATTAAATCTTATGGAGTTTGCATTTTTGACAAGGAAGAGGATATAGTGTGTTTCTTTCAGAAAAGTTAATCTCTTGAGGATAAATACATTCCCTGCACATTGTGAAATTGGGTCATTTTATATGAGATAGAAATAGGATTTTTACAAAGATTTAAGTAGCAAAAGATGGAATCTGAAATAATGCTATAAAATTTTAACTCGGAGGTAGTTCAGTAGTGACAACACTAGTTAGTTATATCTAGCTTTGAGTCATGATAATGACAATTATTATTATTATAATTATTTATTTGGTCTCATAGGACCAGATTCTGTTCTCAATAACACTGGTGTCAATCCAGAATAATTTTGCTGAAATCCAGGATTTATTCTGGGATTAGGCTGGTGTAAGGGAGAGGCAAATCTGATCCATAGTTTCTTGCCTCTGAAATGAGTTATTGATTATAATTAGGCTACTCAAACTTCTGAGACATTCTGAATTGTTATATAGAGGCTGAGGTTTCTCACAAATTAATATTTTCTAGCTCTACTTGCACGGGTTTAAGATCAATCTAAGCCTAGATCCACCCAGTTTTGGCCTTCTACCCCACATAATCCTCTCTTCTGCCGCTTGTCAAGAAGAAATCTAGAAGACACATGCCAGGAGGTGATGTGTGTCACTGAGTACTTACTTACATTTAAAACGCTCCAGCTGAGCCCCTGTAGCACTTCAGTGTAGACACTACCTACACTGACAGGAGGGATTCTCTTGTTGGTGTAGGTAATCCACTTCCCCAAGAGGCAGTATATAGATTGATGGAAGAATTCTTCTGTCAACCTAGTGCTGTCTACACAGAGATTTAGGTTGCCTTAACTATACCATTCAGGAATCTGGATTTTTCACATGCCTGACTGATGTAGTTAAATCAACCTAATTTTCTAGTGTAGACTAGGCCTGAAGAAAATTAACAAGGCAATAGGGGTTTCCAATGGCTTTGGATACTGTTTTGTATATTCCAAAGGGACATGTAGGGGTGCACATTGGATTCAAGGAAACCCGATCAAATTAGAAAGAAGTGTTCACTGTCATGGGCTGTTTGGCTAGACAAAATGGCACAAAGCAGGAGTATAATGTTAATCAGATTTAATCTATCTCCTTTGTAGATTTGACTACTCCTGTAGTTATGGAGATGAGAACAGTAAGGGAAGGCTGGAGATCTTTTTGTGATTTAAAGAATAAGTGGGATATAACAAACACTGTTATCTTACCTTCCCGAACTAGGGAGAATAAGTGAGGAGTAGATGACCAACTCAGCCGTGCATTTTGGAAGCTATGCCAGAGCAAGTAGTACCGTTTGTGCACTATGTTCCTGGTACAGTGAATTTGAGTTCAAAAAGAACCTCCCAGACCTGGGAGATATCTTTAACCCTGTGGGATGAATGGGGAATTGAATTTTGTTTGCCAGCCCTTACAACTACAAAATTGAAGGTATTCCCAAGAATAGGATGTGAAGGAATGTATTTTCAATCCTTTCATCAAGACACCTTTCCTGTACATGTACTCATTCCCCACACTTCCCAGTAGTCCAGAAAGAGGTAAGGAAAAGGTAATAAAAGACCATCCAGAACCAAGCCCTCTGATCCTACCTCACTGTCCATTACATCCATTATTCCTACAATTCCTGATAGACTATCCTGTAGCCTTATGAAACTAACGACAGTACTTCAGGTTCAAGCACAAGCAAAGGACAACTCTAGTGAATGATTTCTTAATTTATCATGAGAAAAACATTTCATACTAGGGTTGAGATTCTGTGCTCCACCTCTAACAGATTCACTCTAGAACTCCCAGTCTGGAGGAGGGAGAGCTAAGGTGGCTTTAAGCCACCTCTGCACCTTTCTGATCCTAGGCTGTTCTAGGAGCTCCAGAGGTCCCCCTCATAACTTAGGGCAGGTCTTCACAACCCGCCGGATCGGCGGGTAGTGATTGATCTATCGGGGGTCGATTTATCGCGTCTAGTGTAGGCAGATAAAATCGATCCCCGATCGCACTCCCTGTCTACTGCGGAACTCCAGCTCACGAGAGGCGGAAGCGGAGTCGATGGGGGAGCAGCAGCGGTCGACTCACCGCCGTCCTCACAGCCAGGTAAGTCGACCTAAGGTACGCAGACTTCAGCTATGCGAATAGCGTAGCTGAAGTTGCGTATCTTAGGTTGACCCCCCCCGCTAGTGTAGACCTGGGCTTAGACAGCTCCGGGGCCCTATGGGCTATCACACAGGCTGGAATCTCCACAGAACTTTTGCTGTGGCCCTGCCACTGATATGTCTCCCCTACCCAGGAAAACCCTTATGTCTCCTATGCCAGAGCTTGTGAGAGGATACTCAGGAGGTATCCTTACAGCTGTTCTCCACTGTGCCTGTGCTAGGGAAATCCTCTCCTGCATGGAAACAGGACTTTTAGGGCTCTTTTATGCCACTCTGTCCCTTTTACAAGACATAAAGAGGTCAGAATAGGTGTGAAGATCTCACCTTTTTAACTTTTTCCCAAAAGTAAAAACATTACTTCCATATTGATACCAATTATTACCTCTATCTCCCCAAAATATGTGTGTGGGTACATGCGCACACAAAATATTGGCCAACTCCTACTTGACTTCCTTATGTAAGTGGTTGGTTCGATACTGTGATGATGGCCACTATAAAAAATCCTAAAACACAGATTGAGTTGCCCTATTAACTTAAATAGGAGTATGTGCATAAGGCAAGCAGTTTTTGGCCCAGTATATATCATAATATATAACATATATATTATATATGTATAATTATTTAATTTACTACTCAAGCAATCCTTTTTTCTCTGTTCAAACTATTAGAATATTAGAATAGGTGCACTCCACTGCACCCTATTTAAGTCAACGAGGTTGCATGAGTGACTGAGAGCAGCAGCTGACTTGTTATAGTTTTCATGTTCTTTGTCTTTTTTTGCCAATTAATTTTCCTTTAGTTAATACTGATCATGGATACTCATCAAAAATGAGAAAGAACCACCTTTTCAATATACTTAAATAAAAGAGGTGAAATCCTAATTATTCTAGACATTGAGCATGAAGGTTGCCTCATACCAAAGTAATGAAAGTTATTTTTCTTCAGAAAAAAAGGAACAAGCAAGCGCTCAGTGATGAAATACAGATCATCATGAAATTACTTCACATATGCTTGTTAAAGAGACAAATAAGCATAAATTTTTTTGATAATAAAATGGAAAAAGTAGCATATACATCAAGCAACTTTTTGACATCTCTTACTTTAAATCTAAATGCTGATATTTGCTCTATATTAAGCACTCTACATTTTTCATTAACTTGGATGCTCACACTAAATTTTGAATTTGAGTTTCAAAAATGTTCCCAGGTAGAAAGTGTTGGCTAGCTGGAGCTTCAAGTCCAGAATTGCTGCTTTGACTGGGTTGTTGGTGGTGTTATTTGAATTCAATAATAAAGTCTTGTAATGTACAAATACTCAGAAGCATAAAGTAGGTCTTCTGTTTTCTCAGGTCACAAATCAGAACTTGCAAGAGCAGCAGACTTCGGTCGTCTAAAAAATACACTAGTCATTGACTGAAAACTTTTCAAAAGTCTCACCTTTGAATCTTTGACCCTTCCTATTTAGCTTGTACAGGCATCACCCTCTTAGCCTCCAGAAACTGGGACATAACCAGTGCAAACTAGTTAAAACAAAATCATGTAGCAACATCTATGGTGTCCTATTAACTCAATGTTGAACATCTGGTTCTCCTAAAGAGAATGAACCAATAGGAGAGAAGCTGCAGGGAGGGCACCAAAATAAATCCTTTCCTTTACCTTCCTCATTCACTGTCTCCACCTTTCTTTGATGTTTCTTTCCTTTCTTTCATTCTCTTGCCACAGTTTGGCCTTTGTTTAGGTCTTTCAATAGACTTGTTGTCTCAAAGCTATGGTCTCATATCTATTACTTACTAGATCAGACCCTCCCTTATCTCAGGATCAGTTCCTTCCTCCTTTGAAAAAGCTAAAATATGCTTCTCTAGATACTTCTTTCTGTTCCAAAATTCCAGTTATTGCAATTGCCCTATTTCCCATCTCCTGGTCCGCTCTAAACCTTTGGAATGGGAGGCTTAGTCTCAAATTGTTTCTTACTCCACTTACCATTTTTTTCTTAATCCTCTCCAATCCATTTTTATTCTGGTCATCGTACCAAGGCAGCCCTTACTACAATTAGCAGTACACCTCTACCCCGATATAACGTGACCCGATATAACACAAATTCGGATATAACGCGGTAAAGCAGTGCTCCAGGGGGGCGGGGCTGCGCGCTCCGGCGGATCAAAGCAAGTTTGATATAACGTGGTTTCACCTATAACGCAGTAAGATTTTTTGGCTCCCGAGGACAGCGTTATATCGGGGTAGAGGTGTACTTTGCTTTTGACTAAATCAAGAGATTTCATTTTGGCTTTTATCCTTCTTGACTTATCAACAAATGTTGACACTTCTTTATTGACAAGGCATGTTTTGTTCTTCTAGTTACACTCCAATACAGTAGCTTCCCCCCAATCCCCATATATCTAATCAGTCTTTCAGTGTAGCCTGGGATAACAACCTTTCTTTCACATCTCATTGCTGTCTCTGTAGCTATCCCAAAGGGCTTCTTAGTTCCCTAAACTTTTCTCTTTCTTTCAAATGATTGCCCACTTGATGATGTCATCTGTGCTCAAAGTATCCAATATCATAGGTAAGTTGACTACACTCCGTTGTATTTCTTCTTTTTTTCCCCTTTCCCCATTAATAAATATAGCTGTTTCTACCTGTTATTTCTTGAATGAAAACCTGTTCTCAATTTAAAAATGACCAAGACACACATTCTTTTCCCTATCCCAGCTTTCTTTCACTTGCCAACTTTTATTATGGTCGACGATACTTCCATTATTCTGGTTGTTGGTTTTAGGAATCTTCAGCATTATTTTTTATCAGGATCTTCCTCTCACCACTCAGACTATTAAATCTTGGAGATATCACCTTCTAAACAGTTCAGCTTGTTGCCATTTACCCAGATTTGTCTTGGCAGATTTCAGGCTTTGCTATACAAAAAATCATGATCAATGTGTGTGATCTATCATTTAGATTTCTGCTGTGCTATCAGTCGTGGTCTTTCAATATCCTCTCTTCAGCCATTTCAAAACTATGCTGCACTTCTGATTTTTGCTTTGCTTTGCTGTTCAAATTGACTCCCCCCCCCCCCCATCTCCCCTTCTTTCTCTTTTTTTCATTTTAGTTCATTAACTTTCTACCCACCTGTGCTCCTGCTTTAAAATTCTCATTATTACATTTAATGCTGTCCTGCAAACTGGTAATTCCTATCTCTTTTCTTTTATAAACGATCATATATGATGGAGCTAAGAGTGCCTTGACTATTCGCTTTTCACGTTAACATTATTTAATATATTGGTTTTCAGATTTTCAGAAAAGGGGACAAGCTGGACATGTACTGAGTCATTTGCAAATTCAGTGACCATGACTGCCTATGCGATTGTGGTAATTGTTAGTGAAATGGAAGGCCAGGTTGGCAGCTGAGAAGCCAGACAGAAATTTACCCTCTGCACAGGGCAGAACTGGTCTCCATGCCAGCCTATGTAGGGCTAGTGGGAAAAGTCACCTGGGGAGGAGGTTGGGGGGTAATTCATTGCAGGAAAGTGGAGAGTTTGAGCATCTGTGTTTATGCCCCAGTGCCTCACATAAACAAGTAGAGTGGCTGCCACTGCTAGTCCATCCAGGGAGTAATGGTCATGGGGGAGAGTGGAGGGTACTGCGTGGCAGATTTGCATACTGGCTGTGCATTGGGGGGAGCAGTTTTTCCATGGCATACTCCTCCTTTTGCCTCTACCACAACTCCATGGGGTAAAGGTTGCACTGTTTGAGAGGGACATGTAGTGTATGGAGCACTCTACAGCATGATCTCCTCTGGACTCCAGATAACCATGTGAGAGTTAACACATTTCCAGTCAATATTGTTTTCTGAAGGGTTACCTCCTCATTGTTTGTACTGAGTAAGTATGGAATGGGGAAGGCGGACATCTAATGGCAGCATGGCTCCTGGTGGAGCTGTGCTGCATCTGGGAAGAGGTCTACTGAGCAGCACATGGGGGAGGCCCCCTTTGAGGATACTTCATCATCTCAGGGCTGGGAAGAAAGTTACCTACAGATCCCCAGGGTCCTCAGGTTTGGAGACTTACATACCCTGTTTCTTTTACTGTTTCCCCAAATCACTCATAAAAACAGCCATACTGGGTCAGACCAGTGGTCCATCTAGCCCAGTATCCTGTCTTCTGATAGTGGTTAATGCTTCAGAGGGAATTAACAGAACAGGCAATCATTAAGTGATTCATCCCCTGTCGTCCATTCCCACCATCTGACAATGAGAGGCTAGGCTCTAGGGAGCTGTTGATGGGTTTTTTTTGTTTGTTTGTTTTTTTTGTTCCTTCACAACATCTCCTGGCAATGAGTTCCACAGTTGGACTATGCATTGTGTGAAGAATTACTTCCTTATGTTTGTTTTAAACCTGACCTATTAATTTTATTGGGTAATCCCTGGTTCATGTGTTATGTGAAGAAGTTAAAAAAAAATTCCTTATTCACTTTCTCCACACTATTCATGATTTTATAGACCTCTATCATATCCCCCCCGTAGTTGTCTCTTTTTTCAAGCTGAAATGTCCCAGTCTTTTTAATCTCTCCTCCTTCATATGAAAGCTGTTCCATACTTCTGATAATTTTTGTTGCCCTTGTCTATACCTTTTCCAATTCTAATATATCATTTCTGAGATGGAGTGACCAGAACTGCACACAGTATTCAAGGTGTAGGCATGCCATGGATTTATATAGTGGCATTATATTTTCTGTCTTATTATCTATCTCTTTCCTAATGGTTCATAACATTCTGTTAGCTTTTTTGACTGCTGCTGCACATTGAGCAGATGTTTTCAGAGAACTACCCACAATGACTCTAAGATCTCTTTCTTAAGTGGTAAGCGCTAATTTAGCTCCCATTATTTTGTATGCATAGTTGGGATTATATTTTCCAGTGTGCATTACTTTGCATTTATCGACATTAGCACTAGAGGGAGATTCTGGGAGTTGAACCTCTGGGAATTTCCTGGGATGTCTGGCCTTCCATGAGTATTTTCCTTGTATTCCTGATAAATCATTTATGTGATTATTAACATAGGATGGAAATGATTTAGTCTCATTCACATTGGTCCAGTGTCAAAAATTACATACATTATTTATCAAGATAGCCACACCCCCAGCTGGAGGCCCAGAAATGTCAGTTACAATTACTGAAGATCAATATTCACTTCCTGGGGAGAACTGATTTTACTTTAGGAACTTTTTGACTGGGAGGCTGAGGAAAAGAGGTGTACAGTCATTTTCTTTTAACAAACTCGCTTTGGATTTGTCCTTTGCCAGGATTTATATAAAACTGTTTTGTGGGTCTTTATCTCATGACTTACTTTCATTTTTTCCTTCTAAGATAGAAGTCAGATTCTTATATGCAGTGCATGTATATAGTCTTATATGCAGTGCATGTATTTGACTTAAAATATGCCAGCCTTTCATGGCTTTACAATTTTAGAGAAAAAGCCTGTACATTATATTAAGATCCATAAATGATAAAATGATTGAATTTTGCAAATAGGTTTTACAGTAGGTTGGTTGCCCTACAAAATAATAATGCTAATGATGTGATGTCAGAGAAGCGCATATATATATATATATTGTGGTAAAACTAATAATCTCCAGGATGCTCCGCTTCCATGAAACTCATTTCACATCTCATCCATTATGGAGGATCCATAATAAATAGTTCACTGTTCCTCTGTTGTGATATGGGGGCACCAAAGCCCAGACCCAGAAACATGAAATGTAAAAAAGATCAGAACCAGTCATTTTCAAAGGCAAATGTCTATGAAGTCTCCTTCTCATTTTACGAATGTGCGAATAATAAAATTCTTTATGGAAATATCACAGTTGAGAACAAAAGTCAGTCATTTCTGTCAGATTTCCATATGGATTAGAATAAAACTTCCTTTAGATGGGCTGTTGCTGCCTATACAAAGCCAAAATCTAATCTGTGATACCACTTTAAGTAGAGTAACTCCATTGCAATAAATAGTTACTCTATGTTTACACCAGCTTACAGTAATTGAGATCTGAATGTTACCCACATTAGGAGTCACATAGGCTCCTACAATGTATAATTTATTCTCTTAATCTTATTTTACTTGTAGGACTTATATTTCATGTAAAATCATTCATACAAGAATGGAATTTGGCCCAACTGGCTGCATGTTTCAAAAGAAGGCTAGACATGTAATACAGCCATCACAGTTAATCATGTGCACACTTCAGATGTCCCTTAAACCCAACCACCCAACTCCCTCTTTCCTCAGTAGTCTCCAAGTTCCATTTTGCTATAATTAACTGATATAAAAGAGCCAATAGTCACTACTCATCAGTGCCAGAGGCAACCCACCAAACTCTCATGTAATGTGGGCTCATCAAACTGCCATTCTGATATGTAAGATGTACAAACACTGAGACCAGAATAGCATAGTTATGAGAATGAAGCCTTCCTGAAGTCAGTGCTGTAACCATGCTAAATGACAGCTAATTAAAAACCTACTCTTTGTGACTGAGTGACATCTGACTCAGGTGGATGTTTGGTATTGGTCTCTACAGTGTTTAAGATAAAAAGGGTATATAAATCATACCTATTAACCTTTTAAAGTATTTTGGTTGTGCATTTTTTTTCTGACGTATATGCAATATGGAAGTTATAGTTTTTAAAACTTTTTCCGAGCAGTCAGTCAGTAATATAGACTTTGGCTGAGGGAAATCCATTAATATGTCTATGCACAACACAGATACGCAATACAAGCTAGATTTCTTCCTTTCTACAATTATCACAGTAGGGAATGTTGAGTTGTACCTTCATGATTTGCAAACAAACAACAGCTAGTACATGTTACCATTGTGGCAGCATTTGCAATATATAAATCATCTCAGCAAATAATAAATGCTGTTCTGCAAACCCCAAATAAATCGACATAATCTCTCATGGAAATAAAACCTTCTTGATAAAAAGAGCTTTTCAATTAAAAAAAAAAAGGGGAGTCACCCATGCTTCACTCTGAATCAAAACAAACCTAGAGAGATAGATATTGTTTTCTCCTATATCTTTTCATTTTACTATATGGAGGACAATATTGACTAATAGGCATAAAGACAATGTAGATTTTTATCTAGGGGGATCTTAAAACAAAGCTAACAATAAGAAAACCACCAAACCTGTCAATAAGCTGATGATCTTTTTTTTCCTGACACATCCTTTGTCCAGTTTACCACTTGGTTTTATAGCTTTTGCAAAACAAATGAGACCATCAGGAAATTCTCTTGTTAACAGCTGAATCATTTGTTAACATAATATGCAAACCAAAAGAGTATTTTAAAGTATAAACTCTGTGTGTGTGTGTGGGGGGGGGGGGGGTATATGACACACACACACACATATATATTTATATATATAAAATTTAAATTTTCTACAGCTTTAGTATTTAAATGATGTGGTAAAGCTAAGGGGACAATCCCTAGTAATGATATTAAGCATTCCCATGGAGCTTAGCTTGTGCAACACTTAATCACAATAGCTATATTCCAAATCCATTTAGACTCCAGCATTTCTTTTTATCAAGTTTTACTTTTATCCACATATTGAACTTCTTTAATGGAAATTACCCATATGCCATACTGTGCATGCTTGACTTATTCTGCATTTGCTTAATGGCTTCATTTCGTGATTTAAGTTGACTTCGTAGGGACAAAGCAGATGAACAATATCTTGATAACAAGGATGGCCTAAGAAAAAGCACTCAGCATCAAAAAATTATAAATATTTTAAAACTGTAAAGTAATATGAAGGGGGTTTATAAAGGTTTAGCCCAGAAGCTGTGTCCACCAAACTAATTTTGTTTGTGTCAAAAAAGAAATAATATTTCAAAGTGAAATGGCCATGCATCCCTATAGCTCAGTGAGTATCTGTCATTTGTGTATGGAAAGTTTGTGTTCTCAGGATCATGCTTTAAGTACCTGTAACATTTTCTGTATTCCTGAATTTATGAGGAGCTGGTGCCGCTGCCTCATTACATCATAGAGAAACTATTCCAGCATTTGAGTTACATGTTTGGAAGCACAGCATTTTAGAAAACATTAGGGTATTTTCATACTTATAGACCCTGCACAGGAAACACATTCCACTAAGTCAATGATATTTTGGAATCAGTTTGCAATTAAGACTTTAAACAAAAAGACAAATAACTCTGACTTGACATCTGACTCAAACAAAAATCTCTGGGGGATGAACATTTTATTTAAATGACAATAGAAAAAAATAACAGCAAAAATGCTCAATGTCAGCGTACTTTTTATATCTTTCACTATTCATAAAAACTGGAGGCATTCTGGTGGCAAACCAACACAAACCTTTCAGTTTGAACTAACAGGGCTTTAATGAACTTAGCATAAATTAATGATGCATAGGTAACACATTTCATAAAATTAAAACATAATATACTACTTCGGGGGTGCGAAGGGTGCCTGCTATACAAATTAATTTTGATGGTTGCCTATAAATTTTCTCTCTCTAGTTATATGACACGAACCACCATGGTGGCTAATTTAAGAGCCAACCCTATCTGGTTTGTTCTCATTCTGGCTAAAGGCATTTTACCAAAAGAGTTATATCAACTCTGAACAAACCACATGAACATGAAAACAGTAAACAAAGAATTACTTAAAATCCAATAATATAATTTGTAATTTGACATGATAGACTGCTCTTTGGAGGTTCATATTTCCATGACAAACAACCAGAGCTGGGACAGTGCTAGAAACAAAGTAATCACTATTGCATAATGGCAGGTATCATTCCTCTCTTAATTACTCCAATTTTGCAAAACTAAAATACTGCCAAGGTGCACCACCCCCATGAGAGTCAAATTCTGACAAGTGCCGTTTTTGGAAGCTTTGCAGCATGCCACTCTTTTTTTTTATTTTAGATTTGAACTATGACAAGGAACAAAGAGAGATTCTTCTAACAAGAGAGGAGTGGCAGGTTTGAGGAAAATATATTTATAGTAATGGTTTATGGAAAGGATAAAATCTCCTTAAGCCTTAAAAACTTTTGAAAATATTATACATTTGCCTGACTCTGCTCAAAATATAATATTTCTAATACTAAACTGGGATAAACAGTTGCCTCTAGTAGACACATTGAAGTAAATATATTTCCCCCTATACTTCATATTCTTCAGTAAGGTCCCAAATGATCATCTGCAGAGCAGTCAAAATGTGGCTGGATTATCACAACTTCAGGCTTGGCTGCATAATGTTTTCTTTGTTTGCCAAATACAGCAGCCTTTTTCACACTGGAGACAGATTAGGTTAAAACTCCTCTTTTTTTTATCTGAATGATTCTGTTTTTAAAAGGTGTGGCTTTTCTAAACCTCTACTTACTGACAGGAAGATGGGTTCCACATCTTCATAGCTCTACATACTAATAAAAAGCACATTATACCAGAAAGGAAGAGCCATGCATCTCCTCATTGCAATTTAATATGAAATGGTACTAATTGCAGTTTTCTGAACATTTATCAGGCGTTGCAGTACTTAAAGGAATGTGCAGCATTTATTTTCAGATGTTTATGTAATTTAGCAGGGACAAATCAAACTTGCTGAGTTTATGAATCTGTTGGGGCTGCCAGAGGAATATGTCATAACTACCTCCTTTTACATCTTTTTCTCTAAAAAAAAAAAACCACTCTGCTTAATCTGTGCTTGAAATTATCTCACAATGATTGTGAAAACAGACTTTTATCCTGTACACAATGCAGAGGAGGACACTTTGAGGTAACATTCCAATTGGATGGGACTTGGGGAGAGGAGCTAAAAACACTAAGCTATGTTTGCCTGCAAAATAGATATATAATCACTGGAAAATGTTAAACATGCTTATGGAAGGCTAACTATATGAGCATAAAATGTACAAAGCTGTTTTTAACACATTTATATTGCAGAGATAAAAGCTACTACTATGCAGGTTGAATTTTTATCTGTAGCATTGTGTTTAGGGAAGTTGATTTTAAGTTGTTAGTATCTATTATGTCAATTCTCTCTTCATTACTGGAGCTGTTCTCTGTGTGTTCTGTTTTCACAGAAAACTTTGCTCTGAGTTTAAAGCAGTGGAACTCTTAAGTTCAGATGAATGATAATGAGCATTGTCAAAAGGCACTAACATTGAGTCCCTGGCCCTCGCTGCTGGGCTGAGAGCGGCAGGAGTTAATTGTGTGAATGGTAATGAGACTGAGCAGGCAGCAGATGCTCGCGTGCCTTTACAATCCAAATCCCACCAACAAATTCCTCCCACAGAAACTTTGAGGGACGTCTTGGCACCCTGGAGATAGTGATAGACCCAGTCTCTGCCACATGCCACCTGCTAGATCCATTGTTTAAAAAAAAAAGAAAGGAAAAAAAAGCCTATTACGATAACAAAGTTGTTTGCTGTCTCTTGCAATGACTTTATGGCACCAGTTTTACCATACTGGAGCTATTGAAAAAAAAAAAGAACATCTGATTCTTTAAAGAGAAACATTTGTATCAAGCACTGTTAACAACTTACTTAGAAAGCCGGATGTTTGGTATATGTTGCATATTCTGCTGATAAACCATGCCTGCATTTTTCCGCCCTATAACTCCCACCGAGCCTGCTTCCTACCACCAGTTTACATTTCCACATGTTTTCCCATGACATTGAAACAAGGGAACAAATTTCTTTCTCTGGAAAAATTAAAAATTAAAAAATCCAGATGATCTAATTGTGGTGCTGTATAAATATGTATTACTTTTAAAACAAACCCAAACTCAACCCCCTACAGATTTGGTCCTTATTCTCAAAGCAAGGCTGGGATTTTTATTTTTATTTATTTTTTTTGGAAAGGAGGAAGGCCTTTGATACAGTTATTCCCTCCATGACAATCCTTTGTAAAGCACATTTGCTAAAAGCCACAGTGGTGAGATGTTCAGATTCTGCCAGCTTCCCTTTGCCTGTGAAAATCCATTAGTCTGTGTATGGGGAAACAGAATCAAGAGTCGTTTGTGTAGCAAAATTTGGGGCCAGACCTTTGGCTCTAGTATAGTTCTTTTGAACTCCTTTGAGGCTGACACAATTGAGCATAATTAAAAGTAACCCTGAGGCTGCTCAAAATCACTCCAGGGCCTGGAGTGGCTCCTATTAGCCCCTCATCATCCTCCAGCAGCATTGAGCAGGGCTCTGAAACTGCTGAGGAGCTGTCATTTTAATTTTACCTATAATTGTCTGAAGTTTCATGAGAACTTGTTAGATGATGTGAGCTGCAGAAACCCTTGCTGGTGACTCACGCAGGTGAGAGTGTCTGAGGCCTTCGGTATTTGCTGCATAGATAGTCCAACATGTATTTCATCTGGTCTAAAGAATTTGAAGTACTGATTGTGCTCTCCCATGATAAAACTTTCATAGAAAGGTGTTAAGGGGGAGGAAAACTGCCAAATTATTCCATCAGGAAGGGGGGAAGGTTTCTTCTCCCTGTGGAACATGCTATGGATGCATGCCCCTCACCTTCACCTTTTTGGTCCCATGGTATGGCAAAAATGGTAAATGTAAATCTGTGCTGTATTAACAGGAGTGTCATATGTAAGATACGGGCTGTAGTTGTCCTCAGCTGGAGTATTGTGTCCGTTCTAGGAGCCACGCTTTAGGAAAGATGTGGACAAATTGGAGAGATCTAGAGGAGAGCTACAAAAATGATTTAAGGTTTAGAAAGCCTGACTTATGAGGAAAAGTTAAGAGAGGACATGTTTAGTCATGCGTAAACAAGACTGGGGGTGGGGGGGAGAGGAGGGGAGACCTGATAATCGTCTTCAAATATGTTAAGGCTGTAATAATGAAGATGGCAATCAGTTGTTCTCCAGGTCCACTGAAGGTAGGACAACAAATTGGCTTAATCTGCAGCAAGGGAGATTTAGGTTTGATATTAGGAAAAGTTTTCTAACTATAAGGATAGTTAAGCACTGGGATAAGATCCAAGAGAGGTTGTGGAATCCCTGTCACTGGAGTTTTTTTAAAAACAGATAAGACAAACACCCATCAGGAATGGTCTTGGTATACTTGGTCCCTAGGTATACGCGAGATCTTTCCAGTTGTACATTACTATGATTTATATGATACACAAGAGGCCAAGACCACCCATGTAGAGACACTGTGCTTTATGTTGCCTCGAGCCTCTGGCTTTTCCTTTCTGGTCCCTAAATGTGAGGCTACAATGAAGCTGTTCTATCAGCGGCTGTCCACTGGACCCCCCAGTTCAAAGTGGGAAGCTTTCCCCACTGTGGAAGGGCCTTGTGGAAAAACGAATACAGCTTTGGGCTGCAATACCTTTCCCTGGAAATCTCTGTGGAGCTTGTTTCCCCAGATCCCATTGAATGGGATCCTACTCAGACCAGCATTGGCCTGACAAGTCCTCATCCACTCTCTATGCGCTGATCCCAATCCCTGTGGAGAGGGCGCCACTTGTTTCTAGGAAGGAGGTGCTATAAAAGCTGCTGCAGGGCAAGAAAGATCTATATCTGGCTCTTGTGGACACAATTATGAGTCCGTTACTGGGAAGTAGTATGTGAAAGGGCAATATGTTAATGCCACAAAAGTAGTTAACACTAGGATACCCATAATACAACCCTAACTGAAACCTTTTGAATTTAGGATAATAAAGTACTTCAAGGAAACATGAGGAACATGTTAATTTTTTAGGTGCTGGGATTTGTGTTTACATGTACACAGTGCCGCCAGAATAGGAAGGGCATGGCCCTCCCATTTTTTGAAAGTGGACGGGCCTGGGGCCCCGCCCCCCACAGCCAGGTCAGCAGCTGGAGCCCAGCTGGGGAGACCAGGCAGCTGTAGGACCATAGACACTCCACCTGCCTGGGGGGGGGGGCATGTGTCAAGAGCAGCTCCCAGACTATGTCCCCGCCCTGCGCATGCCCCACCCACCCTGGGCAGGAGGGTCCACAGCTTCTCACAGCTACTAGTGCGCTGCACATGGCTCTTTCCTGGACCCAGGGGGCCACAGCCCAGCCATGGTAAGAGCTGCACTGGCAGCTGTGTGGAGCCGCACCATAGACCCTCCACCTGTCCTGGGCAGGGTGGGGACATGGGCTGGTGGCTGTGCTCAAACCGCTCACACCAGGCAAGTGAAGGTTCCCCGGCTCCCAGCCCACTCCAGCTTCCGGCTTGGCCAGGGGCAGGGCCTTGGGTGGAAGAGGAGGGGCAGGGAGGCCTGGCCCCTTCCGCTTTTGGGCAGACTCTGCTGTCTTGCATGTATGAGACTAGATGTGGGAAACTTGAATGCTGGTATACTACCAGTGCCATCCCACGCATGGAGGGAGATATTATTAGTGCTTCAAACAATTTTTTTTAGATAGAATTATGACGACTTCTATGACCTCTATAGTCACATTTTAGACAGAAATGTTAAGACTCCAGTCACCTTTTGAAATAATGAAAATACTTTTCTCTAAATACCCAGTATAATTGTCAGCTGAAAGTACATAATTCCCTCTTATTCAAATTAAAAATGTGTTAGCCATGGATATTCCATGTGATCTATTGGTTGTACAGGTTAATTCGACCACACCCAAAAATGGCATTTCTTCATTCCTGGTGCTTCAGAGCATCAGGGCTGTCTGCTTTTCACAAGCCTAGGTGCTTCATCAGTGCAAAACAACCATAAAGGTAGATGATCTGTCCCCCTGAAAATTCCATCTATCTAATGGGAATCCTAGGGTGGCATAGTGGCTCCTACATTACTCTCCCTTCCAGCCCCAGCACAAGAGACATTCCCAGGACTGAGGCTGGATATTCCTTCTCCCCAGTGACTGCGAGCTACTGTAATAGTTCTTGGGGACTATGGGTAGACAGATGTAAATTAGAGCTGAAGCTTCCCTAGTTTATGCTGGGAAGAAGCCCAATCCTCAACTGGCCACAGGATTTTTTGAGGTTGATGGGGGAGGAAAATGAAAAGGGGAAATAAAGAGAAGTAGTCACATGATTTTCCTAATGGGGTCTTCATTAAGCATTATGGAATAGAAATTTGCAACCATTCTTCATATAAATGCCCTTTTAAAATAAGCCAAGCATATATTGTTAAAATAATTTGCTTCTAAACACAGAAACTGATTGTGCTAAAAGGCATTCCCTGCTCTTAAAAGTAATTGTGGATGAAAAATGTTCAGAGATGATATTCTAGTGTGTGCTTTACAAGGAAATAAGTAAATAAAATTACAATTGGTTTTAGAGTGATCAAACAGTGCAACTCCCATTACGTTCTATGCTAGCTGAACTGTTCCTGCAGAGATGCCCAAAAATATAGGTATTTGTTTTTAATAAAGGCTTGGTAAACTACAAGTCCTATGTATTTTCCTCTCTTGCAGTTTGGTAAAACTTTGAGAGATATTGCCCAAGTTGGTATTTTCTTGCCCCAAAATATCTAGGTACAGTATTTACCACATGTGAAATATATAACGGATTAACTTGTTTTTTATGTTTATAATGCAGCCTTGCAAAATAGCTATGAAAATTTGCGTACGCAGCAGAAAAATCTGCTTACCCACCCTTTAATGTGATGATTGATGATAATGAAAAAAACTAATATTTTAAGTCACCTGTCAAAAAAAGTCTCACTTATAGGAAGGTGGATAGTAGGATTTTGCAAGTCTGATATAATTTAATAAATAACTAGTTTTTTTTTTAAGTGACACTAGAGAAAGTGAAAGGTGTGGATTGATGGCAGGGGAGGTGAATGACACAGAAGAGTTACCCAGCCTACTACCCTGTGATATACCTCAATCCTGAACATGAATTACTTTTTCTAACTATCAAAAACAAGTTCAGTCTCAGTGTCATAGAATCATAGGACTGGAAGGGACCTTGAGAGGTCATCTAGTCCAGTCCTCTGCACTCATCGCAGAACTAAGTATTATCTAGACCATTCCTGACAGGTGTTTGTCCAACCTACTCTTAAAAATCTCCAATGATGGAGATTCCACAACCTCTCTTGGCAATTTATACCAGTGCTTAACTACCCTGATAGTTAGGAAGTTTTTCCTAATGTCCAACATAAACAGCCCTTGCTGCAATTTAAGCTCATTGCTTCTTGTCCTATCCTCAGAGGTTAATGAGAATAATTTATCTCCCTCATCCTTGTAACAACCTTTTATACACTTGAAAACTGTTATGTGTCCCGCCTCAGTCTTCCCTTCTCCAGACTAAACAAACACAATTTTTTCAGTCTTCCCTCATAGGTCATGTTTTCTAGACCTTTAATCATTTTTGTTGCTCTTCTATGGACTTTCTCCAATTTGTTCACATCTTTCCTGAAATGTGGCAGCCAGAACTGGACACAATACTCCAGTCGAGGCATAATCAGCATGGAATAGAGTGGAAGCATTACTGCTCGTGTCTTGCTTACAAAACTCCTACAAATACATCTCAGAATGATGTTTGCTTTTTTTGCAACAGCGTTATATTGTTGACTCAGTTAGCTTCTGACCCAGTATGACCCCCAGAGCCCTTTTCACAGAATTCCTTCTTAGGCAGTCATTTCCCATTTTGTATGTGTGCAACTGATTGGAGTACTTTGCATTTGTCCTTATTGAATTTCATTATATTCACTTCAGATCATTTCTCCAGTTTGTCCAGATCATTTTGAATTTTAATCCTATCCTCCAAAGCACTTGCAACCCCTCTCAGCTTGGTATCATCCACAAACTTATAAGTGTACTCTCTGTGCCATTATCTAAATCATTGATGAAGGTATTGAGCAGAACCTGACCCAGAACTGATCCCTGTGGGACCCCACTCAATATGCCCTTCCAGCATGACTGTGAACCAATAATAACTACCCACCTTATAGTAGCACCATCTAGGTTGTATTTCCCTAGTTTGTTTCTGAAAAGGTCATGTGAGATAGTATCAAAAGCCTTAATGAAGTCAAGATATACCATATCTACTGCTTCCCCCCATCCACAAGTTTTGTTGTCCTGTCAAAGAAAGCTATTAGGTTGGTTTGACACAATTTGTTCTTGACAAATTTAATCTTTTTACTCTTTCATCTTTCTGACAAGGTTGACAATAAATCTGCTACTTATGATATTAACTATGATTTTTTTTTAATGTGGACATTTGAACCAGTATTCTGAAAAGCTCTGTATCTCTTCATTTGTGCCTTTACCAAAGACTTGGTCTCAACTAAAATAAAATATTTACTACGGGCCAGTTTATGTCCATGAGAGCTACAAGTAGCGAGACCCATCATGCAGCTCAATTATGGCTTGCATGGCAGTGAGATCCAGTTGGGTCTGCAGCACCTTTTCTCTCTTCTGAGATCCCAAAGAAGTGCAGTCAAAATTAGTGGGGAGTAAGGTTTACTAGTGAGTAGGGCATGTATCAGGTATGGTTGGGTCACATTTTCAATCTTTTGGTTGCAGGTTAGAAATACACTTTTGTTGTTTATAGAAAACATTGATTCTTATGCACTCACATGATTCAGGAGCTGGGCCTTTAGAAATGGGCCAACAGTGCCTATGCCTTAATCCAGACCTGTTCTCACTGGCAACAGCATGTTGCACTCATTTCCCACAGGTGTAAATGACTACATGAGAATTAACCACAACCCATCTTTCACATGTTGCTTGTAAAGGAATAGTTGGGAATAATGTAAATATTGAGGACCAGATCCTTCTGCCCCATGCTATTTAGCTCCCCCAGGAGGAGAGAGCCAGCATAATTACTCTAGGCCATGACATCAAGCTGTAAACATGTCCAAAACACCACTGTACTTCAGAGACTCCTGTCTGCCAGACAAAGCTGAGCACGATATAGACCAGTCTTAAGGCTACTGTATATTGCACTGGGAGTCAAATCAGCCTCTGGGTAGTGCCAGGATACAAGTGGCATCATGCCACCTTCTCCTTGCACAGCTGAAGCTCTCCGTTGTACCATCCATTTAAAAAAAACCACACATGGTAGTTATGAGTGTATATACATATGTTATAGTACAAATTCTGCTCTTATTCCTGTAAATCCATTGAAATAATAAGAGTTAGTCTCTGGTGAAAAGGAAATTTGATACAATAAAGAAACAGGCCAAGAGCAACCTCTTCTATGGAAATAACTGTGGGAGGGATGTTGAGGCTGTGGGCACATCAGAAATGATGGCACACCATAAAGCATCCAGTGTCACTAGAGTCTGCTGACAGCCTGATACATGGGTCAGCACACACCGCTCAGTGCTGTTGTATCTCTTTGAGGTGTTAACTCTAAGAACCACTGCTCTGGGCAGCTCCACCAACACTGCTACAGATGAGGACTGTACATGGCACAGGAGAAGCATACAGTAAGTTCATCCCATTCACCTAAGCAGCCTCTGGCATAATAACTGGGAGTCCTCCTTATTGCCATCCTTGACTTTCTGGAGGGATGAGTGGATTTCTGCTCCGGGGCCACTGCCCTTGGGCTTGAGTGGATGATAGAGGGCCCCATGTTTGTGACTCTGCTTCTCAGGGAAGGAATGCTGGGGCCTTCCCTGACACTGCCACACCAAGTAGTGGCAGGGAGGAGGTGGAGCCATTGGAGGCCTCATGTTTTCATGTGCTAGTGCCCTGGAGTGCCTTAATTCAGCCCAGCACGCAAGTGGAGAATTCTGATTTGGAAGTGTTTTACACACACTTCGCAGAGATAAAAATGACAACACAAGGTGCAAGGCCATGGCAAATCACTCCTTCCTGATGTATTCATGGCAAGTACTGCTGGTAGCTGAACACGGAATAAATACTGATAGGCCTCATCAGGATAATCACTCTATTCAGAGGGACCCAGATAATTCCAGACCCTTTCTAAACCCAGTCCTATAGCTCTTTGGCAATAATCCACACAGGTTGTGATGGGTTACCCCCTTTTTATGGTGCCATCTGATGTACTGGGATACCACCGAGCCTGTCTGTTCCGCCAGCCTGGGCCCCCTTTACCCACACCCAGCTGCAGAAAGACACAGACATTGAGATCAGCTCTGGGAAGACTCAGCTTAAAGGACTTGCTCCAGCACTCTGGTGCCCATCTCCCTTGGAGTGCAGACCCAAAGGTATATTGTCTTGCATGGTATAGAAAAATCTGCCAAGCGCAAGCTCATAAAGATTCATCCTCTCCCTCAATGCAGAGAGAGAAATGCACATCTTCTTGCCCTCCCAGATGTGAATTGCACAAACTGGGTTAAGTTATAAACAAGAAACAAGTTTATTAACTACAAAAGACAGATTTTAAGTGATTATAAGGGATAGCAAACGAACAAATCAGATTACTAAACAGGTTACAAAATTTTTCATCATCACCTGACCTTGTAGTGTCAATGCAGCATCCCAGGACGGTGGGAGATTAGCATCTTCAGAGTTCTATTGTCCTTCTTACATGGGTTATTCAGCCTACTGTCTGGTGGGTGTGCCCCCCAAGTATACACACAGTTGTAATTGTTACATAGTCAATATTCCTAACTTTAGATACAGAAATGATACATGCATAGAAATTGGATAATCACATTCAGTAAATCATGACCTTTCCAATGATATCGTACATGAGCCATCTTGCATAAAGTATATCTTAGTTATGCCATATTCATATCTTAAGCATATTTTTATGAAGAATATGGAGTGTCATGCCACACTGGTCACATTACAAAAAGTATTTTATGATTGGAAAATCATGAAACCTGCTATGCTCCTGCCTTGCACCATATGTCATCATTTGCACCAGAGCAAAGTGAGTGAATGGCTGTAAATCATTACTAAATCAGAATGATGGCCTCGCTTACAGCAGTAGTAGCACCTTACAGCCTATACAGGTGCAAATGCAAGGCACAAGGCAATGGGAAAATATTCCCATTGTTTATACTTTGGGAAATGTTGTTCATAAAAGATGTAGTTAGAAATAAAAGAAGGAAAGAAAGAAACTCTGCCCTTGTTATGATGGAAATATCCTTTCAAACTGTACTCCTGATTGGCAAGACTGTCTTTCACATACATTACAAAGGTGTCAAATCACATTTTATCTTGCTACATCTTGTGTGCTGGAGCATGGTATGACATGATGTAACATGATGCAACATATGGCAATAAATCAGATTGAAAGTGAATATAAATTCAATTTTGGGGGGGAAAACAGGGTATACTAATTTCATTGCATTTATGTTGTTAAGGAGATGACACTTGTTTTTATTAAAAAAACCCACACATTGTCCCTGGTAAATGATTGTTCCTTCAACATAAGTCTTTACTCCAATACACTTACTTGTATTATAGCACCTAAAACCTAAACAGTAAGTCAGTGAGTTTTAGAAGAACAGATCCTGCTTTATTGACTACTCAACAAAACTCCTTTGAGAAATGAAACAGACTTTAAAATGTATAGTCCAGAGAAATAAATCCATATTTGGCTAAGAGCAAAGTTATTTAGACTGTTGGATAACTGTAGTGTCTGAAGTGGCGACTGGAAGTTTACGTGAGTGGAAGTACTGTTTGGAATCAGTTTGTTTTCTCCCTCCAGGTATGACACTTAAGTATTTAAAATGTAAGTTCTAAGAAGAGCTTTGTGGTGAATAGACATCTATTTAGAGTAGAAGTAAGCAAGATTACTCTCCAGGAGGTTAGCAGCACTCCACTCACGTGCCTAACAACATTCACAATACCACACACCATAAGAAGTGTCTGTTGGCTGCACGTGGAACTCTCTCCTTTCTTTGTAAGCAAAGTCTGCCATGTCAAAGGTGGACTGGAGTTTAAGAGACACTCAAACAAAACTCTTTCACTGGATACGTGAAGAATTAGCCTGGAGGAAACTCAGATTCTTCATCAGCACTTTACAGTCCAGAGAGCCTAAAATAAGTATCAACTTTAGAATGATTAACAGATTGTTGCATTTAAAAAACAAAACGAAACATATTTCTGTCGTCAGTCATAGGTTCCAGTGAGTTCCTTTTAAAAAGTAAATTTTGCCAGCTTATTCATCATTTTAGTTCAGAGTTCAAGATGAGGAACAATATGCTATCTCAGTGTTTGTCTTTATTATAAGCACATATCATCAGTTGCAAGACAATATAGACATACTTGATCATTTTAGTAATAACTTGATTGATGATTCCAACTAGTTTACAAGAAAGAAGCAGCATTATAAGAGCTGTATATAGATATGTTGCTATCTAGTAGTAGACGGATTAATAGCTCTGAAAGAGATTGATATGATGAATATAGAATGACTGTATGCAAAGAGATATGAGAAGTATAACACATCTTGCAACACAAAATAGCATTTCTAAATTCATTAAACAGTTACTCATGTGAACACGTTCCTTGTGGATATACACTAATTTACACCATGTTTTAAATATTTCAGTATGTAGCACTGAAATTATTTTTCATTATGAATTATTCATCACCTGCACTCTTCTTTTTTAAAATGACTTTTTAAAAACAATAAAATACTTTTAACTGACATTAGGCAGAACATTTAAAATGAACCCATTTCTCCAGCTACTGTCAGAAAAGAAATTGCACTTTGAGTTTTGGAAGAAATGTTTTAGGAAGATTTATCAGGGCTACAAGAAAAGCTGCCCATGAACTAATGGAATTAGCTTATCTTTGAATTCCCTCCACCCCAACTTAGAATGGCCACTAATTCCTTTCTTTGCTCTTTTGCTGTTTGCAAAGGGGTTCACTAAAGCCTGAATTGATATAATTATTGGCTTGGATTGTTAGAGATTTAGGCCAGATGGCTATGGGTTTCTAAAGTCCCAGTTGCTTGTGTTAGCTTTTCTAGTTTGCCTATAGGGTTTGGGGATCAGCAATTTGAAAGGCCTGCAAACTTGTAAAACAGTATTATTCATGGGGGCAGAATGTTCATCGGCGTGACCCAGTACTAAATACATTCATTATAGGCATTTCTATTCTGCACAATTTGCCACACGGTGCTGGTTTCTGAAAAAAGAGACAATGGCTTATAAAATGCTTTTGAATGCTTAAAAAGACGGAGAGTTCACGCTGAGCCTCCTCTGCTTTCTTTTTTGACAAGAACCTTCTTAGTGACTTTGGCTGAGCTGTGCTGAGAATAAGTAAAGTGGAAAAATCAGCTATTTACTTCTTACATTTCTGGGTATGGGGGGAGTGGAAGGAGAAGAAAAAAAATGAAAAGAAGCGATGGTAAGATTATGTGAATGAGCAAATAAGCAAGTGGATAAAGTCAGCATAGAAATTAATGTAAAGAAGAATGAAAGAGCAGCAAGAATGTGGCTATAATGATAAACTTAAAAGGAAGTGCAGAGAAGGGGAACAGAAAGCCCATCATAAATAATCATATTTGAAATGAGACCATATCAGTTTCTGTGACCTGGATACAGCACGAGGCTCACGTAATGATCAATAGCATTTCTGATGTACACAAAACACATTAGCGACTCAGGCATTTGACTCTTGTGTGTAAATATGTTGTGGGTTTTTTTGTGTAGACTACATAGAAATACTTTTCACAAATGGAAAAGGTATGATTAAATTGCCACTTTCAGGCCATCTACTCCATCTATCCTTCAGGTTGCTGGGCTTTTTTTAAACAGATGGCATGTATAAGGTGTGCCTTAGCAGAATTGTCATGCTTCACCATGAACTGCTTTTTTAACTAAGATGAAAAGGATTTTCTGAAGAACCACAGGAACAACAAAATAATAAAGCACACATAAAAAGAACTCTACTCAGGAAAGGACAAGTGCACATAGTACAAAACACTGCTGCAGACTCCTTCAGTAAGAAGCCAGTTAAAGGGCAAGAGTTTGCAAACATTTTCTTTTAAGAAGAATATGAAAAGAACTAAAAGAGAGACATAGAAGCTTGTGCTCCATTTAGCAACACAGACATTGAAGAAAAGCAGGTTACCCAGAAATAAGCAGAAGTGTCAATATATTAATAAAGGAGCAAGAGGAAGACATAATTAGAGATATGACACCTTAAAGTCCTTTACTAAGCAAATGCACTCAAAAAGATTTTGTTTTGTTGAAAAAAAGAGGATTCCAAAGTGTATAAATCAGGAGAATGATTACATGTTTTGTGGAGGCAAGAAGACTAATTAAAATTACAAAAACAATTTGAAGTGTCATATAAAGAGGACAAGAAGTTGATTTAAAGTTTTTCTTTAGTAATTTGTCTGCTCTTTGTTGTGGCACACTCACAGAAAGTGAATGCTGGGGGAGGAGCTGCCTCCCCCACCTTTCTCTAGCTTTTTGTGTGTGTGTGTGTGTGACTTCACTGTCCTTTGATTTGGAAGCAAGCTGATTGGCTGGAAGCAATTCAACACATGCCGGGCAAAAGCTTTGTGTGAGTTGAAGTGAAGTTGCACAGATTTTAGACTGGAGTCAGCAATCAAGGGTGTTTAGTCTGCAGCTGAACAGTGAGAGGGAAAGAGGATCTCTCAGAAAAGATACAGTGCAGATTCAGCTAGCACTCTGCCATAAATGGATACTAACTGCAGAAGGAGAAAACACTGATGTGACAAATTTCGTCCTTGAAGAGGAGCAGGAAAACAAATGAGAGAGATTGGATTGCATACAGATTGTATCTGGAAGTCCTGACACGGTGTGTATAAAAAAAAAAAAAAAAAGTTTTCTGAGATATACTAAGATATTAATACTTTGCTATATTATAAAAGACATTTTCAAGTTTTAAAGAACCAAATGTGTACTGGGTTTAAGGTACCAAAGGAAGTTGAAAGAACTGCTTTTTAACTTGCTTGGAGAAATGAATTGCAAAAACTTACAAATGCACCAAATCAGTAGTAAAATGCACTTTATGTTCCTTTTTGTACTGATGATAATATCTTTCAGTAAAGATGTGCTAGGCAAGAATTTGAAATACAGGATTTATGAGGAGCAGAGAGTTGGATCAGTAATTGCAAGACTATCAGAGGATGTAGCTGATGTTTTATTTAAAATTCCTAACCCTTCTTCAGTTCGTTTTCGAGCCATGCAAAGAGGGAATTCTCCCTTACTTGTAGTCCGAGAGGATAATGGAGAAATCAGCATAGGAGCTAAAATTGACCGGGAACAACTCTGCCAGAAAAACTTAAACTGCTCTATAGAGTTTGATGTGATCACTCTGCCTACTGAACATCTGCAGCTTTTCCATGTTGAAGTTGAAGTGCTGGATATTAATGACAACTCTCCCCAGTTTTCCAGAGCTCTCATCCCTATTGAAATATCAGAGAGTGCAGCTGTAGGAACCCGGATCCCTTTGGACAGTGCTTTTGATCCAGATGTTGGGGAAAATTCTCTGCACACTTATTCACTGTCTGCAAATGATTTTTTTAATATTGAAGTGCGAACAAGGACTGATGGTGCCAAATATGCAGAACTCATTGTGGTTAGAGAATTGGACCGGGAGTTGAAGTCAAGCTACGAACTCCAACTCACTGCTTCAGATATGGGGGTACCTCAGCGATCCGGATCGTCTATCCTAAAAATAAGTATTTCTGATTCTAACGATAACAGTCCTGTTTTCGAGCAACAATCATATATAATTCAGCTCTTAGAAAATTCACCAGTGGGTACTTTGCTCATAGACCTCAATGCTACTGATCCAGATGAGGGCGCTAATGGTAAAGTCATGTATTCTTTCAGTAGTCATGTGTCTTCCAAAATTATAGAGACTTTTAAAATAGACTCAGAGAAAGGCCATCTGACCCTCCTGACACAAGTGGACTATGAAATCACCAAATCCTATGAAATTGATGCTCAAGCTCAAGATTTGGGTCCAAATTCTATCCCAGCTCATTGCAAAATTATCATTAAAATTGTGGATGTCAACGACAACAAACCTGAAATTAATTTAAACCTGATGTCCCCTGGGAATGAGGAAATAGCTCACATTTCTGAAGGGTCACCCGTGGACACTTTTGTTGCCATAGTCAGGGTGCAAGACAAGGACTCTGGCGTGAATGGAGAGATAGTTTGCAAGCTTCATGGGCATGGCCACTTTAAACTTCAAAAGACTTATGAAAATAACTATTTAATTTTGAC
The DNA here is from genome assembly GCF_002925995.2 of Terrapene triunguis. Lineage (NCBI taxonomy): Eukaryota > Metazoa > Chordata > Testudines > Emydidae > Terrapene > Terrapene triunguis. Next base: position 14,108,097 of record NW_020664417.1, on the reverse strand, counting down.
TAATGCTACTCTAGATAGAGAAAAGAGATCTGAATACAGTTTGACTGTAATAGCTGAAGACAAGGGGACACCAAGTCTCTCCACAGTGAAACATTTTACTGTCCAAATCAATGATGAAAATGACAACCCACCCCGCTTCCAGACAAACAGATATGAAGTTGTTATCTTAGAAAATAACTCTCCAGGTGCATACATCACATCTGTCACAGCCACAGATCCAGATCTAGGGGACAATGGACAGGTCACATACACTATTTTGGAAAGCTTTATTTTGGGAAGTTCCATAACCACCTATGTGACCATTGACCCATCCAATGGTGCAATCTATGCACTCAGAACTTTTGATCATGAAGAAGTAAATCAGATTGCCTTTGTGGTTCAAGCTAGAGATGGAGGGAGTCAGCAACTTGTTAGTAATACCACAGTTGTGCTAACTATTATTGATGAAAATGATAATGCTCCTGTCATTGTGGGACCAGCACTACGCAATAACACTGCAGAAATCTCAATCCCTAAAGATGCTGAGAGTGGCTTCCATGTGACTAGGATAAGGGCTATAGACAGAGACTCTGGTATGAACTCAGAACTAAGCTGTTCCATAATAGCTGACAATGAAGAAAACGTATTTGTAATGGACCCAAGATCATGTGACATCTATATTAATGTTAGCATAGAATCTGTTTTATCTAAAGAATGGGAATTTTTTGTGATAGTTCAGGATAAAGGCAGCCCTCCACTCAGTACCAAAGCACTTCTGAAATGTACTGTTTTTGAATATGTTTATCCAATTCCAAGCACAGAAGCTACTTTTATTAGCCAGCCCTCTCTGGATGTTTCTATGATAACAATTATATCACTTGGGTCAATATGTGCAGTGTTGTTGGTCATTATGGTTATCTTTGCTACAAGATGCAATCGAGAGAAAAAGGATACAAGATCCTACAACTGCCGTGTGGCAGAATCAACTTACCAGCACCACCCAAAAAGACCATCAAGACAGATTCACAAAGGTGACATTACACTTGTGCCTACTGTTAATGGCACTTTACCCATCAGATCTCACCACAGAGCTTCTCCTTCATCATCTCCAACCTTAGAAAGAGGACAAATGAGCAGTCGACAAAGCCATCATAGTCACCAATCACTTAACAGTCTAGTGACAATCTCATCAAATCATGTGCCAGAGAATTTCTCACTGGAACTCACCCATGCTACTCCTGCTGTTGAGGTAAGATCATGTATTATCTTGCATGCATGTTCACTCATTCACCCATGTATGAGTGTGTTTATGTTCTGCATGCTGTCTGTGACAGTATGAAAGTATTATAGATTTCTTTTCAGGGATGCAGCACTGCAGTTCCACTCTGTCAATTGAATCTTAAAACAATCCTGCACATGAGAGACTATAGTAAACCTGTTATAATTTATTTATATTCTTCTTTAAATTGAAACAACTTTGTGTAATATACACATAATATACACAGTACTTTATTATTGATGTACAGTTTTCTGTGTGTGTGTGTGTGTGTGTCTGTGTTCAGACACATATAGTGTATAATACACAAAGTATTTGTACAAATGACAGAACAAACTCCTTAAAATGAGGGTTTATAGTAGAAACATTGCTACAATTTTAACTGCAGCTGCTCTAGCAGATGGTGGTAGTGTGAGAGTGTATGCATCCAATATCTTTATGTGAGTGTATGCATTCAATATCTTCATAATTTGAAACTGCCTATTTTATTTTTTAAATATATACACTATATAGTTTTGATCTCTCCTCTAAAAAAAAAACCAACCAAAAAAAACCAACCCTCTTTGCAGTCCATTGTTTTTAAATGTTAATTAATTAGTATAAATTCTGAGATTAACGAATAGCATTGCATTTTCTGTCTGTAGGGTGCCTTCAGATGTTTTCCATGGCAAACACTTTATACTGTAAATACCCAGTTGTACTACATTATATATGCACATGAATGTGCTCTAATTAAATTTTAAAGAAGAAACCAAAAAGAAGTAAATAATTAAAATTTTTCTAAATAGACATTTGGGTTTTATTTCCAGGAATCAGTGTTTTCTTCTTTTCTTTAGCAGGTCTCTCAGCTTCTTTCAATGCTTCATCAGGGCCAATATCAGCCAAGACCAAGTTTTCGAGGAAACAAATATTCCAGAAGCTACAGGTGAGGATTTCAGTTAGATTCTGATCAAAACATTTTTATCTGAGAACAACATACTGAACATGTGATAACAAAATATAATTCCATCACCATGTTTTTTCTGTTTACAGATATGCCCTACAAGATATGGATAAATTTAGCTTGAAAGATAGTGGCCGTGGAGATAGTGAAGCAGGAGACAGTGATTATGATTTGGGTAGAGATTCTCCAATTGACAGACTTCTTGGGGAAGGATTCAGTGACCTTTTCCTTACAGATGGGAGAATTCCTGCAGGTAAGAACACAATGAAAGTTGAATAGTTTATTTACAGTGCTCCCTGACTGTCACATTGATGTAGTTAGCATTGTGAAAGCCGAAATTCTTTAGCTTTCAAGTTCTATATTTCCTCCTTCATCTGCTCTACAGTATATAGTGTCCTCAAACCAGAACACAGCTGGTGCACTCAAGACTGGGACACTATTGAATTTCTGCCCAGAGCAGTGCGTAGGCAGTTTCTGCTATTATTTGCAGCCACATGAGCTGGCTCTAAATCCCCCCCAAAAAGCGTCAACTGGTCTATGTCCCTAGATTTTTAATGACTGGGTGGATGTTTGTGGAAAACCAGGCTGCTGTGGTGTGTTAAAAATACACTGAACTATAATTTGGCAGATGCATTTTCCATAATAGGATCCAGACTTCCAGAGCTTAAAAATGCACTGGTTAGGTGATGGAATGTAGTTTTTAGGTAGGGAAGTGTAGAGCTGCACTGTGTTTTCCACTAATGAATTAGTATCTGTAAATATGACCTATGTGTCAGTATTTGTGCTAAATGTCAAAGCAGTTCATTACCTGCCATCCTGATTGCTGGAATGAGTTGATTGTTCCAACATAAGGAGAGAGGCATACCTGGGGGGGATGCAAAAGGGAGATCAACCTTTTGTAAATTCAAACTCACTCATGAGTACAGTAAAAGAGACTGGGAAATCACATTAAGCTCAGAAGTGAGCTTTGTATTAGAACCCCAATATTTATACAACTACCTGTACTTTTTACTCCTAAATCTTTGCAAAATAAATGTGGGGCCCAGATTTAAATGCCTATACAAAATATACAGGAAATGTTTTATCCTTGCACATGAAAGCCATCTCCTACAGGGCCAGATTATGCCAGTATGGTTTAGGCTCATATTGGGGCTGGTGGGTAGCTCTACAATTTGCTGTGCACTAGGGTGCAGGGTAAGAGTGTCCACTGAACTGCTCCTTAGGATGGTGCATAGCATGCTTCCTTCTGTAACCAGCTAGTGCCATTGGCCAGAGCAGGATGGGGTAGAGCCAAAGCCTTGCCACCTCCTTCCCACCTTTGGGGTGGCTAACCCTCAAGGGCACTAGAAGGGCCTTCAATTTTCCCTGGCCTTTGTGTGGAGAGTTTAAGATGAAAAGGCTTCTGGAGCCCTTCCTTTCCTTCTGCACCTTGGCCCCAAACATGTAATTCTGTCTTTTCAAACCTTCAACACTTCTCTTGTGGATTTTGCTCCATTCTAGGGTCTCACACTACTCCTAAATCCAACCTCCCATCCAGAAGTCCCACCTAGCTTTTTTTGGTAGCTGGGATTATGTAGGTCCAAGTGTCCACAGTCACAAGGTTTTTTTCCCCCTACTTCTTGCCAACAAGTTGCTACTTAGAAGCCATTTATTCCTGTACCATCCAACTTTAGACAAAAATCTTTTCTCCTTGAGTGGTAAAGTAGGGAAGAATTTACTATAATTCTCAGCAGCTGTTAAGGGAGACTTCACATGCAATACTTTTGCACTGGATCATTCCACAGTGGCAGCTAAGGAATAATTGTCTACTTCCTGGCTGGATGATTGTGGGTTGCCGGGGAAAAAAGGAATGTTTACACTCTTAGCTGAAATTCCTATTATTCATTTAAAGAACTTTCTATTAGCCCCCAAATATAAAACCAATGAGTGAAATTTTCAAAATTTGGCCCAACTGTGATCCCACTGAAGTGCATGTTAAAACTCTCATTGATTACAAGGGGAACAGAGTTAGGCTAACATGGAGTGCTTTAGAAAATCCCACTCTCAATATTTGTTTATGTGCATAGCCCTAACCACTCCATTAGTTATACATGAACCATTTAAGATAACATATTAATTAATCTGCGTGTTCACACGAAACTCACAAAAAGTAGAATGGAAATTTTCTTCGGGTTTCCTAAGTTCAGTTTCCTAAGTTCAGCTTCCTCCTTCCGTGCCCCTCTATTTTTAAGTGTCCGTGCATTTTCACCCCAGACCAGAAGTCACAGGGTCAAAATACTGTAAGAAAGATCATTTTTTCAATATTTTCTGCCTAGATGGAACCAGGAAGGAATGGACCATCTCCCATACACATGAATCTGTGGGAGATCCTCAAACATTTTAAATTTCAATGAAAACATTTCTTTTTTCTCTCTTAAAAATATATAAAAAACCTTTACCTATATGTTTACGGTTTTGAAAAAAACATACATTCAGAGTTACTTCTGACATTTCAGTCTTAACCCATACAATTGTACATTTATATCTTTTCTATTGCTGACTTACGGACAAAGTGGGACATCGTTAACCCTCATCATTAACATCTTGATTGCTGGAATAAGTTGCTTGTTCCAACATAAGGAGAGAGCCATATCTGGGGGATGGAAAAAATTCAAGCCCACTCGCAAATATAGTAGGGCTTTTAATCATTTGTTTAGAATATTGCTATTATTTTATACTGCTAAATCTTGGTCTCACTAATGTGAGTGGCAAAACTCCCACTGATTTAAATGTGACAAGCCTTTGGCCTTGAGTGAACTTGGTCAATGATCGGTGACACAGTAATGGCCCTGCAGTTCTCTATTAATTCACAGAATTGCACTGGAATTGTACTGAAAGGACCAACTGAACCAGTGCAGCTATAATGCATTTCATTCCCATCCACACTAGAACTAAAATCGTTTGATTTAACCATTGTGGGTGGAGATATTTTCAAGACTTGTCAAGAGCTGGTGCAATCACAATGGTACTGGCATTGCCTGTGAAACATTATGAGCACATTTAATGTGTGGAAACAAAGCACTTCATAGGCATTTCAAACACCTAATCCAACACTTTAAACACCAATTATTTTATGTAGATGAATCTTTTGAGGCTCACTCATCACTACTTCATTTGCAACACCCAGTGCAAAATCTGGCCTCCAGCTATCTATACTTCTGCTAAATTTCATACTCCCTGATGTAAGAAAGGAAGTGAGTATAAACCTAGAGGAATTTTAAATTGCATTAAAAAGGAAACAATATGTTAGACTGTATAAAGCATGGTAGGGAAATAATACTGACAATATTAGAGTGGCACTGTATTAATCAATGGCATATTCTCACCTGGAATATTATGTTCAGTTCTGGTCACTCCATCTCAAAAATGATGTTGCAGATATTGAAGTGGTCCAGAGACAAGTGAGGGAAATGATTAGAAGCATGAGGAAACTTATGTGGAGACACTGCAAAGTTTAGGACTGTTTAGTTTAGTTTAGAGAAAAGACAAATAAAAAGGGATATGATATAGGTATATAAAATAAAAAGATAGAAGGGATATAAACCCCAATTCTTCAAGGCACATTCTAACCATTAACTGATGGAATTAAGAAGCAGCTTCTCCTGTGGGCAAGGTATCACATAATCAAAAGTTATTCTATAATTGTTTATATCTGTGCTTCTTGAACTTTACTGTGCAGTATCTGGTACTGGCCTCTATCAGAGACAGGATAATGGGCTAGATGGACCACTACCCTGATGGGGTATGACAATCCCAATGTTCTTATTTGGAATTAAATACATTTACTGAGGTAATCCTGAGAGGTGTTGAGCAGCTGCAACTCCCATTAGCTTCAACATCTGGAAAGGGGTAGTTTCCTTTTCCAGCGTTCGGAAGTGGAAATTAGGCTTCTCTCCTGGCATCCTCTCTCTGCACAGGGCCTCCACTCACCGTTTACTGTGTTTTAAAAGGGGCTGCACATGCTTCCATTCCAACCCTACTAGAACTCTTCAGGGAGCTGGATGCTGGCTGGTCATTCCCCTCCAGTACCTCTTTGGGTAGGAATGTGAGTTCCTGGGCAAAAAGCAGGGGCAACACCCATTTCCTCCATTTAGCATTCATCACAGGCCCAGATCCCTTAAATCCTTGGTTGCTCCTCTTTGTAGTCTGTATAGTCACTGTATGTCAGTGACCAACTGGAGGTATTAAACCAGCCATCCCCCAAAGGCCAAATGCATCCTTAGAGTAACTCCACTCAAGTTAATGGAGATATACTGGGCACAAATTTGGCCTAAAATGTCACGAGGTTAGATTAAAATCTGCATCACCCATTTGGTAATTCATTGTGTTACTAGCAGACCCTAAAGAGGAGACAAGAGTTGGAGAAGATGGAGATAACTCCATATCTTCTCTGTTCTCTCTCCTTTCTCTTCTCCCTCATTTTCTTTTCCTTACGGTTTTCCTCCCATATCCTTCTATTCTGTTCCCTTGCTCTCTTCACTGAATTGCAACTAGGAGATGAAAGAGGGAAACTTCTTAATTTTCGTTCATGAAAGGCATTCATCAGACATGTTGTATACAGTGTAGTTGTAGCTATGTTGTTCCCGGGATGTTAGAGACACAAGATGGGCGAGGTAATATCTTTTATTGGACCAACTTCTTCAGGTCTGGGAACGGTATTCCGAGTCTTTAGCTGTGACACTCAGAGTATCTTTCCCAGATCTGAAGAAGAGTTTTGTGTGGCTTGAACATTTGTCTCTCTCACCAACAGAAGTTGGTCTAATAAAAGATATTACTTCATGCACCCTGTCTCTTTATTCATCAGACAGTCCTGTATGAGAAGAGAGTGCTCTAACCTCTACCTTTTAAGTCACCCAGGCCACTTATTTTCTTGGGATTCACTGAAGCAATGGTATAATATGTTCTTCAAACAAGTTAAAAATTATATAGTTATCTTATATTTTATATATTTATCAACCTTACTTGCAGACTAAAATACATGTGAACTTCCCTATAATGGGAGAACAACAACACTGGATCTGAACACCTCTGATCTTTGGAGAAATCCAAATATCCTGATCAGATATTTGGATCTCAGGTCCTTTAATATGCACTAGTGCTGACCCCTGTAATTGTGAGTAATCTATATAATTGAATCTGAACATTAATCTCAGATTTTGGTTTTGATTACAGCAATGAGGCTATGCACAGAGGAATGTAGAGTTCTGGGACACTCTGACCAATGCTGGATGCCACCTCTGCCCTCTCCATCTTCTGATTACAGAAGTAACATGTTTATTCCGGGGGAGGAATTTCAGCCGCAGCAGCAGCAGCAGCAGCAGCAACAGCAGGCATTTGAAGAAGATTCACAGCCTGTTGATTCCAATGAAAAGAAAAAGAGCTTTTCAACATTTGGTAAAGACTGTCAAAATGAGGAAGAGTCAGAGGACATCTGTACTTCATCTCTCCTCTCTGAAATGAGCAGTGTTTTTCAGCGCCTGTTGCCTCCTTCAATGGACACCTATACAGAATGCAATGAAATGAATCGCTCAAACTCACTGGAGTGCAGGAAGGGACATTTACCAGCCAAGACTGTAAGCTACCCACAAGGGGTGGCAGCGTGGGCAGCCAGTACACATTTCCAAAACCCTGCAAACAACACTGGGGCCATCCTAGGGACTCACTCGAGTGCACAACCTTCCTCTAAATGGCTGCCAGCCATGGAAGAAATCCCAGAGAACTATGAAGAAGATGACTTTGACAATGTGCTTAACCACCTCAGTGATGGTAAACATGAACTAATGGATGCCAGTGAGCTGGTAGCAGAAATTAACAAGCTGCTGCAAGATGTCCGGCAGAATTAGAGGGTTTTTTATATCATATTTTTCCATATTTATGGAAAACTGGGGGGAAAAAGAACCAGAATGAAAAGAACTGGCATTGCCAATTAGTTGCATTTATCATAAATGTGTCTGTGTATGTTGAATATTAAAATACTGTATTTTCATATGTACACAATGCAAGTGTGATTATCTTTATCTGTATTTTAAAAATACATTTGTACCTTATATTTATGTGTAATTTAACAAATAAATTTTATTTTTGTACTCCTATGGAAAGCATGTTTTCCTAAGTGTATATAACTGGCACCATTTGACTTTCTTGCCAAGCAGGTGTGTAAACTAAATCAAAGACAGGGATGTTGCTTTTCACGGTTTTGTAAAGAGTTTCAAATGTTACAGCACAGGCCCAACCCCACTGAAACATTATCCATACATTAGTTTCAGTAACTGATCCAACACCTTGTTGCAATGTTTCATTTTACAATAAAGAGTTGTCAACTCCCATAAAGCCTAAAATGTTCTTCTTTTCATGCCAGTTCAGAGAGTCATTCTCTCATTTAATTGATGGCTTATAAGAGGGGTGAGAAGGGATGATGGCATTCTCCAGAGGCACAACCACCACTGAGAAGGAGTGTTGCTCTTAGACAAACTCCTTTGGCCAACTCAACAGTGATACCGAGAAGCTCTGACAAGAGTTGCACCCAACCTCTCCCAGATGGGTCAGCCTGACTCAGGACCTCTCTGGTAGTGGGAATAAAAGGGTAAATTGGAGGGACCCCTCCCTCCCCTGCCAACAAAATAATCTTTCTTGCCATGACCTCCAAGTCACTACTACCTTTTTTATTTTCAGCTGCTGAGCATTCAGTCACTCTGTGTTGAAGCCAACAAAGGAATTCTATGGGGCCCCATCCATATGCCTTATGATACAGTTTTTAATTCATGATCATATACTATTTATTCCACAGGACACCTGCCTCATTCAGTACACAGGATGGATGGTGCTTACTTAATAAACAGCTGTTCAGTATTTTGTTTTCTTCTCATTGGTCAATTGGTGGCCCCATGCCTTATTTACTGCACACTTCAAACCCTGCTCTGAAAACAGAATTATTAATTTCCTTATTGGCTTCTCTATAGTGCTCATCACTACAGTATGTGAGTGCTTCATAAATATTAATTCATTTTCATAATACCCTTGTGAGATGAAGGAGTAGTATTAACCCCATTTTACAGTTGGGGAACTGACACAGAGTGATTGAGGTAAAAAATATCCACTAATGCTGGTTGAGACACATAGGACCTGATTTTTTCAAAGTACATAGCGTTATATAGAACTGTATATGTTCAAAGCACAGCTCCTATTGACCTTAGTTGCAGCTGTGAGTGCTCAGCACTTCTCCAAATCAGACCCCCAGAGTCTCAAGTCTGGCACCCAGAAAATGAGGACCACACAATTAGTGACCCCCCTGGGAAAAGGTAAGAACATAAGAATGGCCATACTGGGTCAGACCAAAGGTCCATCTAGCCCAGTATCCTGTCTTCCGACATTGGCCAATGCCAGGTGTCCCAGAAGGAATGAACAGAACAGGTAATCATCAAGTGATCCATCCCCTGTTGCCCATTCCCAGCTTCTGGCAACAGGGGTGGCGAGTTGTATGGGCCTGTGGTGCCTGGGCTCCAGCAAATTCAGGGGGACCTGGCTCCACCAATTTTTGGGGCGGAGTGTCTCCCCCGACCCCACACACCTCCCAGAGAGAGTCCCCCAGCCCCCACTGTCACTCCTGCACACCTCCCCCAAGCATCCCTGCCTGCCCTGGGTAGCGGGCAGCTGCTCCCTCGCCGGCCACAGCCAACTACAAGGGAGCAGCTCCGGGGGCAGGCTGAGGCAGCTGCTGCACCTGCGGAAGGAGGAGGTGCATGGTAGCCCCCCATCCCTGGCAGGCGACTCCAGGGAGGAGTGGTGGCTTATCCTGGCTGCACTTTCTGAAAAGCAGCCTGAGGGGGCCTGGGTGAGTGTTGTGCTCAGGGGGAGGGGGGAGGGCCCCCCTGTCCCCTGGAGCTTGTTGCTGCCAGCGGGGAGAGGGCTGGGGGGAGTTCTCTGGCCCCCCACCCTAGCCCTAGGGCAGTCTGCCTGCTGCACCCCAAACCCCTCATCCCTGGGCCAGCCCCATGTCCCGCACACCCTCCCACACCCCAACCCCCAGTCCCAGCCCAGAGCCAGCACGCCAAACCCCCTCCCACACCCAAACTCTCTCCCAGAGCCTGCACCCCAAAACCCCGTCCTCCACCCAAACTCCCTCCCACACCCCAACCCCCTGCCCCCGCCCAGAGCCTGCATCCAGCACCCAAACTCCATCCCAGAGCCTGCACCCCCTCCCAAACCCAAACTCCCTCCCAGAGCCTTAGGCAGGTGTGAGGGGCAGGCGGGATTTGGACCCGTTCTGGGCACCACCAAAAATTATATAAACCTGCCACCTCTGTCTGGCAAACAGAGGCTAGGGACAAAGTTTGGTTAAAGTGTCTTGCCCAGCATCACAGAGGAACGTTTTGGTAGCAGCGGGGACAGATTCCAGTTTTCCACAACAGCATTTACTTGCCTTAACTACGAGCAGGGCCGGCTCCAGGGTTTTGGCCACCCCAAGCAGCCAAAACCAAAAAAAAAAAAAAAAGCCGCGATCGCGTTCTGCGGCGGCAATTCGGCGGGAGGTCCTTCACTCCCAGGCGGAGTGAGGGACAGTCCGCCGAATTGCCGCCGAATACCTGGAACTGCCGCCCCTGTCCGGAACGGCCGCCCCAAGCACCTGCTTGAGAAGCTGGTGCCTGGAGCCGGCCCTGACTACGAGACCATTTGATTCTCTTTCTGCAATCTCCTGCAGTCACTACACACCTTCTGACTTCTAAAACAAATGCAGCAGTGCACCAGCAGCATGGGTCCTGTGGAAAAAACAATGTGATCCTCTAATTAATTATACATATGACCAAAGGGGCCAAAGTAAGGTTGCATAGGCAACCTTAATTTGACATTTCGTAACATTTGAATGCTTGACTTTGCAACCTGAATAATGTGCTTTTAACATAGTTTTTTTATATGAAATTTTCTTCACTTTTAAAAAAGCAAATTGAAAAATTAGAAATTCCATCATGTGGCACCAGAGGCATACCCACATGGGTCATCAGCAGGGTTGGACGATTTAGATCCACAGCCCTCTGAAGTAACTGACAGTAGTAGTAGAGTGTCATCCTTTAAGTGGACCAGCACTAGAGGGGGATGGGAGTCATTGCCAGTCAGTTTTATAGATATTTGCTGACAGCAGAGGAATGATGAGAGTCAAAAATCATAGGATCCATTCTAGGCTCTGGAGGCATTTGGATTCCAGTCGGCACAGACACTTCTGCCCATTCTTCCCTCCCCCCACCCGAAGTTTGGCTCCTTTTGCTCCTTTACCTATCCCCTCACTCCCAATCTTCCTTTCCTGGCTCCCAGGCCCAATCTCCTTGCCCAGCCAGTTCTAGTTCCCCAAGGTCCTAATTCCACATGCTCCCCAAGCCCATATTTCCCCTTGCTTTTTCATGCCTGTCCACTACTCTGCATTGCCCACTGTGTTCCTGTCCCTTTATGTTCTCTGCTGTATGTACCCCTAGGGCTGCCACAAGAGGCAACACTCCTTGTGTTAGTTCCCTGGCACAGAGTTACCAGGGAAAGAGGAATTGAGGAAAAGCTGAGGTAGTCTGATTAGTCACCAGACCAACTTCCTCCTTCCTGCTTGGAAGAATAGCCACTAGTGACAAGAAGCCAGCATCGCACTGAATACCACATTAGGTAGCTACTGGATGCCTGACGTGGGCCTGGATTATTGTAAACACACAGGATATGCTTGTGAAATGTGGGACAGTCCCAGCCAAATTGGGACTGTTGCAAAGTATGGCAGAGATTCACGATGTGCCAGTCCCTGGTATTAGCAGGTAGGCTTGAAAATTGTATATTCAGGTCAGTGAAAAAGCTAAAATCCTCCTCTTTATCTGCCCTGAAGTAGGTGTCAGAGTGACTAAAACCTTCACTTTAAATCCTGTGAAAAGTATTCCCCCTTCATAAATAAACTAAGAGCTAACTCCCTGTTCCTAGAGAAGGAGGTATCTGACCTTCAGGCTCAAACTTTACAAATGTTACCGCTTACAAACTCTCAGGGCAGCTGGATAAGATCCATTTTCACAATCCCCTAGTCCACTGGGGATTACCAACCTGTTTTAAATTTAAAATCCTTAAAGCAGTTTATGCCCATCAGCCATTTCACACGGATAGTCTCAATAATTTAAAAGTCATTGGTTGCAAAGGGGACTTGCTAAGCAAAAATAGATCCAAGCAAATGTCCTCAGTATCACTGTGCATCCAAATGTCAAAAAACACCTAAAGTTGTCCTGGAAGGAAGTTCTGTTGCAACGGAGGGTAATGGTGTTTGGTCTGTGCATCGACCTGAAGAGTGTTATCGGGTAATGAGACCAGTTATACAATGTGTAAGGTCTCTAGGAGCAAAACTGTTTGTTTACTTAGATGATATCTGAATTACAACAGTCAAAACAGCTCTTTAAATGGCATAGCTCAGGGGTTCTCAAACTGGGGGTTGGGACCCCTCAGGGGGTCGCGAGGTTATTACATGGGAGGTCACGAGCTGTCAACCTCCACCCCAAACCCCGCTTTGCCTCCAGCATTTATAATGGTGTTAACTATATAAAAAGTGTTTTTAATTTATAAGGGGGAGGGTCGCACTCAGAGGCTTGCTATGTGAATGGGGTCACCATAAAAAAGTTTGAGAGCCACTGGCATAGCTTAACAGGTGGCCTGTGAACTGCAGGCTGGGAGCGGCAAGCCCCAGCCCTGCCCCTTCCGCCTGAGGTCCCGCTCCTTCTGCATCTCTCTCCCCCGCTGTGGTCATCTGCCCCGCCCCAGGCCAGCTCTCTCCCCTCCCAACCCTGGAGCACCGGGAGGGCAGGTGGTACATGGCTGCAGCCCCCCCCCTCCCCCCGGAGCGCTGGGCGGGCGGGCGGCGCATAGGCCCAGCCTCCCCAGCCCCTGGGCACCGGGAGGGCAAGTAGCACAGCCTCAGCCTGAGCCACCACAGAGGGGAACTGGCGCCGCAGGTAGAGTGGGATGGGAGGTTTGGGGGGGGAGAAGCATGGGTGGGGCCACGCCTGGCTGTTTGGGGAGGCTACCCGCTGCCCATGATGGTATGCTTACTAAACATAGACAAGTCTCTTTTCACCCTCTCCCATCTTAGTATTCCTGGTTTTTACAATGCATATGGCATCCCTAACATTGAATAGTCCTTATCCACAAGGGACCATGGCACCCTGAGTTGATACCTTAGTATTAAGTTAGACACAAGTCTACATTTACTGCATTTTGACAAACCAGTGCTGCAGCTCCTCACCAGGCTGGCAGCTCTGTAAACAATGAGGCTGATTTCATCCTTGAAATCAATGGGTGTTTTGATGTTTGGTGAGCAGAATGATGGAAATATTTGTATAGACTGTGATGGTGTTTGATGGTAAAAATGCCAAAAGTCATTATGTCCTATCTGCACTAGTGTTTCTCCTGTTGCTACCACAGGTGGTAATCCTGGAATGTTTAATATAGAACCATAGAAATGTAGGGCTGGAAGGGACCTTGAGCAGCCCCGTGCTCTGAGGCAGGATCAAGTAAATCTAGACCATCCCTGACAGTCTAACCTGTTCTTAAAAATGCCCAATGATGGGGCTTCCACAACCTCTCTTTTAGGGCAAACCCAGCCATTTTTTCCAGGGCCTTCTCATGTTTATTTATCCACATCTGAGATGGATGCAAAAAGACCAAATCTGATACCAGTGAAGCGATATACAAGCACAGTAGCAGTTCAAGTGCCATCACTTCAGAATGGCATATTAAATTTGTGTTTAAAATCTTTTTGTGCCATCACTTCAGAATGGCATATTAAATTTGTGTTTAAAATCTTTTTGTATTCAATACATCATGCTTTACCCTCCAGTGAATCTATTAGCATAAACAATTTGGAGGCTGTGGCTGTGAATAAAGTCTTTGAGCTAACCTACAACCTGACCCTTGAGTCCATCCACAATAATAGATTAAAAAGAAAAAAACAAAAAAGCCACCAGAGGAGTGAAGTTCTGGAACAGCCTTCCAAGGGGAGCAGTGGAGGCAAAAAACCTAACGTGCTTCATGACTGAGCTTGATAAGTTTAGGAAGGGGATGGTATGATGAGACTGTCTACAATGGCATCTAGTCAATATTTGACTGTTAGCAGCAAATATCTCCAACAGCCAGTGATGGGACACTAGATGGGGAGGGCTCTAAGCTACTACAGAGAATTCTTTCCCAGGTGTCTGTCTGGTGGGTCTCACCCACATGATCAGGGTCTGATTGCCATATTTGGGGTCAGGAAGGAATTTCCCCCCCGAGTCAGATTGGCAGAGACCTTGCGGCAGGGGGGCAGGGGAGTTCCCTTTCCTCTGCAGCATGGTGCATGGGTCACTTGTAGGCTTAAACTAGTGTAAATGGTGGATTCTCTGTAACTTGAAGTCTTTCAATCATGATTTGAGGACTTCAGTAACTCAGTCAGAGGTTAGGGGGTGGGTGAGGTTCTGTGGCCTGCAATGTGAAGGAGGTCAGACTAGATGATTTTGATGGTCCCTTCTGGCCTTAAAGTCTATGAGTCTAAAACATAAACAAAAATAAATCCACCAAAAAGTAACTAAGCCTTGTTGAAAATTTCCCAGCTTTTTATAAAGAGTTGAAAATCCTAAGAAATCCCATTTCCTTCCCAACTTACAACCCTTAAAAGATCTTATATCTTTTCAAAGGTTAGAGTACTTGAAAGTCCCTGATTTTCTCAGCTTTATGTGTTATAAATAAACTTGCCACGCTATGGGACATAATGGAGGAGAAACTTCTGAACTTTTTCTATGAGACTAGATTTGTGAAGAAAGGCTTGGATTTAAACTTTAGTAATGATGGCAAAAGCTGAACCTTAAATTGAAGATCTCTGAGAAAAAACCTATGTAGGTTTCTAAAATAATATAAGGAAAATCCACAACTATTGCACTTCCCTTGTTTGTTAATTATGTAATGTTTAAAGGTCAACCTACTGTCTACATTGAGTAAGGCATGCGATGGGAGGTCTAGTTTCACTCTTTAGGAGGCTGTACTGTGTGCTCCCTCCCAGCACAGTAGGCTGGTGCAGTTAGGGGTGGCCATGCTTCCCACTGTGTCCCCAACTTAGGGCGGTGTCTTAATGAGCAAATCTGGCCCACAGTATTTTCTGCAATATATTCCATATAAATAAAAGAAGAAGTGACAATGTAGACAATATGTTAACATTTTAACTTTAGTCAATAAGGCATAATAATACTTAGCAGTTATACAGCACTTTACATCACCAAAACAATGTGCAACCATTAAAAAAACACCACCACCTTATTCACAGGGATCAATTAATTCTCCACTTAAGTACAGGTATCTCTGTGGTGATGCATAGCAATAGTTTAAAACAAACTGAAACAGTCCACAATTGTGCAGGAGAGACAATAAAGAATACCTTATTTACTTGAAACTCAAGGGAGACTCAGACAGGCAGAATTGGAAAATGACACAGGCTGAAATATGGCTACTCCACATGTGGTAAATGAAGCGGGGGGTAGCTCACTTTTATGGACACCCAGCCAACCAGTTAGCTATAAAACCTGTTAGTAGCTGTTCTCTACTTGATCTATCTGTAAAGGGTTAACAAGTCCACAGGTAAAGGGAAGTGAGTGGGCACCTGACCAAAAGAGCCAATGGGAGGGCTAGAACTTTTTAAAATTGGAAGAAGACTCCCTTTGTCTATGTGTTGTGGTTCTCCGGGGAAGAGGGGAACAGGGCAGCAGTTATGCAGTGAGCCAGAAGCTTTAAGCCAGGTATAAAAACCATCAGATCATACCCAGAAATTGCTTATCTGAAATCCCAGATATGTAAGTAAATTAGGGAATGTCTAGGAAGACGCGATTAGGGTTATTTCTTTTATTTTTTATTGGCTTGTGGACTCCTCTGTGCTAACCACAAATGTTTTTGTTTTGCTTGTAACCTTTAAGCTAAACCTCAAGAGAGCTATCCTGATGCTTAATTTTTGTAATTATTTTTAAGACCTAGAAAAAAGCCTAAGTTTCAGCTGTATTTTCTTTCTTTTTGTTTTTAATAAAATTTACCTTTTTTAAGAACAAGACTGGATTTTTGTGTCCCGAAGAGGTTTGTGCATATATTGTTTAATCATATGTTGCTGGTGGCAACAGCTTATTTCCTTTGTTTTCTTTCCCTGGTCTTACCTGGAGTGGGTGGGGGGGTGAACGGGCTTGAGGGTACCCACAGCGAGGAATTCAAAAGTGCGCCTTCCTGGGTCCCAAGGGTTTTTTTTGGACTTGGGTGGTGGCAGCATCTACCCATCCAAGGTTAGAGAGAAACTGTGACCTTGGGAGTTTAATACCAGTCTGGAGTGGCCAGTATTAATTTTTAGAATCCTTGCGGGCCCACACCTTCTGCATCTGAAGTGCCAGAGTGGGGAATCAGGCTTGACACCATACTTTCTCCCAACCCTATTGCAGATAACACAGGATGTTTTTTTAATGATAAATGGTTAGAAGCTCTGTTTTACTTCTGATAGGGAAGACAACACTTCCAGCAGCACCATGTCTGTCACTCCATTCTGGGAATATGGTTCAGTACTAATTCAGAGGAAAGAGTGCTACAAAGTGAATTACCAACACCTCTTCCATCAGAACCTGGATGTTTCTTGGAGTACCCGTATATTGCTTGCAACACATCTATCTAGTGAGTGAACAAGATCACAGCACAAGGTGGTATGGCTGCAGAGATGGTAACCTCTCTGCCTCTATGTAAAACAACAAAAAGATTTTCAAAGGTACAAAGGCCACGAAGGTATGTCTACACTGCAAAAAAACACAAACAAACCAACAATATCCCCCCCACACACACACACACAAACAACAGTGAGTCTCAGTGCCCGGGTCTAGAGACTCAGGCTCGCACTACAGCACTAATAATAGCCATTTCAATATTTCCACCTCTCTCTCTCCTCCCCCGCCGATAGTCAGTGTGAGCTCAAGCCCAAGCAGGAAAGTCACACTGACTGCCATTGAAAGTCAGTGTGAGCTGTTGCCTTACTCCCATTTGTGATTCACCTGCAGTTTCTTCCCTCCCCACATCAAATTAAGTCTACAGTATACTTCAGCTTCTCTCAGCATTGTTGCCATCATAAATATGTGACAATTTATGGCAGATATATTATCCCAAACTAGGAATTCAACTGGAAAGGGCAATATGCCCACTACACTTCATTCCACTAGCATTTACTCCAGGAGATTTGGTCAATTACCGTTTTTAAAAAGTGTTGTGCCAATTGGTGCAGTGCAAATGGTACTTTTCAATCATAATATTTATCCATTTCACAGGATTTATTGCCAGCAGGGTTAGGAAGATGTGCTAGTGTAACCCACACACCTTCTGGTGTGGGGTTCTGTCCCATCTAGTGGGACTGAGACCACTTAAAGAGAGTTAAATGAGTCTGCTCTACAGTCTTAGCTAAGAGCCAGTTGGCTTTTAGCTTATGTGGTAGAGGCTCATGCACTAAGCTCCAGAGGTTCCTGGTTCAATCCTGCCTGCTGCAGACCGGGGTCTGTTGGTGTTACAAGTGGGGGGCTCGTCCAGGATTTCAACTGGGAAGTCTCTGAAACTCGGGATACACTTCCTCAGCTAGGGGAAGTATGTAACCCACACACATTCTGGATGTGGTGATCTGTCCCATCTAGTGGGACTGAGACCACTTAGAGAAAGAGATCAATGAGTCTGCTCTACAGCCTTAGCTAAGAGGCAGTTGGCTTTTAGCTCATGCAGTAGAGGCTCATGCACTAAGCTCCAGAGATCCCGGTTTCATCCTGCCCGCCAATGACTGGGGTCTGTCGGTGTTACACTAGGTCAACGTTTCTAACTTTGCATGGTAATTCTGAGCCAGGTTTGAGTCATATCCGGAATTACTATTTATAGAGGAAGTTTTTTCATGACATAAGTGCATTTGGCACACAGCCTCAACTATGAAATCACAATTGGTGCCTACATAATACCTTGACATAACTGATAGGCTTTATGCACTACATGAAATCAGCAATTACAATAATTAGTCCTCTGCAAGCAAAGCCATGCTATTTTTTTCTATATATATAAAGAACACTTTCGAGTCTGAATGATGTATTTCAGATTAAGGCAAACAAACAAAAGCAAAGACTCCCCAGGAGAGCTCAAGTGTTTGTAGTCCCCTTTGCAGTCTGTAGCAGCTCTTGAAACAAAATGGCTGCTACCTCTGTACATAAGTAGCACTGTTAGATGTTTAACACACATAAAACAAAGGTGCCACAGACTCTATTCTTAAGGGAAAGGAATCAAGCTTTTTTTGAGCTAGTTAATCTAGGTTTTGCTTCAAGAACATATCACAGACAGACGGTGGCTATGGAAATCCCAGATGGGGAACTAAGAGAAGCCGCGTTTTGATTCGGTACAGAGAGCTAACTGTAAGAATATTGTTTTCTTCTTGGCTGAAGGTACTGCCTGCAGGAGGAGTTGGGAACATTAAACCTCCCAGTTCCAGATCAACACAATACAGTAAAGGACAGAAATGAATAGCCAAATAATTTTTATTTTCTTGTTAATCAGGCTCATGCTGCTTTAAATAATATTATGGTATGTACTATTCACTATATCTGCAAACAGGCAAGTAACCTGTGGTTGGTTATATAACTGATCAATAACTACAGTAGCTCAGCACACCTCTAACAATGATGGGCATATTTTAAATGACTAAAATGAGAATTTAAGCTTGGTAAATTGGTAGGCTTGGGACCACCTGGGCTTCACATAAATTCCTAGGATAATTAGGTCACATTTCTCAGAAAGAACTTGCTGATGCACATCTGGATTGGAGGGATACTAATGCCAAAGTGATGCAATTATCATTTTTTCACTGTATACATGATATGATATTAAAACATATATTATACAGTCTTCCTTGGATTAGCCTGAATTTTGCAGCATACGCTAGACTTTGCTTCCTATAGATGAGCAGAATGTGAAGAAGATGCATGTTAGTGTACAAAGTCATTTTAGCAATATATTGCAATAAGTGAGGTGTGCATTCACTACCAGAACAGCAGCAACAACAATCCTTACATACTTACATCCCCAGTGTCTGGATTTCATCCAATCAGCCTGTGACTGGTCCCTGATGGGAGGACAACACAGCAATTTAAATAATAACTGGATAGCTTCCTAAAAATATAATAGAGGTCATACATTTATGGTCTTGATGCAAAAATTGTTTCATAAGATTCTTTGTGCTGTGTTATTGAGGAAGTCAGACTAGATGACCTTGCTGATCTTAAATATCTATGAATCTTAAAAACTCTATAGAATAAAAAAATTTTGATCAGATTATGGCCAGCACTTCATGGGTACTCAACAGAGGGATCAAGGCACAGTGGTTCAGATCCTCAAAGGTACTTAGGCTCCTAACTTCTGTTGCCTCACTTCATGTGGAAAAAAATTATTCATCAATTCATGTTCCAAGCTCACAGTTTTCCATGTAGAACAGGAGGAGCCTGGCACTGTTGAATATTATTTTATAAACTATTAAAATATTATTTTTAACCAATGCAGACATTCATATAGTATGTTCTAGTTCTGTGTACTATTCTGTGAATTCCAGACAACAGAGTTCCTGAAAGTCATTTGTAAAGTACTATACACTAAACCAGGGGTGGGCAAACTACGGCCCGTGGGCCGGATCAAGCCCCTCAGGGCTTTGGATCCGGCCCGCAGGACTGCCCCCCATGGCGTCGCAGGCCCCGTGCCGCTCTCCAGAAGCGGCCGGCACCATGGCCCCGAGCGGGGAGGCAGAGGCTCCGTGCATTGCTCTTGCCTCCAGGCACCATCCCCCGTGGCTCCCAATGGCAGGGAACAGGGAACTGTGGCCAATGGAAGCTTCGGGGGAGGTACCTGGAGGTGCAGCAAGGGCAGCACACACGGAGCCCTCCGCCCCCTCTCCCCCAGGGGCTGCAGCACTTCCTGGAGCGGAGCGGCGCGGGGCCGGGGACAGGGCAGGCAGGGAGCCTGCTCTGGCCCCGGTGCTTGCTGCTGCCACCCCGGAGCCTGAAGCCCTCCTGCACCCCGCCCCCCCCAACTCCCTGCCCTAAACTCCCTGCCTGCACCTCGCACCCCTCCTGCACCCCAACTCCTTGCCCTGAGCCCCCTCATACGCCCTGCACCCCTCCTGCACCCCAACCCCCTGCCCTGAGCCCCCGCTGCACCCTGCACCCCTCCTGCACCCTAACCCCCTTCCCTGAGCCCTCACATACACCTCACACCCCTCCTCTGCCCCAATCCCTTGCCCTGAGCCCCTTCCTGCACACTGCACCCCCTCCCACACCTCGCACTCCCTCCCACACCCCAACCCCCTGCCCCGGCCCTGCATACAATTTCCCCATCCAGATGTGGCCCTTGGCCCAAAAAGTTTGCCCACCCCTGCACTAAACTGTTCTTATACAACATCCTAGCGATATAGTTGAAGATCACCGCGTAATAGTGAAAAATTGTCAGCATATATAGGCCACCTACATTTTCAAGTAAGTTAGATTCATTGTTAATTCCTTCATTCCCTGAATATCACCCAAGGAAATTGTGCTGATGGTTGAAAATAATATGTACATAGCATATATCCTCAACTAACTTGTTAAAGTATATGCCATAGAAAGAAGAGTATATGTATAACATCTTTTCAGTAAGGATATATTGGTCATTATGGCAATTAAACTACTCTATGTGCACAAGAATGAAGAACATAACAAAAGTGTCTAATATATATTTAAAGTTGCATAAAACCTGTACAACATGCTGTAATTTTTGAGAAATAATATATGAATATGTAAATAAAGAGAGGATAACAATCCATACATAGCTTTGGCTAGTGTTTCACAAGCAATCTTAACTTTATTAATTTAGCTTTTTTAATGGAATATGCATTGAGATAAGTAGCTATAC
Organism: Terrapene triunguis; assembly: GCF_002925995.2. NCBI lineage: Eukaryota > Metazoa > Chordata > Testudines > Emydidae > Terrapene > Terrapene triunguis. Next base: position 14,086,912 of record NW_020664417.1, on the reverse strand, counting down.
ATAGACAGGGAGAGGGAGACTACATACAAATATCTTGATGGTACTATTCTTTCTGAGTTCTGGTGTGTTTCTTACATGGCTGTACAAGTGCTGTTTTAATGAAAGCCAGAAGGTCGGAGATTATCACCAGCAGTTTGTACTACTTGTTGTTTATTTATATTTGGTCCATCTAAATACTCCCATGTCCTTGAATATTCCTCCCTGATAAGGAGACCTCTGCAATGTAGTTTCATATGTCAAAACTGAACAGCAAGTTTTTCATTATAGCATTTTTTGTGAGGTTTTCATTAGAAATGGAACTTAAATAGGCTGCCAAATCATATCCCATCAGCAATGCTAATTTAATTATCATGAGAAAGCTTTGAATGTATATGTTGTAGTTCTCTGAAATTCAGCTCCACAGTGCCATTGTTTCTATTTCAGCAACTTATGCAAAATAAAATAAACAAAACAGATAACTAGCTAAACCAGGCTTTTTTATCTGGGGCATGATCCTGCGTTCTTTTCTCACCCCAAGCTCTCAGTGTCATCAGTACGTAAGGGTGTGCAAGTTGGGGGTTGGAGGAAGGAGCAAGATTAAATGTATAACCCAGCATGTGGCGCACATGGCAGAACTAATATTAATCTAGTTCAGCAAAAATATGCTGAATGGAGAACAGCTATAGAGGCATCCACAGCAAACAGAGGATTAACAGATGCATTCTTCGTGTCAGCTAATCAGAATGTTTCATCATTTGTGATTGGTGAGCCATCCAGCATTTGTTCCTTGATTCTGTATGTTTCCATTTAGGTTTGTGATGCTTGGGGTATATACTATGTTTGTGCAGAACCTGATTCATTGAGTCTCATGGTTCCACCATTGTCTGTTTAAAACTTGGCAAACAGTTGAAAATACTTGATGTCTGTAAGCTCTTGAGAGAGGAATCTGTTTGAATTCAGTGTATCATTCCTTAGACTGTCTGCTGCAGGGTTGGGAGCCAAACATATGGTGACCGTACTGTGGGCAAGACTCCTCAAGCTGGCAGGAGAAAGCTGCTTATTCTGGCAGCTCATCTGCCCATTTCTGTGGTGGAGTTTGGGGAGGAATCATTCTCTCTCTCTTCTTCTTCTCATTCTTTGGGCTGATGCCTAATAAGATGCAGACTCTTTTTCTGTCCCAACACTCACATGGTATGTCTACACTAAAGAAAGAAAGAAAAGAAAAACTCTGTGACAGTGAGTTTCAGGGCCGCCTAGTCCAGCTGACTCGGGCTCATGGGACTTGCGCTGTGGGGCTAAAAGTAGCAGTACAGATGTTCCCACTCAGGCTGAAGCCCCCGCCCCCCACGCTGGATCTAGTGCACAGCTAGCAACACAGCAAACAAAATGCCTCTGGGTAAAGATCATCAAAATAAAGAATGGATTGGGGATGATGAGGTCTGGGCATTTTTACTGAATGTATTGTCCTCAGTAACCATCGTTTTTCACTGAAAGCAGCAATGTTATTGTTATCTCTCTGTAGAGTCAATACACATTAAATGAAAGCCTGCCTGACTTCAGAAATGAAAATAAATTCTGTCAGTTTTGAGTCTTGTGTCACTTGCTCATTCACACAAGCCCCTGCCAACATTCAGACAGTGCTGTAAGATTCTCAGAAGCAGCTCGTACAAATATCAACAGGAGGCAAATGCAAACAAATTTGAGTGCAGACCTAGCCTGTCTGCTAGGTCATGCTGGATGCAAATCTGGAATGGGAGAGGAATGTCACCCTGCTGAACTGCTCATGAGAAAAATGTTCCACCATAGTTTCACTCTTGAGAATGTGTGTGCAATACGTTCTCATGGGATTTTAGAAAAAAGCTATATTAGTAAGAACTGAAGGGTATCTTTGGACAAGTTAGTTAAATTTGGAACACTGAACTCATTGGGAAAGATAGGTAAGGTACAAGATGTAAGATTGGTATTTACTTAATCCTGTCCTTTGAAACAGCACAGGCACTGCTGTGGCATTCTTGAGTTTAATGGTGGTGTTCCACAAATCATTATTGCAGCAATGATAACTGGAAGCAGAAATAAGTGGGAGAGTAGGCTGTGAAATGTTTTCCCCACACCCATAGATTATGATTGGATTTTTGAAAATATGTGGGGATATTGGGCATGTTTATTTTTCCCAACATCACAATTTAGAATTACAGGAGATTTGAGTGCACCATTTTTGTTGAAATAAGAATTGACTCACATTTCTCTCCTTGAAATTAGCAGTGGTGTGTGAGATTAAATATTCCTGTGTTTTTTCTACCTTCCCAATAATCCTCAACAACTGGCACCTGCTGATCTCTTTGTGGCTCCCCACTATGAACTTCCCCTTCCTAATGTTCCCAGTCCTTACCTTTTTTAATCACATTGTGTGGCCCATGTAATTTTTAATCACCTTGCAAGCCTCCCTGCTAGGCCCCAACTACTACTTAATAAATAAGAATAGCCACAGAGTTCAGTTGATTTTAATTAAACAACACTGGGTTCTAGTGGCCGGGACCTGCCATTTTCACCACTTGAATCAGGAAGTAGGTGCCATTGGGATGGGGGAAAGGAGGGCATTTGCTAACTCTGTCAAGAATCTGGAACAGTGGTGGGGACCCATGGTGGTGGTGGAGGTAGCTCCAGGAAGAGAGGAAGTTTGTTTGAGGAGAGAGCTTCATTTGGATTATTTCATGAGGTGTCAGAATAGCCGGAGGGGAGGCATTTCCATTGTGTTCCAAGCCTCTTTACCCCACTCCAGAGAGGTATAAGAGAATCACAGTAGAAGAGAGAATTGACTCCTTGATGTTCTGAAATAATGGGCCCATCATAATAGGGAGATACTATAAACTTTCCATAGTTGAGGATGTGACCTAGTTTTCACTAAAAGACACAATTTTCTAAGGCTTAGTGCCTCCAAAGCCAGTGTTTTGGCAGTGCAACTGCTAGTACCTCAGCTAGGGTTGTGCCTTCAAGGCACTGTTGGGATTAAAATATATTGTATTATACAACAGGCCAAAGGTCACCAACCGGTCGATCATGATTGACTGGTCAATCCTGGAGCCTCTGCTAAAAGTTTGATAGTGCAGCAGGGCTCCCTGCCTACCCTGGCCACGCACCACTCCCGGAAGAGGCCAGCATGCCCCTGAGGCCTTGGGGGAGGGGTGGGCAGGGGTCTCTGCGTGCTGCTCCTGCCTGCAAGCACCACCCCCGCAGCTCCCATTGGCTGGGAACAGGGAACTGCGGCCAATGGGAGCTGCGGGAGCAATGCCTGCAGAGAGGGAGAGCATGCGGAGCCATGTGCCGCCGCCCCCCAGGGGCCGCAGAGCTCTGATGGCCGCTTCCGGGAGTGGCGTGTGGCCAGGGCAGGCAGAGAGCCTGCCTTAGCCCCACTACACTGCCAAGCAAGGTAAATGCCACCCGGCAGGAGCCCGCACCCTGTCTGCAGCCCAACCCCCAGCCCTGAGCCCCCTCCCAGAGTCAGTACCCCATACTCCCTCCTGCACCCCAACACTTTGACCCAGGCTGGAGCCCCCCCTGCACCCAAACTCCCTCCCACATCTTGCACCCCTCAGCCCCTGCTGCACCCCAAACCCCTGCCCCAGGCTCAGCCCGGAGCCCCTCCCACACTCCGAACCCCTAAACCAGGCCAGAGCCCGCACTCCCTCCTGCACCCAATCCCTTGTCCCAGTCTGGTGAAAGTGAGTGAGGGTGGGGGAGAGCGAGCAACAGTGGGAGGGGGGATGGAGTGACTGGGGTGGGGCCTCAGGAAGGGGTGGGGCCTTAGGGCTGCAATAGCCAAATTAGCTCTGAGAAAGGGCTGGTACAAACTGTCTCTAAAGGGAGGATTATTTATTAAATGAGTTTCCATGGTTTTGAAATTGGAGTGAGGAGTTTGCTTCTTTGTGTTTGCTTTAGTTCCATTTGAGAACACTGCTATAAAGTGGGTCAAGTACCAAAAATGAAACCCGAAAGAGTGCAATCCAGGGAGGAATGATCTTTTTAAGAAAAGTTTATGTTAGAAGGGGCCATATTAAGGAATATACAATGTTTTTTAAACATTTGAATGAGTGGAATAGAAAACATCTAATAGTTTAAAAAACAAACAAAAAAAATAGAGTGCTGACAAAAGCTCCATTGTAACTCTAATAACATCTGTAATCATCCACTGCCAAGAACACAGGAAAGTACAGCAGGTGCTTTGATGGCCATGACGGTCTGACTTTTTTAAATCAACAAGGTTCTTGTAAACCCTTCTGAAAAAGGAATACAAGTATTTTAATGACATGAACCAAAACCTTTAATTTCTGAATTTCAAGATGCTTTATGAACACTGAGCTACATCAATGCAGCTATCCGGATGCAAATCCCATGATTTAAACCAATGCAGTGCAATTTGTATGGGTGCAGCGTAAGCCAATTTTAAACCAAGTTGCATCATTGTAAATTGTAGCTACACTAGGGGTTGGCAGTGATGCAGCTATTCCAGCAGCTAAAAACCTAACCTGAACAAAGCCTAATTTTAAAGACGTGGTTTACATCTATTGGTACATACAGAAATAAGGATAATATTAAAAGAGAAAGAAAACCACAGGGACCTAGTGCATGAGTTAAATTCTATCAAGGGGATCAGTCATCATAAAACAGGGGAGTGGTACCTGAGTGGCTTGTTGCTAGAACCTAAAGAAGGGATTTCCTAGTATTACATGTTGCATAGTTACCATTCTTAATATTGCAATCTGAAAATATTCAGTTATATCTTAATTTAATATTCCTAGTTACAGTAAGTGATGCAACATCTAACCTAGAAATTCACTGAAGTTGCAAAGTTTGAATTCAGACGCCAAACCAAATTTTCCCAAACCTCAGTGGGATCCAGCATTTTGGTTCAGGCACATCTCTAATATTAGATCTTCGATGAGGGGCTGGGAAGAAAGAGAGACAAAGAGATTGAGAGGCGCCAATAGTGTGGATGGACTTTCCTGAAACTAGGAGTGAGTGTAAGTTAAAATATGAAAAAAAATGTCTCCCTTCTATAACAATAAAAGCCTGGGTGTAGAGATCTTTAGGAAGAGTTTTTGTGCAAGATCTCATTCACAACTGGCATCAGCAAAGAAAATGGTATCTAGAGTGCTGAAGCTGCACTGATAGTTCATTTACAAAACATTATAGCTACAGTATGCAAATGTTTCAGGGCCTCAGCAAGCAGATGGTGATAATAGAACAGTATCTTAATGCTGTGATGATCATTATAAAAGGCGCAAAGAAGAAGGCAATGTAATCATGGAAATTTTCATCGGGGCACCACTGCAGAGTCTGTGTTTAGTTTGAAGGAGACAATTCATTTTCATAAAAAAATGAATAAATAATGTAAAACTTGATCCAGGGAAAACAGGATTTGAATGTAGGTGCTTAAATCAGCAGTTAGGTGCCTAAAATGGGTGGTTAGGCCTAGAGATAATTTAAATGCCTAGATTTAGACATCTAAGTTTGAAACTGGGGCTGGCTTATTTCAGACAGGCCACCTAGCAGCCAGTGAGTGTCTTTCAGCAACTGTTGATTTGGGCAAGATTCACACCCCTGACCTATACATGAAGGACTCCACAAAACATTTATTTTATCCAGCCCCCTACAGTAGATTTTTTTTTATAATCTTCCTCAGTGCAGTTTTCAGAAAACACTCAACTTTGCAATATATGTAATTGACATATATATGCCTCTACCCAGATATAACGCGACCTGATATAACACGAATTCTGATATAACGCAGTAAAGCAGTGCTCCGGGGGGTGGGGCTGCGCACTCCAGCAGATCAAAGCAAGGTTGATATAATGCGGTTTCACCTATAACGCGGTAAGATTTTTTGGCTCCCAAGGACAACGTTATATCGAGGTAGAGATGTAATATTTCTCTGCTACTAAAGCTTTTACTTGTCCTCATCACTGTCCCCACACTTCTCCTTTATCACTCTGTTTACAGCAGTTTTCTCTTCTTATTGTAACAAGTTCATTTATTTAGCTGGAGTCTACTGGGCCCTTAGATACTACAGAAATGAGTGACAGAGAGATGCCTATAAATAAAAATAAATGAATTCATTAACACAGTGGGTTTTTTAATAATGCTAATTTTACAATTACAGAAATTCTCAAATTCTTTTAAGAATTGTGAAAGCATCAAGAAAATCAAATTGCTAAGTTACAATTGTGAAAGAGAGGAAAGCCAAAAGTAACTTTATTAAAAAGTGGCACGATTGCAACTTGCTTCGATGTAGGAGATCCCAATGTGGGATCTGAGCCCTTTACTTTGGTTTGTGGACTGGCAGTAAGCATTGCAAAGGCAGCTTCTGCAGATCATAACAGCATGGAAATTAGAGAGAGAGAAAAACACCTATTAGATCATCTAGACCATGTCTCTGTACTAGCAGAGAAAGAAGGGAGTGGCATCTCACGTCACCCTGTCGCTGTGTGTATTCAGAAGTAGCATTAACAGAATCTGACACGAGCCACACCCAGATGTTCTCAGCAAGAACGAGGTCAGCCCTAATGTAGATAATTTGAGGATAAAGGAAAATAAAAGTGGGGAAATGAAAAGATCCAGAGGGCTGAGAGCCCTAGAAAGTCTCCATTTTGTGGCTTGAAGAACCCTCCACATTACTTGCTGAACTGTGAGGAAGTGAACTAGTGACTATAAGATGCTGTAACAATATTAATAATCATTTTCTCTACTGAGTCTACTCTGCATCTATATTAACACACAACCCCCCACCTTACCCTTTATCATTGTGTCTTAGGGCATACCACTTACAAAAAAATGAAATCTGGGATGGGGGAGGGAGAGACTGAGTTCCCTTGCCATGTGTAAAGGATGAAGTGCCAAGGCTAAGGGTACTTGACAGTAATTTGGACATTTTGCAATTATAAAAATAATGGTACTTTAGCTCTTTTGACTGTCAGAAAAATATAAAAACTGCATCAAAGGTTTATTTAAAGGGCAAAAAAGTCCCGTAAACAGCTTCAAGCTAAAAATAGGGGAATTTTCAACTAAATGATATCTCTTTTATTTTCCTTTCTGCTCTGTAGTCACTTTTCTGTTTTAAAGTCAAATTCCTTTAAACCACTAGTGCCAAAGCCAGGTCATGTGGGGTAGCAATTCAAGATTGGGCAATTTGCTGAGCTTTTAAAAAAATCATCCAACTGAATGCAGAACAACGACTACAAGAAATGAATCCCAAGGTTTTTTTTATTTTTTTGAAAAGCATAAATTCAGTTACAGCCCTCCTCCCTCTATTGAGACTCTTTGCCAAGGTTCCATTTTAAAATGTACTGTCTCAGGCATCTGGAGTCACACACAGTTATAGTAAACAAAATGGGCTGTGCACTTTTAAACAGTGCAATGGGGCTGACACATAAAAATATAAAAATTTGAACTGTTCAGGAGGACACGTGAAAAGCGTGAACCCAGCTAGATATACAGACGTAAATGATGGATGAAAACTTTTAAAAAGTAAGGCAGCTAGTTGGGCATCTTGGAATGTAACACTGAGGAGGAGACCAGGTCTGAATTTATATTTATTTTTATCTCTCTCTCTCTCTCTATATATATATATAGTTATTTTCCATGCACAGAATTACCACCTCTTTTTGAACTCTACAGTTCAACCACAGGCCTCCAAAAACAAATGATTTTGCAGTTGTTACCTGCCAGTGACTAACGGATGGTAGTCTCACCAGATTTTGAAAACACATCAATGTGATTTTCAGCCGGCGTACATCAGGATATATTATTTGCAGTCAATAGAGCTAAGCCGATTTACACCAGTTAAATGATCTGGCCCAATGAATATATCCTTGCTTTCAAAATGTCTGGTCTTTAATCACTGATATTTTTAGCGAGGAAGGAAGTCCAGTGAATTGTGCACTAGCTAGAGACTTAGGCTCAAGTCCCTGCTCTAGCACAGGCCCCTTGTCTGACCCTGGTCAAGTCACCTACTCTCTCTATGCCTCAGTTTCCCATATGTGAAAAGTGTATAATAGCACTCCTATACCTCAAAGGAGTGTTGTGAGGATAAATCCATTGTGAGGTGCTCACTAATGGGGGCCATATAAATACCTTAGGCCTGGTCTACACTAGGCTTTTATGTCGAATTTAGCGCCGTTACATCGAATAAACCCTGCACCCGTCCACACCACGATGCTATTTAGTTCAACATAGAGCTCTCTTAAATTCGACTTCTGTACTCCTCCCCAACGAGAGGAGTAGCGCTAAATTCGAAATGGCCATATCGAATTAGGCTAGGTGTGGATGGAAATCGACGCTAATAGCTCCGGGAGCTGTCCCACAGTGCACCACTCTGTTGATGCTCTGGACAGCAGTCCGAGCTCGGATGCTCTGACCAGCCACACAGGAAAAGCCCCGGGAAAATTTGAATTCCTTTTCCTGTCTGGGCAGTTTGAATTTCATTTCCTGTTTGGACATCGTGGCGAGCTCAGCAGCACTGGCAACGATGCAGAGCTCTCCAGCAGAGGTGACCGTGCAATCCCAGAATAGAAAGAGGGCCCCAGCATGGACTGATCGGGAAGTCTTGGATCTCATCGCTGTGTGGGGCCAGGGCCGGCTCCAGGGTTTTGGCCGCCCCAAGCAGCCAACACCAAAAAAAAA
>NW_020664417.1:14075475-14078157 GCF_002925995.2 Terrapene triunguis | reverse complement strand
GCAATTCGGCTGGAGGTCCTTCACTCCCAGGCGGAGTGAGGGACCGTCCGCCGAATTGCCGCCGAATACCTGGAACTGCCGCCCCTGTCCGGAACGGCCGCCCCAAGCACCTGCTTGAGAAGCTGGTGCCTGGAGCCGGCCCTGTGTGGGGCGATGAGTCCGTGCTTTCAGAGCTGCGCTCCAAAAGAAGGAATGCTAAGATCTACGAGAAGATCTCTAAAGCCATGGCAGAGAGAGGATACAGCCGGGATGCAACGCAGTGCCGCGTGAAAATCAAGGAGCTGAGACAAGGCTACCAAAAAACCAAAGAGGCAAACGGACGATCCGGATCCCAGCCCCACACATCCCGTTTCTACGAGGCACTGCATTCCATCCTAGGTGCGGCCGCCACCACTACCCCACCACTGACCGTGGACTCTGAGGATGGGATATTGTCCGCGGCCGGTTCCTCGTCGGACATGTTAGCGGACGCGGAAGATGAAGAAGGAGATGAGGAGGACGAGGCAGTCGACAGCGCTGGCACCGCTGATTTCCCCGACAGCCAGGAGCTCTTCATCACCCTTACCGAGATCCCCTACCAACCGTCCCCAGCCGTTAGCCCGGACACAGATTCAGGGGAAGGATCAAGCAGTAAGTGCTCTAAACATGTAAACATTTATTTTTAACAGAACGGGAATATTTATAATATTAACAATGGGTTTTTCCTAAAGTGCTTTAAACATGTAAACAATTATCTGCAACAAAACTGGAATATTTACAATAGTAACAAAGGGTTTCTCATGATTTGTCTGCCTTAGGCTCTTCACTATTTAGTCCCAAGTATTTAAAAATTTTTTTACAATGTCCGGTAATTCATGATTCTGCTGCCCAAGACACTCCACTCTTTAGTCCCAGTGCACCTACGCGAAAATCCGGTCAATATGGCCGGGGATAGACGCGAAATCCTCATAGGAGAACTCCTCGTAGGTCTCATGGAGGTACATTCCCAGCCTGTTCATCAGGTTCCTGGGTAGGGCGATCTTATTGGGCCCTTCGTGGTAGGACACGTTTCCCCGCCACGACACAATCAAGTATTCTGGGATCATCGCACGGCAGAGCATGGCAGCATACGGCCCTGGTTTTTGCATGCTTTCTCTAAGCATGCGTTCCTTCTCGCTGTCCAAGATCCTCATGAGGGTGATGTCGCTCATGATGCCCTGCTTTGAATTAGGGAGGGGAATGTTAGTATTGGGACTGCTTTACAGCCACGCGGTGGAGGGAGAGGGGCAGCATACAGGGATCTTTCCCTGGGACAGCCGCGAGGGGGTGGGACAGGGGCAGAGTTCATGCTGTCCTGATTGCTGGCAGCAGAGACTGGCATTGCTTTCAATGTGAAAGGAGGCCAGTGCTACTATTACAGTTTTAAGCAGCCACAAGTCTACGGCTTACCATGATTGCCTGCTACAGAAGTTCAGGTGTCCTGCCCCGCTTCTCAGATAACTGCAAGACCACTGCAAGACCCCAGGCACTGAAGGCGAGGGCCGAAAATTCAACCTTGTCCTGAGTGCGCATGTGAGAGGTGCAGTGCATGGTCTTCTTCACAGAGAAAGACTAGGTTCTTTGTACACAACTTCATTTATCTGTCTCAGGAATTCACTCCCTTTTTCCCATTCCCACAGACACATCTGCGACTGTCTCCCAACCCAGCCTGTCAGCACACTCCCAGAGGCTAGCGCAGATTAGGCGGAGGAAGAAGACGACGCGGGAGGACATGTTCTCAGAACTAATGGGCTGCTCCCAAGCCCAGGCAGCCCAGCAGACACAGTGGAGGGAGAACTTGTCACAAATGCACCGAGCAGTCATGGAACGGGAGGAGAGGTGGCGTCAGGAGGACCAGCAGGCTACTGAAAAGCTGCTTGGACTAATGAGGGAGCAAACGGACACGCTCCGGCGCCTTGTGGATGTTCTGCAAGACAGGAGGCAGGAGGACAGAGCCCCGCTGCAGTCTATCTCTAACCGCCCTCCCCCGCCACCAAGTCCCACACCCCCCTCACCCAAAGTACAAAGAAGGAGGGGCGGCAAGGGCCGTTAAAACTTTCAGTCAACCCCTGCAGACTGCTCTAGCACTAGAAGGCTCTCATTCCCCAAAATTTGAAAAGTCCTTTCCTACCCACCTCACAGAAGCCCCCGTGCAAGTTTCACCCCCACGTTTCATGTGCGGTTCATAATAAAATATTCGTTTCTGTTAATTACTGTTTCCATGATTTTCTTTTGGAGGAGAGTCTGTCTGAAGGGGGGGAAGGGGCTTGGTAATTGGACAGGACAGTCACCTTTAGCAGGGTACAGAGGCGGGGTCAGGTCCAGCATCAGGACACATATACAGTGCAGTCACTAATTACCCTGGTCAGTCTGGGAGGTGGTTTTCATGCTCTGTGGGGGAGGGGGGGTTGCTCTGTGACTTTGTGGCGGGGGAGGGCAGTTACAGATCTTATGCAGCGGTCCTTATCCTGGATCACAGAGCCACGCAGCAGGGGATCTGTAACCCTCCTCCCCCTGCCAGAAAGTCACATAGCCGACACATACACGCAGTTCCGCCCAGGAGTGCTGGCAGGCTCCGTTGAAACAACCAGTCCACCACTGCGGAGCCTGTCATTCCTGGAGTTTAGAAGCATCATTTGCATCAGAACACTAAACCCGCCCCCC
>NW_020664417.1:14040719-14060475 GCF_002925995.2 Terrapene triunguis | reverse complement strand
TAATAAATTTGTTAGTCTCTAAGGTGCCACAAGTACTCCTGTTCTTTTTGCGGATACAGACTAACACGGCTGCTACTCTGAGACCTGTCATTGAACTGGAGGTTGATGTAAGCCAACAATACATTATATTTTTCAGGCTCAAGGCCTCAGATACCTAAGTGCATGCTTTCTTTGTCATGTAAATATTCCCATTGATTACTCATGTTAGTAAAGTTAAGCATTCAGGTAAACGTTTGGTGAATCAGGGTCTAAATTGCTCACAGAGACCTGGATCCTGAAAGCACTTACTCAGAAGAGTATTTTTTTTTGTAGTCCTGTTGAATTATATGGGACCAGTGTGCATAAAGATGAACATATGTGTTAGTATATTTGCCAGATCAGAGTCTGAGAACACCAACTTTCCCCTGCAAGAACAGAAGTTGATCTTACATCCTGTGCAATTAAGCTGTTAAAAACTTCCATGTTTTCTCTTAACTTTGATGCAAAGTTTTCTGTCTAGATGCAGCAGTAGGGAGGATCATAATGGTCCTCTAGTGTATAGTATCTGTCTTTTATACCACAAGTAGTTCATTAAAAAAATTAAATAAAGTGGTCCCCAGGCTGTCTGCTATAGGAAAATGCCAGCCGGGCATTATTTTTTATATTTTAATTAAATAAAAAGAAAAATAATTAAATCCTTAATAAAGTTGGGAAAAACTGTCACTTGTGACTAGTGAGCTACTAGACATGAGTAAGTATATGTCTTAAACTCCAGTCATTGCAAAACTTTTCTACTTGCCTGCTTTATGGTTTGTGAATGATGAATGAAATTTACTAGCAATGTCTTGCAGTAATATTTCAAATTATGACACAGAATGCAGTGTAAAAACTGTATTGAGTTGTCGTAGAGTCAGGAAAGACTAATTTTTCTCTTTTGGAAAAGTGTATAGAAGTGCATTACATAAAATATTCATTAACAGACAGTTGAACAGTTTCAGGGTGGTGTTGTGTTTTAAATTCCAGCGTGTTAAAACATTTGAAATACTGTAAACAATTTCAGCTGATATATTAATACATAGGAATTAAATGGATTCAAAATATATAAATCTCAATAAATTGTGGGTGCCAACTTTGAGGCCAGAAAACAATGAGAGTAAATAGCATAATCAACACCGTTCTTTCCATGTTTTTGAATTTCTCAATGTCCCATCACGATTTCAATTTAACACTAAAATAAGCCTCTTTCTGAGTGATGCTTTTTCCTCCCAGTCCTGGAAAATTTGCATTGACACATTTTATGATGTGTTTTTTGCTGCTGTTGTTGAACTATGAAAACTAAGGAAAAGATGTTATCCTGAAATGGGTTTGTAGATAGTGTCTACAGTGTCCTTTAAACCCTTTAAAACAGAATCCTTTTGTCAAATCGTGTGAGCTATAGCTCTTTAACATTCTAAACCTGCTATGGCTGCTGGGGCAGTTTATCATGAAAGAATAGAAAAGAGCCACTGGCATATAAAAAAGAAAGAAAAATCCTAGGCTTACAGACAGTGCATTGTGTAACCAAGGCTTAAAGAGGCTGCCATTAGGTATATTTCATAATATGAAAAGACAGGCCGATTTTGGCCCCCTCGCCTGGCGGGATCAGTGCTGTCAGTGCCATTTATTTGCAATCCCCCATGATTTCTGTATCCCACAACCCTTTTGCATAAAAATGAACCATACAGGCAGTCAAAACACCTGCTTTACTGACAGGCCGATTAAAGCTTTGATTTATCCCTCAAAGTGTCTGCTGTTACTGGGGCCTTGAGTTGGTGTATAATTCATCAGAGTTTAAGGTCTTTTTTCTGTGGCCCTGAGTTTCAGCTGTGGGTGTCTTTTGTACCTGCTTGAAAGTTCTGTTAACCCCAAGAACACTCAACCCAGCTGGAAGCCAGAGTTTTTAATCAATATTGATTCAAGCTTCTCAGTTCAAGTTATTAAGTGACAGTAAATTACTAGACTAATTTGGTAGGCCCACAGAATACTCAGCCCTGCATTTCTTAGGACTCAGTCTGGCATTGTAGATCCTGGGAATAAGTTTTGCCAGATGGAAAGGAATATTATAGTTACCTACATTTTTTTTTCTTTCCCATAGCTCAAAACATTGACATTTGACATCTGTGTTTTATGTTATGTGGGGATCCTTCATTCCTTTATAGTGAAGATGGTTTTATATTCTAAAACCATAATTTCAAGGGATTGCACTGTGACTTGGCTACACATAATCACATTCTCTCTATGTTCAAACTTTACAAGTGGGAGCAACCCTTCTTAGAGAAATGGGGGGGGGGGGAGAAATAGGTTTGTAAGCTTTATGGTTGCAAGAGTGCAAAAATAGATGTTGCTTAACTCTGCTGGAAGGCAAATCTGGTTCTGTTTTCTCAAAGGAAAAGTTTAAGACCGTTAGTGGCTTTTGGTATTTTGGAAAAAAGTGAATAAGATTTATTTCCTAAATAACAGCAGCTTCTATACTGCACTTGTACATTTTTTTTTCCAACAAAGAATAAGCTATTTTGGCAAGGTTATCTTGTGGACATGTTTGGCTCCTGCTCTGTCCTTGAACCATTAAACTCTCTTAAATCAATGGTCTGCGAATTGAGAGAGTTTGCTTAATAGGCCTTACCATGGTAATAAAATATCACAAAATATTCATTGTGCCTAGAGCTACATGAAAAAATTTCTGATGGAACATTTTTCCTCTGAAAAATGACTTTTCATTGAAATCAACTTTCTGTGGAAGCATGTCAATTTTAACACAATTTGTTTGAAAGAATTTATTTCAATTTGTTTAATGAGGTTGAAATTGTGTTTTTGTTTTGAGATTTACTACATATTATATTATAAATTATAAAAAATGGTAGCTGCCATTTGTACTCTGCTGGGTTAGGTATAGAAGATGTGCACAAGCTAGCTCCTCCATTACTGTAAATTGGCATAGCTCCACTGACTTCAGAGCTGTGACTATTTATATCAGTGGAGGATCTGGTGCTAGTGTTGTGTGCTAAGGAAAAACAGTTACTTACCTGGATAGTAAATGTTGTTCTTGGAGATGTGTTGTGCACATTCAACTAAAGGTGTATGTGCATCCAGTGCACTCAAGTTGGAGACTTGCCTGTGTTACCAGTAGGCAGCATACAAACTCCATCTCTCCTTGTGCTCTCAGGTGAGAGTATAAAAGGGGCTTGTCCATCATCTCCCTCTCTGTTCCTTCAATGGCCATATAATGTCTGAAGTAGCAGGAAAGATGGAGTCATGGAATGTATATGTGCACAATACATCTCAAAGGACAATGGTTATTGTACAGATAAATACAGTCCTTCAAGTGATTATGCAGATATACGTATACATTCCACTGCAGGTGACTCATCAGCAGTTCCCTTACTCGGCTTTGGGACTTTTGATGATTTGAACAGAGAGTGACTTGTCATTCAAAGGCTTGAGTGATGGTGTAATGACTGGGAAAGCATGTACAGATGAACATGTTGCTGCTTTGCAGATATCAGCTATTGGGATATTACTCAGAAAGGCTCATGAAGTGGAGTAAGCCATTATTCTCGGTGGAGGAAAGACTTTAGCAAGGTTATAGCAGAGCTTAATGCAGTTAGAAACCCAATGTGAGATTTGCTGAGCTGACAGTGTGACACTGATTGACCCCTAAAGCTCAAGCTATATGAACATCCAAGGTCTTTCTTCAGTTTTGGAAGAATAGAGCTTCAGGAAAAATGCCAGAAGATTAATAGTTTCGTTCAGATGGAAAGCACATATATACTTAGGGTGTGGCCTAGGGGAAACCTTGTCTTTATGTGAAAGGAAGGTCAACCAGGAGAGCTTGAAGTTCTGAAACATTCCTTGCAGAAGTGATTGCTACCAGAAACTCAGTTTTCATAGACAATACATGTAGTGAGGTTGTAGCCATAGGTTCAAAGGCAGGAATCCTGTTATTTTGGAGAGGATTAGATTGAGATCTCATGCAGGTACAGGATCAGAAAGAGGAGGGTAAACATTAAGTAGCCCTTTCAAGAATCAGGAAATGGTAAGAGAAAATGGAAAACCCCTCTACTGGCAGCTGAGGTGTTCTCTTACAAACTAATTGAAAGGCCTGATGATTTCAGGTTCAACAGATCATCCAGAGGTTATAAATGTGCTGCACTATGGAGCGATAAATGTTGAGATTGCACCCAAATCAAAAATCGCTTCCACTTTGCTGTGTATCTGGCTCTAGCGGATTCTTTTCTGTTGCTCATCAAGATGGTCTGAATTCTTTTGAACACAATTTCTCATGAGAATTTAACTAGATCATCCATGCAGTGATATGGTGAGATTGGAGGTTGGGATGCAGAGACCTGCCTTGCTTCTGAGGCAGGGAATTTAAGTAGAGGTAAAGTTATCAGTGACCAGATGGCAAGCTGATGTAAGTCTGTGAACTAATACTGCTCAGCCAGGCCGGTGCTACAAGGATTAAATGTCTCTTTCCTGTTTCCTGATTACCTTTGGAATGAGAGGAACTGGATGGAATGCATATAGAAAGTGACTGGAACAAGGGAGAAGGCAGGCTCCTGTAATGGAGCCCAGACTGCAACCCACCTTGGAGCAAAACCTCATGCACTTGTTCTTCAGGTTATCGTGAACAAGTCTATTACTGGGTATTTCCAGTGGTGGAAAATCTGCTGGATAACATCCTTTCCAATTGACCGCTTGTGTTGGTCTATGAAAACACTGCTGAGGGAATCTACTGATGTGTTTCTCACTCCTGAAAGGAATAGTTTCCTGGCATAGCTGAGACTATGTTTCACTTCCCTGCATGTTTAGCTAAAACATGGCAGTGGTGTTGTCCGTAAGAAGTTGTTGATGGTTCTTGATGGGTGAACATAAACATCTCACAGGCTGGATGAGTAGCTCAAAGTTACAGCACATTTATATGAAGTGAAACTTCTGGGGGTGATCAAAGAGCTTGTACCTGGAGTTGACCAAGATGGGCCCCCCAGGCTTTTGCAGACATCTGTTACCAGCAACAGTTGGTTCCGGAGACAGAAATGGTGCTCCTTTTGCACGTTTCTTGGATCCAACTGCCAATCCAGAGACTGAAGTGATTGTCCATATTATATATCTGTGTGTCCAGAGGGTGCCTGGAGGGATGATATACTGAATGGAGTCAGGCCTGCAGACAGCAAAGGTTCCCTCTGTCATTCAGAATTATGTATGTGCACAAGGTCATGTGGCCCAGGAGCTGAAGGCAGGCACATACTGATGTTGTTAGTTTAGCCTCTCTTTCTGAAAACCGCAAGTCCATTTCCCTTGGTAGGTAAGCCATGGTAGTCACAGTGTTGAGGTCTGCTCCTGGGAAGGTTATGTGCTGTGTTGGTTGCAACTGTGATTTGTCCAAATGAGAGAACAGCTGTCTGATGAGGATACTGCTTTGGACCTTGGTGCTTCATACTCCATGAACTAGCCAGTCATTCAGGTAAGGAAATATTTGAATGCCCAGCTGGTAGAGGTGGGCTGGTACCACCAAAAGCATGTCATAAAGACCCTTGGGGCGGATGACAGCCTGACGAGAAGTACTGGTAATGGTTGTTGCCAGGGCCGGCTCCAGCATTTCTGCTGCCCCAAGCAAAAAAAAAAAGCCGCGATCGCAATCGCGACCGGCGGCGGCAATTGAGGAAAAAAAAAAAAAAAAACGCGATCGGCGGCGGCAGTTCGGCGGCAGGTCCTTCGCTCCTAGAGGGAGTGAGGGACCTGCCGCCCCCGAATTGCCGCACATGCCGCCCCTCTCCCTTGGCTGCCCCAAGCACCTGCTTGTTAAGCTGGTGCCTGGAGCCGGCCCTGGTTGTTGCCCATTATGAATCAAAGACACTTCCTGTGGCCAGGATGTATAGCCATGCCAATTGCCAGGGAAGGGATAATAGAAGCCATGGTAACCATCCTGAACTTGATTCTTTTTTTTTTTAAATGAAAAAAGTTCAACTTTCTTAAATGTCAGAATCAGGCAAAGACCACCAGTTCTCTTTGGAAAAAGGAAATACTGGGAATAGAAGACTCTCTCTGTGTTGGGAAGGAACTTCTTCTTTCACTCCCAATTCCAGAAAAGATTGTACTTCTTAAAAGTAATACAGTCTCATTGGAAGGGTCCCTGAATAGGGATAGGGAAAGTGAGCTGGGAAAAGGGAGGAAGGTGAATTACATAACATATCCCTCCTTTATTATGCTGAGCACCCACTTGTCTGACATGATGTTTTCCCAAGCTCAGAGAAAGAGCCACAGGACAGGCATGAGCCAAAGGGAGGAGATATAGTTAGTGTACTGTCCTTGATCAAGAATTCAAATACAGGGAGATTGTGGTTGTCTGGTGGGAAGGGCCTCCCATAGGCAAAGAAGGCTGGCAATGTAGAGGTCTTAACTTTATCTTAAAAGCATACTGTGACCTTTGTTGAAAAGACAGTCTAGAGTAAGACTGTGGCCTAAACTGTTTCCTCTTTGTAACTGAAGTGTGAATTCCAGTGAACGAAGCACTGCATGGGAGTCCTTCAGGGTGAGCATAGCGTCATCTGTGTTGCTGGTAAACAGTTCAAACCCCTTGAAGGGTAAATCTTCTGTGTGTTTTGCAGCTCCTTTGGAATGCCAGAAGGCTGCACCAGGAAAAGTGCTTCATGGAAATCATAGGGGAACTGGGGTGTAAGGACATAGTAGCAGCGTTAATAGCTGCTTGAAGGGATGTTCAGGCCATGAAATGTCCCTCAAACGAAAGCCAAAACAATGTTCCTCATATTCCTCTGGCAACTTGTCAGCAAACGTAGAAATCAGAGAAATTACTAAAAATAGATTTAGACAAGAGAGCTTGATAAGTTACTCTCAATTGAAGAGTAGTGGTGAAATAAGCCTTTCGGACATATAAATCCAGTCTCTTACATTACTTATCCTTGGGAGTGGTTTTGAGATAGGATTGACAAGACCACTCATTGGTGTGACCACCAAGGAATCAGGAACTGGAGGAGGGGTAAAAAAAAAAAAAAATTGAAATCTTGATCATGTGTCCATTCGCTTGGCCATAGGAGGTATAGAGACTGGGATCTGCCAAGGTGCTTTTGATGACACCAGTAGGCTTCACTGATGGGAAGGGCAACACTTCCTGGGATAGAAGTCTGTAAATATCAAGGAGGGAGTGCTGGTTTCCTTGCACAAGTTCCACCTGCACTCCTAGAGAAGTCCTCCCTCCTCATGAGGTCCTGAAAGAATCAGAAGTCCTCCTTGGGGGGAGATGTCAACTCTAGAGTGAGGGCTTCATCTGGAGAGGATGATGAAATATGGGGAAAGGGGAACATCTAAGGGTTCTTCCAGTAATTCTTCTTCCACCACGGGGAAGAAAACCTGTCCTGGTCTTTAGGTCTCATAACCCTGGTAGAAGGCCTAAAAAGGTGATCTAAAAGATCTTGAAGGGGATACAGGTTTCTTCCTTTCAGAGTTTAAAGAAATGCAGGTTTCTTCAGAATAAGGAGGAGCAGTCCACATTGGGATTTGAGGTGGTGTGGGTCTGAGGGAGACACTAGGATACAAGGAAACTGAAAGTCAGGGTGGTTGGAATACCAATGAAGTGTTCGGTGCCAGCAGTTCCAACATAATGGGACAGAGAGACCGTGTTACCTTTGACAGCACTGCTGATGCCAATGCCTCCGAGTGTGCTGACAGTGCAGAGTGATGCTGATGATTCTAAGTGCTCCTGCAGTGTGGAGTGATCAGGTGGTGCTGCTGACACTGTGTGTGCTTGGTAGTGCCAAGTCTGTGGATGGAGCCAAAAACTCTGGTGTTGTCTTCAGTGGAACCAGTTGGAGCAAAGGAAAGTCTGGTAGGGGAAAAAGGAGAAAATCCCTAGCCAACAAGAAGGCCTAAGGAGTGGAGGGCACCATAACAAGTAACAGTATCAGTGCTGGAGCTGATGAAGCTGAGATAGACTGGATCAGCTGGAAAAGAGAAAGAGGGAACCAGCATGGATGAAGACACTGGTCGCAACAGCCTTGAAGGAGCCAGAGTTGACAGTGCTCCCTCAGACGGAGCTGGTGAGTGTTTAGATTTGTGAGGTCTCAAACCAGTACCAGAGGACTTACTAGAAGACTTTTTAGGAGAAGTCTGAGACTTTGTGCATTTGTTAGCATTGGAATGCTTGGAGTGCATTGAAAAGGCTGATAGCAAGTGTGAAGAGTGACATTTCTCACCAGATTTGTGCCTTGAATGATGGGCAGCTGAAAGGGTGTGCCTCATCAATTCTGAATCCGCTGCCTCGTGGCTGGGGCTCCGTTCTGAAACTGGACACATTGCCTCTTTCATGAGGAGAACTCTGAGGCGGAAATAACTCCGCTTTTTAGTCCAGGTGAGGAAGGATGCATGAATAGAGCATTTGTCGCTCACATGACCCTCACCAAAACAAATCAAGCAGCTACTGTGCCTATCCATGACAGGGATAACAACCCTGCATGTGGCACACTGCTTAAAACCTGGAGATTTTTTCATAATAAATCCTCCAGATAAGTATTAAAACTATAGCTATAATACACTAAATACTACTAATTATATATGCTAAAAAGTTCACTGGTTTTGCAAAGCAAAGGCTACAAAGAACTATAACTCTTGCTCTGGGTGGTGAGAGGAGAATGGTGGACCTCCCCCTTTTATGCCCTGGCCTGAGACCACAAGGAGAGCAAGATCACATGTGCCACCTAGCAGCACTGCTGGCAAAAATCTTCCACTTGAGTGCATTGGGAGGAGATACACCTACACTGGAATGTATGTGTGCACAATCACTCAAAGGAGAAGTTTTGGTTAGTGCACTAATTTAATCTTACATTGGTACTGTATTTCATTTGCATCTTCTGTTTGCATGAGCATTGGCCTGGTAAGCCGCTGCCGAAGAGAGTGTTTTTAGGAAAAATAAAAACAGGAGTTTTGCTACAGAATTTGAAGTGTAGAGAAAGAGAGAGAGAGTGAGCACACACCATGTGGGTTGCATTGAGCTACTCAGGCACAGCTGTGTTAGTGTATATATACGGCAGCGCATCAATGCAATGGTGCCCTCTCCCTCAGCTGAACAGGGGGTCATAGCTCTGGCTCACTCAGTCCAGAAATCTAGAAACCCTCTCTATTCTCAATCTCTGTTCTCAGTCTGCCCTGGGGGGTTGGTAGAGGTTGGTAGGGGAACCCAGGCCTGCCCACTCCACTGGGTTCCAGCTCAGGGCCCTCAAGCTAGATAAGGAGAGTCAGGGTTTGCTGACTGACAGTGTTCTGAGCTCCTTCCTACCTTCCCTCCAGCCTCTGCAGGCTCTTCAGACCCTTGCTGGGGTGTTGTCCCTTGGCAGCTCTCTAGCAGTCCGCTAACAGGAGTTCCTTTCTCCTGTCTGCTCACTCCTCTGTTAGCCACTCTGCCCTTCTGCTTCCTAGCTCTTTTATCTTCCCAGCTGCTGTTAGACTGCCAGTCAGCAGCCGCTCACAGGGCCCATATTGACCCTTTGGTTGCTGCACTATTATCCTTTTTGCTTCTTGTTTTTATGACTTATCTTACTCATTTTTTAATGATGATAAAAATAAAGTGTCACTAAATTTATGTCCTGGACATCTGAATGCAAATCTGCATATCAAGAGTAGAGCCTGAATGAACACAACCACGGAGCTTAAAGTGGTTTATAAAAGGTGACATACACATTTTTTTTTTAAATTGCTAGACAGAAGACTAATATAAAAATAGGCACATGACCTTTAAGTCTCTGGGTGTTTAGATTTAATCAGCCTGATTCACAATAAATGACAGATAACTGCTTGTTTGGAAAACAACACATTTTAGTCCCACAAGCACGGGCAGGTAGATACTGAGGAACATAATACCAGCAGAGAACAAAGAAACAGCATCACTTATTAATATCCAAGAGACTTCACTTGGTGAGCAGTGGGAAGATTAGGACAGCTTCAGCAACTGCAGGCACTAAACTGTCTGCCTGATTGAGCTGAATCCCTTATTGCTGTCACTCCACTTCTCTGTCTTCTCATGGATTGCTCTTCACTGTTTCTTCTACCAGAGAGTCTGGTGAACAGCTCAAAACTCTGTGTACATGCACTTGCATAAGCATGCCCCCTCTGATTACATTTTATGAAGACAGAACTCTGATAGCAGTATAGACTTGCAACTAGAACTGTACAAAACCTACTTAACAACATCTAAAACCATGGGAAGCTTACATAATTTCAGGTATCATGACAAAAATAAAATTCATAGAGGTTTGTGAGAAGTTCTCAGGCCCTTTCTAAACTAGGAAAATAGGTTGTGTTTGAAAAGGTGTTAGCTTAATGTTTTTAAACACTACTTGGCATCTAGTATCAAAGCTGCTAAATATTAGAGCTGGTTGAAAAATACAATTTTTTGATTTTTTGGCAAAAAAGGGACAGATTTTTCATGAATATTTTCATATTTTTCATTTTATTTTTCAGTTAGCTCTATTGAATATCATTAAAAAGGTGTTAGCTGGTCTTGATCAACCCTAGAGAGAGATCCTAGGCTTGACTGTGACCAGCTAACAAGTTTTTAAAGATATTAAACTGTATCTATACTAGGTGTAAAGTCATGTTTAAAAATGCTTAGTTAGCACTTTTATCTACAAAAAAACCTTAGCAACAGTTAGACCTCTGGTATGCTGAGACCACTGCCTATCACATGCCAATGTTGTCTCACTGTTTCCTTGTACTCCCTTGTTTGTTGTCTCTTGTCATATACTTAGATTGCAAGGTCTTTTCCCCCCTGTGTTTGTGCAATACAGTGGGGGTCTAGTTCATTACTGGGGCTCTTAGGAACAATGATAATACTATTATTACTAAATAATAATTAATAATCCAGGCTTATTCCACTCCCAAAGAATTTCCATACCACAATATGCATCAGTGATTAATGGCTTCATGTCTAGTTGGCAGCTGGTATCGAGCAGCGTGCCCCAAGGGTCGGTCCTGGGGCCGGTTTTGTTCAATATCTTCATTAATGATCTGGAGGATTGCGTGGACTGCACTCTCAGCAAGTTTGCAGATGACACTAAACTGGGTGGAGTGGTAGATACGCTGGAGGGTAGGGATAGGATACAGAGGGACCTAGACAAATTAGAGGATTGGGCCAAAAGAAACCTGATGAGGTTCAACAAGGACAAGTGCAGAGTCCTGCATTTAGGATGGAAGAATCCCATGCACTGCTACAGACTAGGGACCGAATGGCTAGGCAGCAGTTGAGCAGAAAAGGACCTAGGGGTTACAGTGGATGAGAAGCTGGATATGAGTCGACAGTGTGCCCTTGTTGCCAAGAAGGCTAACAGCATTTTGGGCTGTATAAGTAGGGGCATTGCCAGCAGATCGAGGGACGTGTTCATTCCCCTCTATTCGACATTGGTGAGGCCTCATCTGGAGTACTGTGTCCAATTTTGGGCCCCACATTATAAGAAGGATGTGGAAAAATTGGAAAGAGTCCAGCGGAGGGCAACAAAAATGATTAGGAGGCTGGAACACATGACTTATGAGAAGAGGCTGATGGAACTGGGATTGTTTAGTCTGCAGAAGAGAAGAATGAGGGGGGATTTGATAGCTGCTTTCAACTACCTGAAAGGGGGTTCCAAAGAGGATGGATCTAGACTGTTCTCAGTGGTACCAGATGACAGAACAAGGAGTAATGGTCTCAAGTTGCAGTGGGGAAGGTTTAGGTTGGATATTAGGAAAAACTTTTTCACTAGGAGGGTGGTGAAGCACTGGAATGGGTTACCTAGGGAGGTGGTGGAATCTCCTTCCTTAGAGGTTTTTAAGGTCAGGCTTGACAAAGCCCTGGCTGGGATGATTTAGTTGGGAATTGGTCCTGCTTTGAGCAGAGGGTTGGACTAGATGACCTCCTGAGGTCCCTTCCAACCCTGATACTCTATAATTCTGTGATCAGCAATTCTCCTTAACCATTCTTCTTGATGTGTCTGATTTTATCCTCGTCACCCTATATTCTACTCTGAGGTCTTAAATCTTCTGTCCCACTTCAAACCCTTGAAATTGTAAACTTTAACCCAATTCCTTACTTATTTTGCTCCCTCCCTTATTCCTTCCTGTCTTATCAATCCTCTGGTTACTTCCTCTATGCATTCAAGCATATTCCTGTTTCCCAACCCTAAAGCTTTACTCCGTGAGCTCCCCAGCCCTATTATATCACCCCTCCTCCTCCTCCTTGTCCCCAAGAACCACCTATGAGCTGTTTATTTCTTGTGCCTTGACTTCCTCTCCTTGCCCTCCCTCTTTAAACCACAGGGGTCTGTTCTTGGTCCCCATCCTGGTAACAGGAGTGACAAAGTTCCTTCTCTATCTTGGTGGGTCCTGCGCTTATTGGCAGATTTTCTTGCCTCAGAGATTCACCATGTGGGTTGGGGAACAGCCCAGAGACCTTCCCCTCTGGAAGAACCCACAGTCCAGGTCAATTGGAGGTTTGGGGGGAACCCGGGCCCGCCCTCTACTCCGGGTTCCAGCCCAGGGCCCTGTGGACTGCAGCTGTCTATAGTGCCTCCTGTAACAGCTGCATGACAGCTACAACTCCCTGGGCTACTTCCCCATGGCCTCCTCCAAACACCTTCCTTATTCTCACCACAGGATCTTCCTCCTGGTGTCTGATAACGCTTGTGCTCCTCAGTCCTCCACCAGCACACCCTCTCACTCTCAGCTCCTTGCGCCTCTTGCTCCCAGCTCCTCACACTCACACCACAAACTGAAGTGAGCTCCTTTTAAAACCCAGGTGCCCTGATTAGCCTGCCTTAATTGATTCTATCAGCTTCTTCTTAATTGGCTCCAGGTGTCCTAATTAGCCTGCCTGCCTTAACTGGTTCTAGTAGGTTCCTGATTACTCTAATGCAGCCCCTGCTCTGGTCACTCAGGGAACAGAAAACTACTCATCCAGTGACCAGTATATTTGCCCTCTACCAGACTCCTGTACCCCACCGATCTGGGTCTGTCACACAGGGTAGGTCTACAGAAGGCTCCACCACCTTGTTATATGCACTAACAAGAAGGCAAATTACTTATTCTAGTGACACAGTATCTAGAGCAGTGGTGGGCAGCCTGCGGCCTGTCAGGGTAATCCACTGGCGGGCCGCGAGACAGTTTGTTTACACTGACCGTCTGCAGGCACGGCCGCCCGCAGCTCCCAGTGGCCACAGTTTGTCATTCCCTGCCAATGGGAAGAGGTGGCCAGCACATCCGTGCAGGCCGCAGATGGTTCAGAATCATCTCCCTGAGTTGTGTTACATCAAACCTTCATCCTGTGGAATCTTTCAAACTTTTTAACTCCAAACATCATACTTTACAGATGCTTGCAATATAACTATGAGCAAGAGCATGAGAGAGTTTGCATTCATGGCTGTGAGCATCTAATTTAAAAAAGTTGGAGATTGTAAATTGTGATAGAGTTTTAAAAAAGCTCTAGTTACAAGTCTCTGAGAAAAGGTTTCGCAAACTTGAAACAGATTTTCAGCCAAATCACTTTTGTCAGAAGCAAGCACAGAAGGCAGCTTTCAGTGAAATTCTGGCAAACATTCTCAGCTTAACTATGATATACAAAAGAAAACAGAAGAAATCCCTTATCTGTTATTACAGACAGTGTATCGGTTTTAAGGTCCTTTTTTGGAAGAATGCTGAGTTTTGCTTTTTAAAGTAAGTTTTACTATATAAAAGAATATTGCTTTCTTATTCAAGCCAGAGCTTCTTTCTGAATTTTAAATCACTTACCCTAGTACATACAATAAACATTGGATATTAGACACAACTGGTTTAAATAAAAAATGTGTTGCTCTTTTCATTCTTTAAAATATTACTTAATCTAGAATATATGTTTTTATAAGTGCATACAATATTAACCCAAATGGAATATTAATAGAAAGCATATTTCTTTCCACAATTTTTTGTAATTGATTTTGGCCAGGGCAGCTCAGTTCTAATGCAGCATCTGCTTGTTCATTGAGGTACTGTTCCATATATTTTATGCAATTTCACTTTATTTTTCATGTGGTATATTTCACAAACTATGAAGATATATTTTTAACTTCATGTAATGGATCCTATTAGTACAGTATGCAATACAGACTGAATTGAAAGAACAGAAATAATATGCAACAATAAACAAAATAAACCTGATATCACAGTAATGCCAGTATTTTCCAGATGTTAAAACTAAGACATACTGGAGATCTGTATGCACAAAATCCATATCTATCCACAAACATTTCACAACAAATTCTGTGTGAAATCTTGGCCCCATTGAAGAAAATGAGAGTTTCACCTTCTGTTCTAATTTATGACCTCTGCAGTTCTACGTAAGTCAGATGATGCATGAGTTGTATAAGACTCTGACCCTGCAAAGGGATCCAGTGGAGAACATCAATGTGACTTTGCATGGACATAAGGGTCTTATAAGGGTGTATCCCCTTTGCCAACTAAATTGGGGCAGAATACAGCCCTTACTTAATCAGGCAGAGACAGATGAAATTCCCTGGTTCAATCCCCTATGTTGGCCAACATTTCAGCCATCGCATATGTGGGTCTCCACCAGAGCTCAAAGCATGTGCCTCTGCAGGTTGAGCTAAGGAACCACAAACTCTAGCTGAGGAAAGTAATAGATTCACATCCTTTATGTATCTGACACAGTGAGGGACACATCACGCACACTGACCAATGATAGAGACACATTTACAGATTTCTTTTTCTTGATCCCTCGCCTTATGCAGTAGGTCAATTATTTTCTTTTTCAGTCTTTTTCTCACTGCAAACCCAAAAACCCATTACATAATGAAGCTAAAATTAAATCTCCATATTTTGAGAAATATACAATATGGAAAATATAGTGAAATTATATAAACTATAAACAAAAAGGACCTCAATCAACAGACACTCACCACAACCCTCACCAAACCAATTACAAAAACCAGACTCGTGTCCTCTGTGGATAGGGAACTGGGGCGGCTGGGCAGGGGGGAGGGAGAGGGGAGGACATGTAACATACTGACAAGCAGCTTACATCTGTACCTAACATAGTCAACTTTTATTAAGGCAGAGCAGCCAAGATAAAGGAGGATCAATTTTTAGAAGTTAAGTGTCACACAAAAAGCCATGGGTTCTGATTGACTAGACACATTTTTTCTTTCAATATACCTTATTCAAATACCATTCTCCTGACCTTTTAATAAATGCACAATGTAACACTATGCAACAACACTCAGGAGATCTGTTTCAAAACTACTCTACAGATGGTCAGAATGGTCTAAGGTCCTCCCAGGGAAAAATGATAAGAATACCTGCAGCTGAATGTTACCTAAGGACGTGCCTGACTGGGCTCAATATGTCATCTTTTGGCACAGCTTTCCTATCAGAACAGACACTATCTGAGATGAAACTTCATGCAAAGCACACATTTAAAAGAACTTTTTTATGAATATGAAGGAGGACACATTGCTAATGCATGCAAAGAGTTAGAATGAGTCAGGCAATGAAGCCACAAAAAAGAACACTGATGAAAATTAAAGCTAACTATGACAAACTAGTCTCTCACTAATTGATAGGACTTTTGTTGCTGTTGCTTTGCTTTATTTAAAATAATTTCTCAAATATATGGAGCAAACAGTTCTACTGAAGACTCCCATTTATCTTTTTTGCTTTTAGCATGTTCAGTTAAATTTACCTCTGGAAAGGTTGCAGTCAAAAAGAGAAAAGGAATGTGGGAAAATGATTCAGTACAACATGCCCTTTTGTCTCGCTATGATTTGAGTCTGCATGACTCTAGTTTTAAAACTTGAAGAAAACAGCAGCACATGTTCAATAATTCATTCTCTCTAATTAAACCCTGCTGATTGTAGATAAATGGAATTTTTATTTTGAATAGAATGTGTCCTTAATGTTTTCCATGATAGCATCAATTTGTCAAAAGGCAACAATAGTCTTTGCAAGCTCGTGTGTTTCACCAAATGGTGGCTTCAGACTAGATCATTCCAATTCCCTTAATGATTAGGTTCATGGTTTGTGGAGCATTGCCACCAAAATCTGACTTCATACACATTCCTCTTGTTAATAGTGGGTATAAAGCTCTTCCTCCTCAAACATGCTGGCATTGTAGTCTTGGTAAACTGTGATAAGTGGACCAAAAAACATTTGAGAGCTTCATGCAAAAAAACCCACCAAAAATTGGACACTTTCTCAAAGCTTATCTGAATTCATCTTAAATTTTAGCACTCCTCTTTTTTCCGGGCCCTGACACATCCTTCTCCCATCTTCCTATTTAGGTAATCTAGGCATGATTTTGATAGACCACATAGCATCTGAGTCTATCTTGTTGTCTGCAGCCACACGACCCTGTGCTTAAAACCCATTACTCTCACAAACTAAACATGGCTGGGCCAGGTCAGTTCTGGGATGAGAGATACTTAAGGAACTGTTATGGTTAACTGTATGGGTGATTAGATAGCACTCCTCCTTCTAAACCTAGTGCCTGTTGTAGGGAGTGGGATTGGGAGGGAGTATGACATCCCAAGTCCCATTCATAAATTCCTGAGTATTGGAAAGTTTAGGATTAGCAATGAAAAAATAAAAATTGTTTACATGTACAGTAATTAGAGTTCTTCAAGATGTGCTGTCCATATGTATTTATTACTGTATTCTTGGTGTGCCTGGACCCCTCAGACTCCAGATTGGAGTCTTTTGGCCAGTAGTATCTACTGGGACCATGCATGTGCCTTGAGTGTCCTTGCTATCCTTGTGCAAATGCCACTCACTTCCTTAGTCACCTTAGAATGTAGGTGTTATATGACTTCCTAGTAGAGGAGAAGGATGGTGGGTCATGGAATGCATATGGACAAGACATCTCAAAGAATTCCAGTTTCTTTTTCTTCTTCTTTGAGTGCTTGTCCATATATATTCTACTCTTGATGACTCATAGGCAGTGATCTGATTTACGGAGGTAGGGCTTGGAGTCTACTTAAACAAAGATTGCAGCTTAGTTCTACCAAAAGAAGCATAAGACCTCAGTTCTTCTACCAAGGAATGATAATTAGGAAAAGTATGGACCAAACCCCAAATGATTGATTTGCAGATGTATATAAAATGGGTACCCTTTGCAAGGAAGTTGCAGAAACTCTCTGAGCCCTAGTGGCTAGTACACTGATCTGAGCTAGTGAATCTAAATTAACACATTTCAGTACTTCATACTCACTTAGATAGTTTCTGAGCTGTTATAATTTGTCTCCAGTCTTTCAGCAAATGCTGGGGAAGTCTGAAAGGTTTGGTGTTTTGCAAACAAAAGACTAGGGCTCTGCCAATTTTTAAGGTGTGCAACCTAGCTGCTTATGTGATTTCGGAAAGAATATTGGTAAATGAATCATTTGGTGTAAATGGAAGCCTGTAACTATCTTGGGTAGGAGTTTAGGATGAGGTATGAATAATACCTTATCTGTATGGAATATGGTATAGGGAGATCCTGGCATGACGGGCTTATTTCCTCAATTAGTCTAGCTGATGTAACTGCTCCCAAAAAGAAGTAAGTTTTCATAAGTAAGTGCAACAGGGCGCCATAGGGGAGTATTTAACCGGCCAGAACTATGTTAAGGTCCCAAGGGGGAGAGGTTCTCTTGCTGGTGAAAGAACCCAGATAAGGCCCTGAAGGAATTTAGGTATTAGGGGGCAGGGATAGGAACAGACTCTGCAGCTTTCAATGGAAAGGTGATATAAAGAAATAGCTGTCAGGTGCACTCTAACAAAGCTAATTCACAACCCAAGCTCATTAGACACAGCAAGTTAGTCTAGAGGAATTTCTCTTCCTTTGGATCAAAATGTTCTAGACACTGGAGGAAAATGACCTTTTTCTGTGTCTTATATCCAGAAATCACGCAGTAAGGTGGAGGGAAGCTGGATTCAAATGTAAGTTGATCCTGTTGTCTTCAGATATTAAATCTTCTGGGAGTGGTAAGGAATTTGGTGGATGTACCAAGGAGAAAATCAACTCTTGGAATCAAAAGTGCCTTGGCCAGGTGTGAGCTATTAATGATTCTGGAAGCCTTTTGCTGATATTTTTAGGCACCAGAGTGATTAGTGGGTAAGCATACATCACCCTGAGGACCACTTAATGAGAAATATGTCCAACAAGGACCATCTCTGGAGCAGAAACTGAGACACTTGCTCTTCTGCTATGTTACAAACAAGTAATTGGTGACTGACCCATTCCTGGTATGAGAGATACCTTGGTACCATATGCACCAGTTCCATAGTTGGTGTTCCTGATGTAATGGGGATGATTATGCCTCCAACCCCCAGAGAAGCCTCTGATTTCACAAAATTAAGCTGAAATAGCCAACTCTGTTGAGACACCAATATGCATTTCAGGAAGATTCAGAGGCCTTTGGAGTTATTTATCCAAACTGGGGGGAAAATGTGTTTGCAATCTGTTCAGTTTGAAATTGTAATGGACACTCTGGTATCTAAGCTGTAACTAGGGAAATCCTGGAGTTGCCCTAGCTACCTCAGAAGTGAGCCTTGGCCAAATGCGTAACAACCTGGTCATCTGGCTGTCCATTAGTTCCAACAACAGGCTGTCATTGGTTTGGAATCACTGAGTCTTCTTCTTCTTCATCTGCCATCTGTAGAGTTTGCTCTGTTGATTATTCTTTCTGAGGAACAAATTGTAGATGTTGACTGTTTCTGTTGAACTCTCCACTGTCAGGCTCAATCAGATATGATCTGGTGCTGAATTCTTTTTCTTTACAACAGCTGGAGTTGTTCATGCTTTTTCTCCATCCAATCTGACATGAATACCGTCTAGATCTGGCAGTTCTCTGAGTGACATCTGTTGTCAAAATGTTCATAAACTCTTTTAGCCTTATTTGATTTGGCTACTCTCTTTATGTCTGGCCATTTTGGAAATAGGTTATTTTCCAAAGTTGGAACAGTAGTTCTGAGTTGCCTTTCCATCGGGAGCTGTGCAGGACTATATCCACTAGTCCTGGGGTCGGCAACCTACGGCACGTGAGCCGATTCTGAGTGGCATGCAGTTCCCTGCCACGGTCCCGGCCCCCAGCCCCACTCAGCCCCCCTCCACCCACTGCTCTCCCCTGCGGGGGCAGGAGGCAGAAGCTTGGTTCTGCGGCAGCCAAGCTTCCCCCCTCCCCCGCTTCTTCCCCCAGCGGTGCTTTCCTGCCCCATCTCCTCTCCGTCCCTGGCCAACCAGCTGATGGCCCTAGCGAGGGGGAGGGGGAAGAGCGGCAGCATACTCCCTGCTCCGTAGAGGACACAGAGAGAGGTAGGGATGGAGCCTGGGGGAAGGGGGTGGAACAGGGCATAACCCTCCCAGCCCCCTGCCATGAGCTGCTCAGGGCACGGGGCTGGGAGCACCCCCATGAGCCGAGCACCCCAGCCTTCTGCCCTGCACCACCCCACCCCAACACACACCCATCCCTCTGCCTTGCACCCCCACAGCCCCATTCCTCTGCCCTGAACCCCCCAACACACTCAGCCTTCTGCCCTGCACCCCCCACACCCCCCCGCCCTCTATCCTGAACCCCCCCCACCCCAACACACACCCAGCCTTCTGCCCTGCACCCCCACACACCCCCAGCCTTCTGCCCTGAACCCTCCCCACACACTCAGCCTTCTGCCCTGCACCCCCATACCCCCAGACTTCTGCCCTGAACCCCCCACACCCCAACACACACCCAGCCTTCTGCCC